>NC_090382.1:27904429-28218008 GCF_036365525.1 Heterodontus francisci
AGCAACCCGGAACAGGCCAAATTCAAGGCAACAAACTGTAGATCCAATTTTTGACTGCTGTTCATTTCACGGTCAGCTCCATCTAGGAGATGGGGATTGGTGGACTTACTTCTACATCATAGGGAATCCCATATCTACTGTAATATCCTCAAAGAAGTCAAAGATGTTTGTCAGATCCTCTCCATCTATATCCTTTTTGGCTGCCTTTAATTAAAGCTGTAGAATAAGGTTCTGACAGAGTTTATGTTGGAGACCATGACAGCAACCCCTCCCACTGTAGTGATGATGATGTAACAGTCACATGGTAATGGGCTTTGGGAGAAGAGAGTAGCAGCATGAAGGATGCTAGCTAGCGAAGCTTGTGGAGAGTGTAAATAGTGATGTGTAAAAAACAAGAATTATTAGTTGACCTTATTCAGACTCCAAGACTTTATCAAGAATGCCCTAACTATGCTACTACTACAAAAACACACAGCAAAAATGATAACTTCTTCAGGCAATTCTTTGATCTATTGTTTAGAATGAGTTACATTTTTGAAACCCCATTGATGTTAAAGTAACGAGCTATAGTTATCTGGAGTTTTTTTTAACATTTGTTCATGGGATGTGCGCATCGCTGGCTAGGCCAGCATTTATTGCCCATGAGAAGGTGGTGATGAGCTGCCTTCTTGAACCATTGCAGTCCTTGGGGTGTAGGTACAACAACAGTGCTGTTAGGAAGGGAATTCCAGGATTTTGACCCAGCGACAGTGAAGGAATGGTGATATAGTTCCAAGTCAGGTTAGTGTGTGGCTTGGAGGGGAACTTGCAGATGGTGGTGTTCCAATGCATCTGCTGCCCTTGTCTGTCTCGGTGGTCGAGGTTGTGGGTTTGGAAGGTGCTGTCAAAGGAGCCTTGTTGAGTTGCTGCAGTGCATCTTGTAAATGGTACACACTGCTGCCACTGTGCGTCAGTGAATGTTGAAGTGGTGAATGGGGTGCCAATCAAGTGGGTTGCTTTGTCCTGGATAGTGTCGAGCATCTGGAGTGTTGTTGGAGCTGCATTCATCCGGGCAAGTGGAGAGTATTCAATGACACTCCTGACTTGTGCCTTTAGATGGTGGGCAGGCTTTGGGGAGTCAGAAGGTGAGTTACACGCCACAGAATTCCCAGTTTCTGACCTGCTGTTGTAGCCACAGTATTTTGTGGCTGCTCCAGTTCAGTTTCTGGTCAATGGTAACCCCTAGAATGTTGATAGTGGGGGAATCAGCAATGGTAATGTCATTGAACATTAAGGGGAGATGGTTAGATTCTCTCTTGATGGAGGTGGTCATTGCCTGGCAGTTGTGTGGCACAAATGTTATTTGCCACTTATCAGATCAAGCCTGGATGTTGTCCAGGTCTTTTTGCATCTGCTTCGTTATCTGAGCAATTATCCCATCTATTGGAGTAAAGCTGCTACTTTTGGCTGCAGAAGCTCACTAATGGAAGATTTTTCAATGATAATTGGCAGTTTTCTTTCCTCCTTTTTTATTCTTCTTGGGATGTGGGTGTTTCTGGCAAGGCCAGAATTCATTGCCCATCCCCAATTGCTCTTGATCAGAGTCAACCACATTGCTGTGGGTCTGGAGTTATAGGTAGGCCAGACCAGGTAAGGACAGCAGATTTCCTTTCCCTAAAGGGCATCAGTGAACCAGATGGGTTTTTAATGACAATCAATGATTGTTTCATGACGCCATTACTGAGACGAGTTTTCAATTTCAGATTTTAAGTAATTGAATTTAAATTCCACAAACTGCCGAGATGGGATTTGAACCCGTGTGATCAGGGCATTGGCCCAGGCTTCTGGATTACTAGTCTGGTGACATTGCCATTATGCCACTGTCTCCCCCATTCCCCAAATATTATATTTGCAATCATATTCAACATCCTTTGATTATTTTTTTACTGTTCAGACTGAAAATCCAGACTGAAAAATGGTATGACTTATAAAGTCCATTGCTATGTTGCCTTGGCATGCAGGCTGGGTCTGTGGTGGTGTTGGTGGGCAGGTTGGGCTGGGGTGGGCAGGAAAAGGTGGAGGAAGGAGGTAGATGTTCCTCCTTCCAATGATATAAACAGAAAGGTCAACATGAGTATGGATTCTATCTTGTACTCATTCCTACCTTTCTAGTTTAGTTATCGACAGGATGGATTCCATTTCACTCCTGCGATCATTACTTCCATGTGTAAGGTACTCAGCCGAGTGCGTCTCACCTAACTCTACGCTTTTGCCATTTTGATCGGTAGGTTCGTTTACAAAGTCGTTGCTTCTAGCTGTTGGGGTCATCGCCAGTGGAGTGGTTGTAATCATCATTTTTGTAATTGTTGCATGGAAAAAGAAGAAGCAAGTGATTGAAGGTAAATTTGCTGCAATGCTAGTGCTACTCTCACCCTCTGGGTCACCAGCTCCCAGGGAGCATTTCAAGTAGGCCTCAAGCCCCCTTCATTTGTATATGCAAAGCACGTAAAATCTGCTTCAAGTGTGGGTAAAGGACGCCTCTCGTTTGACCTCACCAAACATGGCAGTGTTGCACTTCCGGTCAGTGATAGCCATGGTCACTTTTGCTTCTGGGTCACCATCTTAAGGGCTCAAGTCTCACACCAGGCCCACACCAGGCATTTGGGTACATCATCTAAGTGAATGGATTTTGTTCTTTGTTAATTTAGTCAAACACGGTAAAGGGAGGGACATGAAATGTGGATGATATTTGGGGATCTGCTCATTAGTATGATGTGCAATATTCCCTTTCATTTTTTGACTCATTAATGATTGAAAGGTCTGTCATCAGAGCCATCTTGAATTCTTTCAATCTGAGGAATGCTTTAAAAGGCTGTAGCTCTGAATGAAGATCTAAACACTGTGGAAATTCATGAGCTACAACATCACATCAGGAAGGACTGTGAGAGACTATGGGCTGAATTTTTCGGAGAAGCTGTTGCCAGGGGCAAAAGCAAGCGGTGGCCCTGCTCTGGCGGGCAGTGGGACACTGGGGTGGCATTTTGCTTCTGCCAGCCTGTTAACTGGCCGCTGCTAGTGCAGGCGTCCAATTGAGGACAGTGGTCTGCCCCTAAGAAATTCCGGCCCAATCAGAGGGCTGGTAGCTCAACAGCTTCGGCAGCACCACCGCTAGCAGTGGCCGTTACTGAGGCTGCAACACCAGAGAGAGGGCACATCAGTGGCCGGGCACCCTTGAGGATCAGGTAGATATAGGGAGGAAGCCAGGGCCAGGCAAGCAGGCCCCTTCAATCGTGGGGGGTGTGGTCATGGTGCGCCATCGCTGCAGAGGGCAGCTGTTGTCGCCGGGGAACCACTTCATGGGCCAAGGAGCACCCATCAAGGAAGACCCCCGCCAGGAACATGCTGGAAGGCCGCCAGGGTTTACTTTGCAGTCTCTCCATGCCGCCGTGGCCTCTCCTCATGCAGGCAAAATGTCCGCAGGGGCTGGAAGTGGCCCTTAACTGGCTCTATTAGCCACCTGGTGGGCAGCCGAGCCACTGAGGTGCCCACTGCTGGCAATATGCCATGGCGGTAGAATGCCATCAGGCTCCGGTCCCGACGCCTTTCCCACCATATTGCCAGCCCTGCTGCCTCCCAGCCCAACCCCAGTGTGCCTGAAATATCCAGCCCTATTTCATTGAAAACTTTTAATGCTTGTGAAACTTTGTAAGAAGTAGGTTCTAAAGAGGGAACTCTTACGCTTTGTAAACTGATTGTTTTTAAATATAGTTTGCTCAGTGTCTCACTACTTCTATGTACTATTCAACTTGTTCTTTTAAAAAATTTCGACTGTGAGCTAGAAAGTAGCACACACTGAGGTAGATCTTGACTTTGTACGATGGTGTAAAACACATGACAGTGAGTTGGCACCCTGCTTTACATCGCTGCAGGTTTTATTCCCATTTAAGTTAGTGCAAATACAAATGGGCAAATAAAAACATAGAGAGATGTGTTAAATAGGCTGTTGACTCACTATCACCCATTTTATACTGTTGCACTAAGTCAAGACCTACCCCACTGTTGGCAGTGAAGAATAAGACCAGACATGTGCATGAACTCAGGAGTTAGGATTATTTACAAAGTGAATTTGGAATATCTGGTGATATATGTCGACTATAAAAGAGAAAGCTGAGGGCTGACCTGATGGAGGTCTTTCCAACTATGAAGGGGTTTGATAGGATAGACATGGAGAAGATGTTTCCACTTGTTAACTATAAATATTAGTAATGAACTTCATTTAGCTGTATAAGACAGTCACCAAAAAAAATCCAGTGAGGAATTCAGGAGAAACTTCTTTGTTCAGAGACTGGTTAGAATGTGGAACTTTGTACCAGATGGAATAGTTGAGGCAGGTCAGAGAATTGGGGCTAGGAGATTGTAGTTTTAAGTCCAGTACACATTCCCTTCAAGAGTGGGTTTTTTTCCTGGGGGCAAAGGTGCATGGGAGATACCTTTTGATGTTTACTTATTAATTGTTTGCTTTTATATTGTCACAGGGCAAGAGTTGGAAAGTGAGTCCCAACCAGTGATCTATACTGAAGTGCAGACACCAAAGAAGGTTTGTAAAAGTGCTTCCAATTAAGGCAGCCCCTTTTCTTTGCATTAGTGTAGCACCTCTGATGTAGAAAATCATCCCAAATCACTTCACAGAGAGGGGAGATAATAATTGATACGAGGAATGGATGCTGAGCTTAAGATGATCGTTAACAAGATGAAAAGGCTGTTAAATGGTGGGGACTGAAGAGGAAAGGTTGAGATGTTTATTTATTTATTTAGAGATACAGCACTGAAACAGGCCCTTCGGCCCACCGAGTCTGTGCTGACCATCAACCACCCATTTATACTAATCCTACACTAATTCCACATTCTTACCACATCCCCATCTGTCCCTATATTTCCCTACCACCTACCTATACTAGGGGCAATTTATAATGGCCAATTTACCTATCAACCTGCAAGTCTTTGGCATGTGGGAGAAAACCGGAGCACCCGGAGGAAACCCACGCAGACACAGGGAGAACTTGCAAACTCCACACAGACAGTACCCAGAATTGAACCCGGGTCGCTGGAGCTGTGAGGCTGCGGTGCTAACAACTGCGCCACTGTGCCGTCCTTTAGAGAGGGTGTTCCAGATAGTCCGGGCAGTGGGAGGGGGCAATCCACAAAAGGCTAGAGTCAGAAATCTGAAGGGTGTAGGAGATGTTGGGATGGAAGAATTGTGGAGGTAGGATAGAGTACGGATGTCAGAGGCATTTGAAGACAAGGGCAAGGATTTTAAATTTACTGTGTGGGGATTGCTGGATTTAAAACGACCAAGGTCCATCCAGTTTACCTTCTACAATTCTGGTAGTCACATGATACTAGGAAAATGAGTTGTTAACTAATAATGTCGACCAGACTCTACTATTCATTCTACACCAGACCCAGATATGAGGTGAGTGATGCAGAGCTTTGGGAAGCATAGGTTAAAATTATCTGTTGCTCCCTCAAATGCTACACTTCAATTATCTGTTACTTTCCACCAGTTGCAACTGGATGATGATCAGGAGCAGTATATCTTTCACTTCCTAACCTAGGGATACTGAAAGCAATGGTAGCTCCCTACCCCTGCCTCCCACTGCTGCCTTGTGAGTGTGATCAGCAAACTCAATAACAGATCAACAACTAAAATAAAAGCAAAATACTGCAGATTCTGGAAATCTGAAACAAAAGCAAGAAATGCTGGAAATACTCAGCAGGTCTGGCAGCATCTGTGGAGAGAGGAGCACAGTTAACGTTTCAGGTCAGCGACCCTTCATCAGAACTGACAGATATTAGAAATGTAAAAGATTTTAAGCAAGTAAAGCAGGGGGTGGGGCAAGAGATAACAAAAGAGAAGGTGTTGATAGGACAAGGCCCCAAACGCTCCTTTCAGGTGAAGCAGGGATTTACTTGTACTTTTAATTTAGTATACTGTATTCGCTGCTCACAATGTGGTCTCCTCTACATTGGGGAGACCAAACGCAGATTGGATGACCACTTTGCGGAAAACCTCCGCTCAGTCCGTAAGCATGTCCCCGAGCTTCCAGTTGCTGGCCATTTCAACACCCGCCCCCACCGCTCTCATGCTCACTTCTCTGTCCTGGGATTGCTGCCGTGTTCCAGTGAACATCAATGCAAGCTCAAGGAACAGCATCTCATTTACCAATTAGGCACACTACAGCCTGCCGGACTGAACATTGAGTTCAATAATTTCAGAGCATGACGGGCCACCCTTTTTATGTTTAGTTATTTTTTCTCTTTTTTATTTGGTTATTTTATTTTTGTTTGTTTAGTTTGTTTCTGCTGTGCCTACCCACAGTTTCTGGGTTTTTTTTATGTTTGTGCTTGGAGTGCTTTGTGCTTTACAGTCAATTCACACCCTCTCTGTACTAACGCTTTGTCTTTCACCACACTATTAACATAACGTTTGCCTTTGTTCCATGACCTTCTGGTCAGTTATTCTCTGTGACCTTGTCCTATCAACACCTTCTCTTTTGTTATCTCTTGCCCCACCCCCGCTTTACTTGCTTAAAACCTTTTACATTTCTAATATCTACCAGTTCTGATGAAGGGTCACTGACCTGAAACGTTAACTCTGCTTCTCTTTCCACAGATGCTGCCTGACCTGCTGAGCATTTCCAACATTTCTTGTTTTTATAACAGATCAACAACAACTTGCTTCTATTTAGAGTCTTAGACATAGTAACCACTCCAAGGTACTTCAGGGAAGAGAAAAAATGAATAGTCAGCAGAGCTAGGGGAGATGACGGAAGGCATAGCCTAAAAGATATTTTTTGAGAAGGTACTTAAAGGTGGGGAGTGATGTAGATAGAAATAATAGGCGGGAAAGAAATTTCAGAGAATAATGCAAGGAGCTGAAGGTTCTGCCAATAATGGTGCAGCAGGGTAGGATAGATAGAAGGCTGGAGTCAGAGGGCTGGAGGACACGAGTTCACAGAATCATATAGAACAGGAGAAGGCTATTAAGCACATCATGTCTGTGTCGGCTCTTTGAAAGAGCTATCCAATTAGAATTAGAATTAGAATTAGAATTAGAACATTACAGCGCAGTACAGGCCCTTCGGCCCCCGATGTTGCGCCGACCTGTGAAACCATCTGACCTACACTATTCCATTTTCATCCATATGCCTATCCAATGACCACTTAAATGCCCTTAAAGTTGGCGAGTCGACTACTGTTGCAGGCAGGGCGTTCCACACCCCTACTACTCTCTGAGTAAAGAAACTACCTCTGACATCTGTCCTATACCTATCACCCCTCAACTTAAAGCTATGTCCCCTCGTGTTTGCCATCATCATCCGAGGAAAAAGACTCTCACTATCCGCCCTATCCAACCCTCTGATTATCTTGTATGTCTCTATTAAGTCACCTCTCCTCCTCCTTCTCTCTAACGAAAACAACCTCAAGTCCCTCAACCTTTCCTCGTAAGACCTTCCCTCCATACCAGGCAACATCCTAGTAAATCTCCTCTGCACCCTTTCCAAAGCTTCCACATCCTTCCTATAATGCGGTGACCAGAACTGCATGCAATACTCCAGGTGCGGTCTCACCAGAGTTTTGTACAGCTGCAGCATGACCTCGTTATTTCTACTTCCCTACTCTTTCATCATTCCCTACGAATTTCTCCTTTTCAAGTATAGATCTAATTTCCTTTTGAAAGATACTATCAAATCTGCTTCTTCCACCCCTCCAGGCAGTGCATTCCCAATCCTAACAACTCGCTGCTTAAAACAGGTACTCTTCATCTACCCCTCTCCTCAGTTCTTTTTCCAATTATTTTAAATCTGTGTTCTATGGTTACCAAGCCTCCTTCCGCTGGAAACAATGTCTCCCTATCAACGCTAGCTGTACCCCTCATGATTTTGAACATCTGTATCAAACCTCCCCTGAACTGTCTCTGCTTTAATGAGAACAGTTCCAGCTTCTCTGATTTTGCTACATAATGCCTTGGGACAGAAGAGTCCAAGCAGATTGCAGAGGCAATAACTTATATTGTCATAGAAACATAGGAAATAGGAGCAGGATTAGGCCACTCAGCCCTTCAGGCCTGCTCCACCATTCAAAAAAGATCATGGCTGATTGTCTAATTCAGTACAAAGTGACTCTTGACAATGCAGTCGGCCGCTGATGTCATCAGACTGCACCAAGCTGCACACATGCACAAACGAGCTGCTGCTCTCTGCTCATGTGCAGCGTTCCACATTGCCAGGACTGGTTGGCATATGCGCAGATGACGTCATTGCGTAATGCGGGGAAGCGGGGAGAGATCGGGGGGACAGCGAGGAGAGAGCAGGGGGACAGAGGGGGGGGAAGTGAGGAGAGAGCAGTGGGGGGGGGGGGGGGAGGAAGCGGGGAGAGCGCGGCTGAAGATCTTTGTGGCAACGGGTGCAGGTGACCTCTCCTCCTCCTCCCCCCCCCCCCACCCCGCCCTCTCCCCTCCCCCAACCCCACCCGCTCTTCCCCCGCCCGCTCTCCACACCCCCACCCACTCGCTCTCCCCTCCCCCCACCCGCCCGCACTCCTCCATCCCGCCCACCCTCCCTTTCTCGCACCCACCCGCGCTCTCCTCCCACCACCCGCCTGCTCTCTCCCCTCCTAGCCACTCTCCCCCCGTCCACCCCGCCCCCTCTTTTTCCACTCCTGCCCGCTTCCCCCTTCCGCCAATTACCCGCTCTCCCCTTCCCCACCCCGCCTGCTCTTCCCCACTCCTGCCGGTTCTCCCCTCACCCCACCTGCCCGATCTCCCCATCACCCGCTCGCTCTCTCCCTCCTACCCGCCCGCTCTCTACCCCACCCCCTGCCGCTCATACCCCCTGCCCACGCTCTCCAGCCACTCACTCCCCGCATCCCCAGCCCTCTCCAGCCATTTTGTGTTGTCATGGGTTTACGTTGCCTTTGTGTGATTGTTTGAGCAGCACCATCTTTAGTCCTGGCAGCTGCCTGAACATCGCAGACTGTGACGTTTTAGTGGAACAGGCTGCATATGCACACGTGCCAGTGCAGCGCTGCCTAGTGGTTGCGTTGTCAGCAAACACAGCCAATTCAGTACCCTGCTCCCTCTTTCCCCCCATATCCCTTGATCCCTTTGGCATTAAGAAATATATCTATCTCCCTCTTGAATATATTTAATGTTTTGGCCTCCACTGCCTTCTGCGGTCGAGAATTCCACAGCTTCACCATACTCTGAGTAAAGAAATTTCTCCTCATCTCAGTTCTAAATAGCAAATGCTGCATCCTGAGAATGTGACCCCTGGTTATAGACTCCCCAACCATCGGGAACATCCTCCCTGCATCTAGCCTGTCTAGTCCTGTTATAATGTTATAGGTTTCTATGAGACCCCTCTCATTCTTCTAAACTCTTGTGAATATAGGCCTAGTCAACCCAATCTCTCTTTATACGTCAATCCTGCCATCCCAGGAATCAGCCTCGTAAATCTTTTTTGCACTCCCTCCATGGCAAGAACATCCTTCCTCAGATAAGGAGACTAAAACTGCACACAATACTCCAGATGTGGTCTCACAAAGCCCTGTATAACTGTAGTAAGACATCCTTGCTCCTGTACTCAACTCCTCTTGCAATGAAGGCCAACATACCATTCGCCTTCCTAATTGCTTGCTGCACCTGAATGCTTGCTTTCAACAACTGGTGTACAAGGACAAGCAGGTTTCGTTTCACCTCCCCCTTTCCCAGTCTATCACCTTTCAGATAATAATCAGCCTTTCTGTTTTTACAACCAAAGTGGATAACCTCACATTTATTCACGTTATACTGCATCTGCCATGCATTTGCCCACTCACCCAACTTGTCCAAATCACATTGGAGCCTCTTTGCTTCCTCCTCACGGCTCACTTCACTTCCCCCACGGCCCCCCCACACCCACCCCCGCCCCCAAGTCATCAATGTATATTATGAATAGCTGGAGCCCAAGCACTGATCCCTGCGTTACCCCACTAGTCACTGCCTGCCGCCCAGAAAAAGACCCGTTTATTCCTACTCTCTGTTTCCTGTCTGTCAACTAATTCTCAATCCATGCCAGTATATTGCCCCCAATCCCATGTGCTTTAATTTTGCACACTGACATCTTATGTGGGACCTTATCAAAAGCCTTCTGAAAATACAAATACACCAAATCCACCGGTTCTCCCTTGTCTGTTCTATTAGTTACATCCTCAAAAAACTCCAGTAGATTTTTTCATAAACCCATGCTGACTCTGCCCAATCCCGTTTATGCTTTCCAGGTGTTCTGCTATCACATCCTTTATAATAGACTCTAGCATTTTCCCTACTACTGATGTAAGGCTAACTGGTCTGTAGTTCCCTGTTTTTCTCTCCCTCCTTTTTAAATAGTGGGGTTACATTTGCCACCCTCCAATCTGTAGGAACTGCTCCAGAGTCTATAGAATTTTGGAAGATGACCACCAATGCATCCATTATTTCCAGGACCACTTCCTTTAGTACTCTGAGAGGTAGATTATCAGACCCTGGGGATTTGTCAGCCTTTAATCCCATTAATTCCCTAGCACTATTTTTTTTACCAATACTGATTTCCTTCAGTTCCTCCCTCTCATTAGACCCTTGGTTCCCTAACATTTCTGGGAGCTTATTTGTGTCCTCCTTTGTGAAGACAGACCCAAAGTATGTGTTTAATTGTTCTGCCATTTCTTTGTTTCCCATTATAATTTACCTCATTTCTGACTGTAGGGGACCTAGAAGCTTTTAGTCAGTTTTTATGTTCCCCGCAAGTTTACTCTCATACTCTATTTTCCCCCACTTAATCAACCTCTTTGTCCTTCTTTGCTGAATTCTAAACTGCTCCCAATCCTCAGACTTGCTGCTTTTTCTGGCAATTTTATATGTCTCATCTTTGGATCTAATACTATCCCTAATTTCTGTTGTAAGCCACTGTTGAGCCACCTTTCTGGTTTTATTTTTGTGCCAGACAGGAATGAATAATTGTTGCAATTCATGCACATGTTCTTTAAATATTATGCATTGCCTATCCACCATCAAACCCTTTTAGTAAAGTTTCCCAATCTACCATGGCCAACTCGCACCTCATGCCTTCATAGTTTCCTTTATTTAGATTCAGGACTCTAGTTTCAGATTCAACTACTTCATTCTCCATCTTAATGAAGAATTCTAACATGTTATGGTCACTCCTCCCCAAGGGACCCCACACAACAAGATTGTTAATTAATCCTTTCTCTATTGCACAATACCCAGTCTAGGATAGCCTGTTCTCCAGTTGGTTCCTCAACGTATTGGTCTGAAAAACCATCACCTACAGACTCCAGGAAATCCTCCTCCACAGTATTCTTGCTAATATGGTTTGACCAATCTATATGTAGATTAAAATCACCCATGATTACTTTATTTATTTAGAGGTACAACACTGAAACAGGCCCTTTGGCCCACCGAGTCTGTGCCGCCCAACAACCACCCATTTATACTAACCCTACAGTAATCCCATATTCCCTACCACCTACCTACACTAGGGGCAATTTACAATGGCCAATTTACCTATCGCCTGCAAGTCTTTGCCTGTGGGAGGAAACCGGAGCACCCGGCGAAAACCCACGCAGTCACAGGGAGAACTTGCAAACTCCGCACAGGCAGTACCCTTATTGCATGTGTCTCTAATTTCCTGTTTAATGACATCTCTTACACCTCCACTACTGTTTGGGGGCCTATTGACACCCCCCTCTAATGTTTTCTGCCCCTTGGTGTTTCTTAGCTCCACCCATACAGATTCCACATCATGATTTTCCGAGCCAATATCCTTCCTCACTATTGTATTGATTTCCTCTTTTACTAACAGTGCTACTCCACCTCCTTTCCTTTTTTGCCTAACCTTCCTGAATACTGAATACCCCTGGATGTTCAGATCCCATCCTTGCAGTCATGTCTCCGTAATCGCTACTAAATCATAACCATTTATATCTAATTCTGCTGTTAATTCATCTACCTTATTGCGAATGCTCCGTGCATTAAGACACAATGCCTTTAGAATTGTCTTTTTAACATTGTTAGTTATCCTAGCTTTATTTTGCACTACGGCCCCCTTTGTTTCTTGCCGTTGTTTTCTCTGCCTTCCACTTTTGCTTCTTGCCTTTCTGTCTTTCATTTCTATCCTTGTTTCCTCTCCTCTGTCTTCCTTCTCAGATTCCCATCCCCCTGCCATTCTAGTTTAAACCCTCCCCGACGTCACAACCAAACACCTCCCCCCCACACCGAGGAAATTGGTCCTGGTCCTGCCCAGATGCAACCCATCCAGCTTGTACTGGGGTCCCACCTTCCCCAGAACCGGTCCCAATGTCCCAGAAATCTGAATCCCTCCTCCCACACCATTTCTTCAGCCATGTATTCATCTGATATATCCTGCTATTTCTGCTCTTGCTAGCATGTGGCACTGGTAGTAATCCTGAAATTATTTCCTTTGAGGTCCTACTTTTAAATTTTCATCCTAACTCCCTATATTCGGCTTGTAATACCTCATCCCTTTTTTTTACCTATGTCATTGGTACCAATATGTACCACGACAACTGGCTGCTTGCCCTCCCCGCTCAGAATGTCCTGCAGCCACTCAGAGACACCCTTGACCCTTGCACCAGGGAGGCAACATACCATCCTGGAGACTCCTTTGCCACCGCAGAAACGCCTGTCTGTTCCCCTTACGGTTGAATCCCCTATCAATATAGCCCTGCCACTCTTCTTCCTCCCTCCTCTGCTGCAGAGCCACCCATGGTGTCATGAACTTGGCTGTTGCTGCTTTCTCCTGAGCCATCTCCCCCAACAATATCCAAAGTGGTATATCTGTTCGAGAGGGGGATGGTCACAGGGGACTCCTGCACTACCTGCCTTCCTCTACTCTGTCTGGTGGTCACCCATTCCCTTCCTGCCTTTGCTGCATTTGCCTGTGGTGTGACCACCTCATTAAACATGCTATCCACGATGATCTCAGCATCATGCTGGGGCCTTCATTACAAAATTGGGGGGGGGGGGTCATACAAAAGATGCTCGGAGTCCTGTTGTGGAACTACCTCAGCATGCCACAATTGTTTGACCAGTTCCTTACTGGGCAATTGTGCTTAGGCAGGAAACAGCATCAGTGCATCTCCTGCTGGTGGATTGAAGATCACCATTCTGGGTAGTTATGGAGAAGTCATGGCACCTGCATCTCCCTACACATCATGCAGTTGCAGACTCTACTACTAGGTGGTTCTGTGAAGTTCTAAAACTGAGGCAGGAGTGGGATTTTCTGCTGTCAACAGTTTTTTGAATTCATTGTGAGCAATCAGGGTAAATAATGCAAGGTTAGGCTCACAGTGATCAGCCCCACTCAATGGAATGGAAAATCAGATATTGAGATAATTAATTTTAATGGCATTAACTTTCAGTTCTGTACTTTAGTTGACAGATTCTATGATACAGGGATCCTGAGCTCACAAAATGTACCTTTCCGGAACAACTTGCATTTATATAGTGCCTTTCATGTAGTAAAACATCTCAAGGTGATTCACAGGAGCGTTTTCAAACAAAATTTGACACTGAGCCACATAAGGAGATATTTGGACAAGGAACTGAAAGCTTAGGCAAAGAAGTAGATTTTTTATGAGCATCATAACAGAGGAGGGGTAGACAGGCCGAGAGGTTTAGAGAGGAATTCCAGAACTTAGTGCCTGAAGGCATGACTGCCAATGGGAAAGCGAGTAAAATTGGGAATGCACAAGAGGCCAGAATTGGAAGAGCACATAGATCTCAGAGGGCTGGAGGAGATTACAGAGGTAGGGATGGATGAGACCATGGAGGGATTTGTAAAATGAGGATAAGAATTTTAAAATCAAGGCAATGTTGGGTCGGAGCAGCGAGCACTGGGATGATGGATAAATGGGACTTAGTGAGAGTCAGGATGCAGGCTTTCTAACTTTTGTAGCATTTTGAACTGTTCCTCTCTCTGCAGACTCAGGCAACTCAATCTGAGGCCAGCGGCAGGAGAGAAAATGAATTTGCCTATGCCAATTTGCAGCACGAATCAATCGGCCAACAGCAGGCAAAAGGTCAGAGTGACAGAGTGGAGATCCTAGGGACTGTGTGAAAGAATGTGGAAGTAATGCCTGCAATCAGTTCAGGAATACAGATGACAGAAAATCGGCGAAAAATTAAACAACACTGAACAAATTGAGTGTGGTAATTTACGGGTAATTTGAAGAAGAACCCGGCCATATTTTTGTGCAATGAAATTTAAAACAGTTACGGGCCATTAAATGTATAATGTATCAAACCCTTGCACATTGTGTGCATGCCTGTAATTTACTTCCTGTCGTACTTTCTGTCACACTCTTTCTCGTTCCACTTTCTCCCGTAACATCTTCTCTCATCCCACCATTCCCCTTCACACATTTTCCTGTCATATAGTTCCACATCACAATTTCCCCCTGCACCGAGTGTGCACTCTTGTAATTTACTTCACTTTCCTCCTCACACTTTGTTGTTTTCAACCTTATTGATTTGAAGCAGCATCTGCTCTGACTCTTTGTGATCAATGCCACAGGACATCTGCTAATATTCCATAAAAGGATGAATACATTTTAATGTAACTTGGAACATTGTAAATTCTTACAAAGCTATTGCACATTTTAGATGGAAGCTGGATCTACCCTGCTTTTGTACATCATCATTTTTTCTTAAAGTATTGTAAATGTATAAAAGGGTCAGGACCGGATAGTGCAATGGATGAGGCCTTGTCCTTCCACCTTTTGGAGTCTGAGCACAAGTCCAGCTCAAATGGGTAGGATGATAATCTTCTCAGTCTATTGACTGTTAGGGGTACTATTAAAGTGAGTTTGAACAGTCTTATTCCACCTTTTACTTACTGTGAGCCTGCAGCACAGATCTGACAATAATTCACACTTGCTCAAAGAGGCTGAGCATTACTTAGTGAGGCTCTTCTAAGATTGGGGCAGAGTAGCAGGAGCTTGGAGGTAGTTTTGCTCTTTATCTAATTATGCTATATCTGGCCTGTGAGTACTTGATGCTGACACTTGAGGGCTGATGTTCCAGAAGTGCCTGCTCACCAGGAACACGCATCGGGAAATCAATGGGTACTTAGATAGAAAAGCAAGGGCAGTGCGCACGCAAGACTCCTCAACATGCTCTCGCAGTGGGCACCTATCCTCTCTATAGAAACATTCCGAAAATCAACTATTTGACTTCTGAAGTCTTCCCAGCCCTGCAATAACTTCCCTCAACTTTAGCGAGAACAAAATTAGAAAAAAACTGGCAAGAAACACACATAAACATGTCAATTAATGATTAAAAGCAAGTTTAAAGAGGAGCATTCACTGGAATACAAGACTCTACATCAGAAAGTGACGAGTGCATATTAGGTGACATCGCAAGGTGAAGATGAATCATGTCATCCATCTTATTACTTATATACACGAAGAGATCAGAAATGGGTATTTTAGCTACAATTTCTTTTCCTGTTTACAACTCATGCGGCAAATGAGTGCCAGGGCGGCACAGTGGCGCAGTGGTTAGCACTGCAGCCTCACAGCTCCAGGGACCCGGGTTCGATTCTGGGTACTGCCTGTGTGGAGTTTGCAAGTTCTCCCTGTGTCTGCGTGGGTTTTCTCCGGGTGCTCCGGTTTCCTCCCACAAGCCAAAAGACTTGCAGGTTGGTAGGTAAATTGGCCGTTATAAATTGTCACTAGTATAGGTAGGTGGTAGGGAAATATAGGGACAGGTGGGGATGTTTGGTAGGAATATGGGATTAGTGTAGGATTAGTATAAAATGGGTGGTTGATGGTCGGCACAGACTCGGTGGGCCGAAGGGCCTGTTTCAGTGCTGTATCTCTAATCTAATCTAATCTAATCATGCACATAGCTTCATGCACTTCTGGAGCTATGAAAAGTCAGTATTTCTCAGAAATGTAGCACCCACATTAGGCTGGGTCTCAGTGGCCTGGGACTTTCCCTTCACAGAGAGGCCTCTCTTTAACATATGCACATGCAAATATTCTCAGACAGACATATGTAAGGTTCTCGTGTCTGCCAACTCCTCAATCTCATGTTTTTATTTCCTGACATTTACTATTGTGCTTCTCCTCTTCCACTTCCGTCTCCAACTCAATTGACTGGCTTTGTGTTGTAGGGTTGCCAAATCTGCTTGGACATATTCCAGGTGCTTTTATCACATGACCAATAATCGCCTTGCCCTCATGCTTCAACTATTGGCCACCTAACGCATCCATCCTTGCATGGCACCAATTCGAAAGCGAACAGACTGTTCATTACCTGCCTGAATCATTCGTGACTGTCAGTTAAATAACCTTTGTTCCATTGCCCAATATTTATCTTGTGCCTCTGATTTTTCTCTTGGATTCTCTTCGATTGCTCACAGCAGTGTCCTGGAGATTAATCTTTAATGCCTGGGGTCTCCAGGACAATCCGGGAGGGTTGGCAACTGTAGTATTTTGGTCTTTCTATGTTGCTATCTACTTGTATTTCTTTGTATTTCTTTCTCTCTATCTTTACCTCTCTATATATCTAAATACCTATTTCTTTATCTATATATTCTTGTGTGTTTATCATTATTCCTATCTATCTTTCTCCAATCTATCTTTCTCCCTATCTATTTCTCTACATTACTCTTGCTATCTCTTTATCTCTCACAATCTTCTCTTGTTATATGTAATCCATGTCTATATTTCTCTCTTTCTCCCTATGTATCTGTCTTTCTCCCTATCTATCTTGCTACCTCAGTCTCTTTTTCTCTCAATATATATCTCTCTATATATATTTCACTATTTCTCTGATTTTCTTTGTTCTCATTAACCTTTTTTTATTAAGAGTTAGTATAACATTCCACAATAGAACTTATATAAAACTAATCTCGGCATCCATTGGAATAATTTCAATTAAAATAAATGTAGGGAGAAATCTAGAATTAAAAAAACTAACATCAAAAAATACAGGAACCTAAATTAGCAAATAATGTTTGAATAATGAATAAGCATTTTATCAAATCAAAATTAATCATCTTAAGTTTTAATTTGCTGTTGTTTAGATACAACAATTGATTTCAGTTATTAGAAGTGTTCAAAGTCTCCAGACACTGAATCTCAGGAATGAAACATGCTGCCATTTCTGCGGAAAATAGATCTGCATATCAGATAAACATTGTTTTAATATTCTTAATTTGAATAATTACAAAATGATTCAAATCATTAACTGGTCTGCAGAAAGGACGAAGTACATCCCTCCAGCTGTATCTGGCTAGAGTTTAATACAATGAAATACAGGACAGCTGTGGCTCTATGGCAGTGTCAAACTGTATAATACAGAGTGCAAATCTGGGCAGTATTTTTAATTTTAGGGTTGGTGATATTGAGTGGTTCCCAGTATATAGCCTGCCTGATCCTCCTTTCAATGAAAGTCAATGGAAGAGACAATCAGACAGCGTTATAATGGGCAGCAATTCGATATCACCATCTCCCAAAGTTAGAATTACCCAACTTTGTTCCTCACACAAGCTGCCATTGATTGAGAGGGAGCTGGGGCCTGGGGATGGGTGGCATGTTACAGTGTCTTTTTTAATATATATATTTAGTGAAAATACCTTTATGACTGTACAGCTGTGGGCTTTGTCTATGAATTGCACCATGTTGGTCAAAATATTGTAAAAAAAAAATGTGTAAATCGAGTAATTCTGGGTTAATTACTAACCAGAATATTCCACTTTGAGAAATAAATAAAACACGTGGATTATTAGGAGTCACTGTTGTGTCTGCTCAAAACGACAGGTTGTGTTGCCACTTGGTATGCCTATTTATGAATCAATAAAAAGTGGTGATGCTCAGCTTCCCTCAGCATTCACTGGCTGAAGCTTGGGAGAAGATGAACTATATGGACTGTTTGATTCCAGGTTTGATTCCCTGCAGCAGCGTTGGGGCAATAAGTTTTGCTCATAGGATTAGGTCATGGGGAAATCTGATATTTCTATAGTGCGTTTCACTTCCTCAGGATGTCTCAAAGTGTTCAACAGCCAATGAAGTACTTTCTTCAAGAATGATTTAAAGAAACTTGGCAGCCAATTTGTTCAAAGCAAGGCCCCACAAACAGCAATGAGATAGATGACCAGCAGGTCAGATAGCATCAGGAGAAAGAAACAGAGTTAGTGTTTCAGGTTGATGACCTTTGGTCAGAACATGACTCCATCAATGTAATGTGTTTCCAGCATTTTTCTGGTTTTAGTGATGTTGATTGAGAAATATATATCGGCCAGGAAACCAGGGAAAACTCTTTAATAAGACTATGCTCTTTAATAAAAAGAATGACGTGCATTGATATAGCACCTTTCACAACCACAAGACATCCCAAAGTGTGTTGCAGCCAATGAAGTACTTTTGAAGTGTAGTTATTGTTATAATGTAGGAAGCGCAGCAGCCAATTTGCACACAGCAAGCTCCTGCAAACAGAAATGAATATATGGCCAAACAATCTGTTTCTGTGATAAAAACGGAAAGTGCTGGAAAAATGCAGCAGGTCTGGCAGCATCTGTGGAGAGAGAAGCAGAGTTAACGCTTCAGGTCAGTGACCCTTCTTCACTGTGATGCTGATTGAGGGACAAATATTGGACAGGACACCAGGGATATCTTCCCTACTCATCTTCAAAATAATGCCAATGGATTATTTATGTCCATCTGTGAGGGCAGATGGAGCCTCGGATTAATGTCTCATCTGAAAACGGCACCTTAGAAGTGCAGCATTCCCTCAGTAGTAAATTTCTCATGCAACCTTTTATAGCTACCTGCCATCTCAGACTTTAATTTCTCATTTGAAAGACAACACCTCTGACAGTGCAGCACTCCTTCATTGCTGTGTCAGCTGAGATTGTGAAATTCTGCTTCAGAGGTAAGAGAACAGCCCACTGATCCATAGCAGGCAACCAGCAGCCAGCTCCTGATGATTATCCATTGACCCCTGCTGGAAAGTGTATGTGTGCGCACTTAGGACTCCAGCATTAAGCCTAGTCAACATAGTCTAGCAAGAACATTGGACAAACATGGGAAACCAATGGCTTGGAAATTCTTTGGAACAATTGGAATTTCTGCTGCACATCTAGTCGAGCAGGAGCAACTCCAAGGGATATCCCACCTATATTGGCTCAAACTTACAAATGTAGACTTTTCAATATTGGGGTCAGAGTTCCAGTTTATATAATACTCCTTTGTTTTAGGGTAGGTTTTGTGCTAACTTTCTCCCCAACTTATCCTTTCTCTGCAGGCGACAGCTGTGATGTATCCAGCAGCAATGCAGAACCTGTCTAATTGGGCGAATCTACCCACTGAGTGCCAGCAAACTCTTTGATCAAGGGTTGAGGGAGGGAGTGGGGATAGGGTGTGGTGTGGCACATTAACATTCGGCCTTTTTTTCCATTTACCAATATTTATTTTATGCCCCTCTGATTTTATTTTCCTGGGTTTCAAGTGTACATATGTGTGTGGATTAGTCTGCAAGCATTGATGGCTGTGAGTCCATCATCTTTCATAGATGGAAGGATGCCAACCATCCATCTGCACGAAAGACCATACAAGTGTGTCTCTTTGTCTGTACACTTGTACATATGCATTTGTGTTGACACAACTTTTTTCATGCAAGCTCACATATAAATGGGTGTATGCAGGTTTATCTGTGTGTGTGCACGCGTGCGCGTATGCACCTGTGTGGGTGTGCACCCATGTGTGTGTGCAACTCTGTGGGTATTTATGTCCCTGTGTGAGTGTGTGAGTGCACCTGTGTTGGTTTGTACTCCTGTGTGGTTGTGTACGCCTGTGTGGGTGTGTGCGCCAGTGTGGGTGTGTACACATATACTCACATATACTCTCTGTGCCCATTTGTCTCCAATTCTTCTTCTGCATGACTCGTTCTTTCTGGAGGCCATGTACATTGGAAAGCCAGCAGTGTTGGTGGGGTGGGGTGGGGGGATGTGGTGTTGTGAGGGGAATTGGTTGGTGAGGGCCAAAATCGAAGAATGAGTATTTCAACTGCTTACTGATCTCTCTCTGACACTGACAGGTGCCTGTTGCCAGGATTGCACTCTCCTCACTGGGAAATGTGTGGTGCAAGGAGACCTAAAAGGAGAGAGACATCTAATGATATCCAAGCTGGGGTTGCTTCAAGCTGGCACTGGTCTTTTAGAATGGAAAATGTTTCAATTCCTCACATTGAATAGATTTAATGAGCTCAGTTTTCACATACAAATTCACAAAAAAAATAAAGTGATTTTAATTTTAGGACATGACTCTAATTTGTTTGGACTCAACCCTTGTTCAGTTCGTGTCCAGTCATTTCAGGTCAAAATTTCCTGGGGAATGCATACAGAAAATGTAATTTTCTCATGATCAATGAGTGAGTGTATTCTAGATTATGGTCTCTAAATACTGAGTTGACATCCAGTGGGGAACTTACATCTGGCACAGTGGTAGTATTCATGAGTCAAAAACAGAAGATGATGGCTTTGAGTCCAACTCCAGACAGATCTGATGAGTGGAGACTAGAATAGAGTCTCTAAATACTGGGTTGACATCTAGCAGGAGATGTGCATCTGAATAGAATGACCAGATGTAGTTTTCCTGCATTGGCGTCAGTAGCTAACAGCCCCAGTGAGCAGAGACCAGAGTGTTGGAACTGAATACAGAGTTGACGTCATGCTTGTGCCCGTTGAGTAGGAGTGACCTGCGCATCATGACGAAAAGTCTTGCTTGCAGCCCTTCGAGGTGAAGGTGCTCTGAAGATAAAAATTGTAAGGAAGGCTAGGGGAACCAGGTCACCTACTCTTCTCTAGTAAGTGGCTCAAGAATCTCATTTGTGAGACTCAAGATAGAACCCTAAAAAAACAGCCACAGATTTTTCTCACCTTCAATATTCCTCTCCTGGAGGCCATGATTCCAGCTAGAGTACAACTCCATGAGCATTGCCTGCCTTCCATTAGCTCAACCAAGTGAGCATACTGTATGAACTGAACAGCAAGCAGGTTACTTCACCCATGGATGTGGATTGATTCTGTTCTCACAGATTTACACAAACGTCCCACAGGACTCACTAGATAGTATTCAGGTTTGGAAGGACCTTCAGGGCCTAACAGATGCTCAACTAATTAGTACTGTTAGCAATAAACTTGTTAAAATTAAAATAGATGAGGATTTCATCTTGGATAGAGCAAGGAACACTAAAATAGATCAGCTGCCATCCCTGATCATATTCACCTTTAAAGAAATGGTACAGGTGCTATGTGAGCCCTTTGCCACAGGGATCACAACTTAAACCAAGGAGAGCAAAGTATTACTTATCAACCTTTGGAGGCACCGAGGACTCTCGTCTCGGTGGTGCCAGCTTTCCAAGGACTGGAAAGTGAAGGCGCGTGAGCGCCACACGTCAAGTTCAAGATTGGGAACGGATGGTAAGAGCACATTCAAGTGGATGCAAAGAGGTACTCACCAGATTTAAAGTAGGATCCCCATCGCAGAGCTGCAGAGGGGCCGCCACGGAGCTTCGCCGCCCCCGGGAAGATCGGAACCAGCAATCCCGATGTCGGGTTCCGTGGCGGCCACTGCTGCTCCGATTCTCTACCCATCCCCACCTCGAAATCCGTCGAAATCCGTCGTTGGGGGGAAAACAAAATCCAGCCCCTAGAGTACTGCGTAGAGTTTTGGTCTCCTTACTTAAGGAGGGATATACCTGCATTGGAGGCTCAGAGAAGGTTCACTAGGTAGATTCCTGGGATGAAGGGGTTGTCTTATGAGGAAAGGTTGAGCAGATTGGGCCTATACTCATTGGAGTTTAGAAGAATGGGAGGTAACCTGAATGAAATATATAAGATTCTGATGGGGCTTGACAGGGTAGATGCTGAGAGGATGGTTCCCCTTGCGGGGTATCTAGAACTAGGGGCACAGTTTAAAAAGAAAGGATCTCCCATTTAAGATGGAAATTTCTTCCCTCAGAGGGTCATTAATCGTTGGAATTCTCTTCCCCAGAGAGCAGTGAGGCTGGATCATAGAATATATTACAGGCTGAATTGGACAGATTTTTTTGATCTGCAAGGTAGTTAAGGATTATGGTGTAGGAGGGTGGGCATTCAGGAAAGTGGAGTTGAGGCCACGTTCAGATCAGCCATGACCTTATGGAATGGCGGAGCAGGATCAAGGGGCCGAATGGCCTACTCCTGCTCTTATTTCTTATGTTCCCTCAGATTGGAAGGAGGGTAACAGTCCCAATTTGTAAAAAGGAGGAAAAGGCAGAACTGGGTAACTATAGGCCTATTAGCGACTTCAGTAGTAAGTTAGATGTTTGAGGGTTTCATTCGGGATGCCCTACATGACCATGTAGACAGGGAGGGCTTTATCGGGGAAAGGCAACATGGCTTTCTGAAAGGAAGGTTGTGTAAATCAGTTTGAGCTGTAGCTGAATCAAACAGGATTCTAGGTTATATTCACAGGACAATTCATTATAGAACAAAATATGCCATTTTGTCCTTGTACAGGGACTCCATCCCTCTCCCTAGCAACAGTCTGAAATTAAGCCTGTCTGTTCACAACCTCGGTGTCACATTTGACACTGAGATGAGCTTCTGACCTTATATTCGTGCCATCACTAAGACCGCCTATTTCTATCTGCATAACATCACCCAACTTCGTCCCTGTCTCAGCTCATCTGCTGTTGACACCCTCATTTATGCCTTCGTTACTTCTAGACTTGACTATTCCAATGCACTCCTGGCTGATCTCCCACATTCCACCCTCTGTCATCCAAAACTCTGCAGTCCGTGTCCTTACTCCTACCAAGTCCCGTTCCCCTATCACCCCTGTGCTCGCTGACCTACATTGGTTCCTGGTCAAGTAATGTCTTGATTTTAAAATTCTCATCCTTGTTTACAAATCCCTCCTTATCTCTGTAATATCCTGCAGCCACAAAACTCTCCAAGATATCTGCACTCCTCTAATTCTGGCCTCTTGTGCATCCCTGATTTTAATTGCTCCATTATTGATGGCCATGTCTTTAGTTGCCTAGGCCCAAGCTCTGGAATTCTCTACATACACCTCTCTGCCTCTCTATCTTGTTTACCTCCTTTAAGACACTCCTTAAAACCTACCTCTTTGGCCAAGCTTTTGGTCATCTGACCGAATATCTCCTTATGTAGCTCCGTGTCATAATTTGTTTTCTAATGCTCCTGTTAAGATCCTTGGTACGTTTTATTACGTGAAAGGCCCTATATAAATATGTTGTTGTTGTTGTACAAGACCTTGGCTGGGCCTCAGTTCAAATACTGTGCCCAGTTTTGGTCTCCTCATATGATAGGGGAATATTGAGGCCTTAGAAAGGGTGCAGAGGAGAGCCACATGATTAATTCTGAGTTTAAAA
Organism: Heterodontus francisci; assembly: GCF_036365525.1. Lineage (NCBI taxonomy): Eukaryota > Metazoa > Chordata > Chondrichthyes > Heterodontiformes > Heterodontidae > Heterodontus > Heterodontus francisci. Next base: position 27,927,912 of record NC_090382.1, read on the forward strand.
CATCTGAGCTACCCAGATAGGCTCAAAGAGCTGGGTCTGTATATTTTAGAAATGTCTAGGCTCTGAGCTGCTTTGATTGAGGTTTATTAAATAATAAAGGGTCTAGATGATTTTAAGCAGATAGGCTTAGGAGGACCAGAGATCACGCTTACATGTTATATAAATGTAGAACTAGGTGAGATGTTAAAGCAGTTCTTTTTCCAGAGAATAGTGGGCCTGTGGAACAAGCTGCTGGCTTGTGCAGTGAATTCTGATTTGCTGAATTCTTTAAAGAAGGATTTAGATCTGTCTCTGACTGGGGCAGAGATCACTTTGTACAAGAGGTGAGTGCCTATAATGTGAATCAGAGTGTATGTAGTTTCCTGGTCTATTTTCAACCACCTACGAGTGTTGGAGGTTGGAGGGCAGTTGGAGAGGAATTTTCCAGAGCCAGATAGATTGGGGAGTCTATATTTGTGATGGCACCACTACTGCATGTAGCTGCTCTTTTCCTATCTGCAATTTTTGTCTGTTATGACACAGGCAGACTTACTGATGTAATCCCCTTTTAAACCCAGTGACAGTGTTGAAGCCCCATGTCCTGTGCCAGCTGTGACGAGCCGACCTCAATTCCGACTGGGGATGAAGCCTAGGACCTTGATCAATTTCAATTAATTTCCACCCTCAGTGACAATGTCATGAAAACTTTCAGTCACATATTCTGACAAGGATACGAGAACTGCAGCTGGCTGAGCAGCAGTAATCCACAGCTGTGTCGACTGCCAGTAAGAAGCTCCTTCAGAGTTTCTGGAAACGAAGACAGATAAACATGTGAGATTGACCGACCTCATGATGTGAACAGAGTTGCCTCATTGAAGGATTTTGGTTCTTAGGTTTGGTCAGATCTACATCCTGTGGCTCAGGAGTAGCACTCTCATCTGTGAGCCCGAACAACAACAACTTGAATTTATATTCCATCTTTAATCTAGTAAAGTGTCCCAAGGGACTTCACAGGAGCAATTATGAAACAAAATTTGACACTGAGCCACCTAAAGAGATAGTAGGGCTAATGATCAAAAGATTGGTCACAGAGATAGGTTTTAAAGGAGTATTTTAAAAGAGGAGAGAGAGGTAGAGAAGGGATCAGTGGCTTGTGAACAGAGTTTGTGATGGGGACTGAAGACAATGGCCTCTGTCATGCCAATATTTAGTCGGAGAAATATTTTGCTCATTCGATGCTGGATGTCAGACAAGCAGGTTGAAAAAACAGAGACAGTGCAGATGTTGAGAGAGGTGATCTTGAGATTGAGCTGGGTGGCATGAGGGTACCTATGGAAACTGAGGATGAGTTCATGGATGATGTCATTGAAGGGCAGCATGTAGATGAGAATTAGGAGGAGGTCAAGGATAGATCCTTGAGAGACTGCAGAGGTAACATTACAGGAACAGGAAAAGAAGCCATTGATAGTAATTCTTTCACTACAACTGGATAGATAAGAATGGAGCCAAGTGAGTGCAGTCCTCCCAGCTGGATGATGAAGGAGAGGCATTAGAGGAGGATGGTGTGATCAACTGTTTCAAAGCCTGCAGAAAGTTCAAGAAGGATGTGGAGGAATAGCTTACCATGGACACAGTTATGTAAGATGTCATTTATGTGCCTGATATGAGCTGTTCCAGGACTGTGGTGAGATGGAAACCTGATTGGAGGGATGTAAACATGGAGTTGTAGGAAAGATGAGCACAGATTTGGGAGGCAACAACACATTGAAGGACTTTGGAGGAGAAGGGGAAGTTGAAGGTGGACATGTGTTTTCAAGGACAGAGGGTTTTTTTTGACAGCACATTTGAAAGTGAAGGGGCTAGCAGCTGAGGACAGGGAATTATTTACAATATCAACTAACTTGGGAGCCAGGAAGGGAAGTTGAGTGGTCAGCAGTTTAGTAGGAAGAGGTTTTGAGGAAACAGGATGTGTGTCTCATGGACAAGATGAGCTCAGCGAGGGCATGAGGGGAGATAGAAGAGAAACTAGAGAAAGATCCGAGTTCAGGGCAAAACTTCAGGGAATGTTTGGCCCAGTGGGCTATGGGAAGAGAGGGAAGCGATAGTTGCAGATGAGCTGATAGACTCCAACCTTGTGATAAATAAGTTCCTGAACTCCTTGCACTCCTTGCTGGAAGTGAGGATCGAGAAGGCGAGGGAGAAGGGTTTCGCGAGATGATTTGTAGTGGAGAAGAAGCTGGAAATTGCCTGTGCATTCCAGGATGATCCTGAAATAGTGAGCAGTTTTGGTAGAGGAGAGCAGGACCCAAAAACATTCGATGTGGTCTCAGCCAAATCCGATGATGATTGGTTAAACCAATTATTGGCCATAACAGTTCAAATCTCCGTCTGTTTAACTTACGGGAGTGGAGCTGAAGCCCACATCAGTGGAACGACCCGGGTGAGAGAGAATAAGGGTTTTAATGGGGGCAAAGGCATCAAAGGATGTGAAGGTGCGATTGAGCAGAAATGCTCCAAAAATGTTGTGGTAAATTGAAGGCCAACTGTTAGAAAGTTGGGAATAAAAATTAAGTTTTAAGTGACTTGGGACAGAGGTTTTTCCAGGGGCAGGCACAGAAGGAGGTGAGGTTGGGAGGGTATGGGGGAATGTGGACGGAGAGCAATGCAAAGCAGTGATCAGAAATTGCCTTATCTTCGATTGACATAATGGGAGTTGTGAGTTCACGTGAGATAGTAAGGTCAAGAGGATGGCTGTGAATATGAATAAGGAAGTTTACATGGAGGGAGCGATGAAGGGCTGATAGGAACTCAGCAAAGACAAAGCATGATGAATTGATGAGAAGTCACTCAGTGAAGAGATAGAGAGAGAAGGCAGTGAATATATTTCAGTGTGAAACTCAGGCTGGTACTTGGGTGGGTGGTCAAGGTCAAGAATTTTAAGTGAGAGGTAAGAGAGGTGGAGCAAGGTGAGATGCAAGAGGAGATGCCAAAGGAGTAGGGGACAGATAAGCTATAATTTGGTAATAAGAGCCACAGCACCATCACAGCTGTTTGGACGGGGCAAATGGTAAAAGATGTAGCCAGGAAGGGAGGCTTCATTAAGCAACAAGGTATCATCACCTCTCACCCAGGTTTCCATCAAGGCTATGATGTCAATCATCCACAATATGCCTATGTGCTGCACCTTGACTATACAGCACTGAAACAGGCCAACCAATAGGTCCATGCTGGCTTTTATACTCAAGAAATATTTTTTGTTTTTCCATTACTGATTGTGGTTGTAATCCCAAACGGCAGTACATTCCATATTCATAAGACAAAAGTGGTTGCTGATCACATTTGGCCTAGCTCCCCCAGGGAGCTGAATCAACAAAGGAATTCTCAGATCCACAGTGACTCAAGTATTTCAGACAAGTGGCTTTTATTTTGATGTGACTTGGAGGGATGAGATTGAGCAACATTCACAGCCACAACACCACAGAAATTGTGAGGAAGTAACTTTCCATTTTTGGTGCGAAATGCTGATCTATCTGCTGTGCATTTTAAAAGCCCCAAATTGTTCTCGGGCCTTGGTTCGAGGATGGTGATGGGGGTGTGGTGGTGGGGTGGGGTGGGGTGGGGTGGGGGGGGCGGGTTTGCGAGGGTGCTGGGGCGGGGTAGAGGGAAGTTCCCTGCCCCACCCGCAGCGGACCAAGTTAACTGCCTGTCTACTCACTTCATTTTAATTTTTATCGGACCTAAAATCACTCGGACAGAAATGAATACTGATGGTAATTGTGGATACATGCTCAACACATTCACTTGACAGTTTGCTATGTTAATGAAAGTGTCAACACATGAAAAATATATCAGTTAATTAGAACAATGAGCTTCAGTAGGCTGATTGTAGAATACATCAGTTATAGAAGATTAAAAGGTAATCGGATTGAGGCATTTAAATTGATTAGAGAAATTGATTGGGTACATCTGAATGTTTATTTCATTGCTGTTTGTAGGAACTTGCTGTGCATCAAAATGATTGCCATGTTTCTTATAGTGCAACAGTGACTGCTCTTCAAATAAGCACTTCATTGGCTGTAAAGTGTTTTGGATTTCCTAAGGCCTGGAAAAACATGATATAAATGTGAGTCCTTTCTATTTGAGGTAGTGCAGAGCAATGTGGCAGAGTGTGGGGTGAGACCAGCAAATGACTCATTGAAGAATGATGAAATGTGCTCAGGATTATCAATCTGAAACAAGGCTTACATTGTCTGGCCACCTGATCTAAATGTGGGAATCCAGTTATCAAAATAATTAGGCAGTAGGAAAAGTTTAAATCTAAAAAGCTTCTTTCACAGCCACAGGATGTCCCAAAGCTTGTACTTTTGAAGTGTAACGTAGGAAACAAAATCATGAATTTGCACATGGCAAGGTCCCACAAATAGCATTGAGATAAAGGCCAGATAATCGGTGGTGGTGATATCTGTTGAAGGATAAATATTGTCCAGGATACCAATAAGAAGTTCCCTGCCATGGGATCTTTTAGGGTAGAAAGAGAGGGTAGATAGGACCTCTGTTTAACATCTCATCCAAAAGGCGGTTCCTCTGACAGTGCAGCACTCCATGAATACTACACTTGAGTATCAGTCTAGATTATGTGCTGAAGTCTTTAGAGTAGGACTTAAACCCTCACAGGGTGCACTACAGCAACTCACCGAGTCTCCTTTGACAGCACCTTCCAAACCCATGATGTCTACCACCTAGAAGGTCAAGGGTAGCACATGCATGGGAATACCACTACCTGCAAGTTCCCTTTCAATTAACGCACTATCCTGAGTTATCGTTCCCTCACTGTCAAAATCCCGGAACTGCCTTCCTAACAGCACTATGAGTGCATCTATACTAGATGGACTCCAGTGGTTCTAGAAGGTTGCTCACCACCACCTTCTCAAGGGCAATTGACTACCATTTCTCCTGCCTCCCAACTACCATCTCCTTCCCTAACCACAATCTCAATCCCCTTGACCACTATCTCCCTGCTTTTCCCCAACTCGGCCACCATCTCGCTCCCCCAGTGATGTGTCCCCACTTGGGCCCCCTCTGACCATGATCCCTCCCAGCCTCACTACTTGCTCCTTTGCTGCATCCTTCTCCCGCTAGCTTTTCTGCCCAACAGATAGCCAACCTACAAATGAACCATCCCTGATTTTAATTGCGCCACCAACAGTGGCCGCGCCTTCAGTCGCCTAGGACCCAAACTCTGGAATTCCCTCCCTACGCCTCTCCACCTCACTTTCCCCCTTGAAGACACTCCTTAAAACTTACCTCTTTGACCAAGCTTTTGCTCACCTGACCTAATATCTCCTTGTGTAGCTTGATGTCGTACTTTGTTTTACACTGCTCTTCCGAAGAGCCTTACATTGAAGGCACAAAATAAATATAAATTGTTGTTGTTTCTTTTTGTTGTTGTTGAAGCTGGCTGTCGAACGGGATAGCTGAAGAAAAATTTTAAAAGGTGTTTGGGAAATCCACACTTCCAGGTTTCCTGCCCATAACCTCTCACCGTGGCACCCTGTAAATATCAGGCCACACAGTCTGAACCAAGAATAACTATAAATTAGAATATTTAATGCATTGTAAAATTATGCACTGAAAGCAAAATAAAGTGAGAGGAAGAAAGATGATTAAGAAAGAGACAGAAAGAAAATGTTATTTTAATTTTTAATATTTTAAATGTCCAACAATAATTAAATTCTGAAAGAATGAGATTCCACACTTATAAAATTCAATTTCCCATGCCAGAAAAGCTGTTTGGCAGTTAAGAAAATTTACCTCACTGTTAAAAAATTCACCTAGACCCCAATGTACCAGCCCTAACTTTTTTTTCTGCTGTATTTAGTGGGTAACTAGTGGGTGAGTACAGCAGGTTTCTGGATTTCAATAGTGAGTCTATCGGTGAGATACGAGAGGAGCAGAGTAAAATACACAGCAACTTCCAGACTCCTGCGCTTTCCTGTGCTTGTGCAGGCTCAGGACAACTAGGCAATAATTGTGTGCTCGGTGTCAACTTTTATTTGATAAGGCTTCTCTGAAACACCTTGGGATGTTTTACTCCATTAAAGGTGCTATATAAATGCAAGTTTTTGTTGTTTTTGTTGTTGTTGCTCTAAGGCACGTGTTACAGGCTGTTTTCGAGTTGTCATCATTTTATGCCAGACTTTGTTACTTTTTGAGGTAGGCTCGTACACACAATCTACTTCCTTGTTTTTTTTTGGTGCCAGTTACTGTGAATTGCATGTCAGTGCTGCCCTGTTTTAAAATTGCGTCTGTTTCCTTTTCCTGCAGTACTGGTGGATCTAACTACAACGTACCTTGACTTCAGAGGACTGGTCCACGTAAAGGAAACTTTGTGCCAACTAAGGTGATAAAGGTGAATAGCAAGGAGATTTTCTTCTTTTCATTAATATGAAGTCAGTAAATGTTTTGAATATGTAAAATGTATGTTTACTCTAGGTAAATCATTATGAATACCATGTCGTCACTTTTTGTCTGAGTAAATGTTGAATAACAAAATTCTTACCTCTCCTGATATGATACGGAGCCAGAAAATATGTTTAGAAATGCTTTAGGAAATTCTGAAGAATTATATTGTGTGTTTAAAAATAATATAATGTGGAGACAACTAGAGGGCACAGATTTCAGATAATTGGCAAGAGAAATAGAGGGAGAAATAAGGACGATTTATTTTTTTACACGAATTTCTCTGATCTGGAAAGCACTGCCTGAAAGGGTGGTGGAAGCAGATTCGATAATAACTTTCAAAATTGTATATAGATTTGAAAAAGGAAATATTTCAGGGTTATGGGGAATGAGCAGAGGGACTAACTGGATCACTGCTTTGAAGAGCTGGCAGATGTTTGTTGGGCTGAAAGTGCTGTAAGATTCTATGATAGTTGATGTACAACAGGTTTGGGTTTTCAGATGGAAAATGCTTTCAACAAGACTATTTGACAGTTGGGGTTTGAGGGCGTGTAGAAGGGTGACTTCAGTGCTCGTCAAGGTGAAGAATGCCAGGGTGGGTGAATGAAATACTTTTCCATTCTGCCAGCAGCAGATTGGACTACCCGGCCATTTGCCCCAACAATGAGCTACAACCCCATCGACTAAAACCCATTTGTGTACCCATGCATTCATTTCCATCAGGCCCTCATTGGTCTGGAGTGAGCTTGAAAATATTCAAACAATTTGCACTGAATTAGGGGCACCTATGTGACGTGATCTCATGCCAATTGGGAACAGGAATAAAACTGCCCCAATTCATCTCTCTTACAGCACTGAGACTGTAATTTTTGGCTCCATATCACTGCTAGTGCCAGTCGTCTGGAAGCCCTGAAGCCGTACAATGGCGCAGACCATGCTGCTGGCTACTTGCAGTGCAGCAGGCACAAGTGCCCCATGTTGGGCAAGGCAGTGGTGTGGGCATACCATACGTGCACCAGGTGGGTTAGAAGAGGTCTGATCATCAATCAGTTTTGGCTAATTTCAGGCACTTTTCACAAACATTGTTTGCACCTGTGCTAATCACTGTCAGCTGACCATATGTTCAGCAGCACCAGGAACCGCCTCCAGCGCTATTTAAAGGGCCATTCATCCAACCTGTAGGTGAGGTGCTTTTGATTGAACTCTGCTGTGGCAAAGTTAGTGGAAGTACTGTGGCTTACATTTCAGAGGTTTTGAAGTGACCCATTGTATACATTCAAAGAGACCAGAGGAAATGGTTACCCAACTCCACATGAGGAATGTGGGTTCTGAGTGCCTCTGGGTCTGCAACATGACTGAGAAATGGTGCTGAGTGTTGAGAGGGGTATCTGTGCGAAGAGTGAGGAGGAGGGCTCTCCACAGAAAGCCCTACCCACCACCTGTTCTTCAAGAGAGCACTTCTCATAGTTTCACCTCAACCAGGAGCAATGTCTGAGGCCCGACAAATTCAACAAGGAGGTGGTCACAGAACTGTGTCACCTCCTTCAACTTGACCTAGAGCCTCACACCAGGGCAAGGACGGCACTGCCAGTGCCCATCAAGTTCATGGGGGTCATTGAACTGGAAGCAGGCATCATATCCATCGGGAAGGTGACGGAGGCCATCTATCCCAGGAGATACGAATACATTGGTTTCTCCCTCAGCAGGAAGGAACAGAATGAGAGGCCACATGATTTTACCAGGATAGTGGCTTACCCAATGGTGCAGGGAGTCATCGGCAGCAGACAAGCAGCTCAGCTGGCTCACCATGCCAATATGGAGAGGTATAGGAACTGCAAGGGCTACCGTTGCATCAATGCATAGTCGGTGTGCGACCATGCACAGTACAAGCGCATGTCGGTGAATGCAAACTCTCCTGGCAGCAGTCACGATGTCGTCATCCTCAGTCTGTTGCCCCACCGTCTTCACACCTCCAGAAAAAGCAGAGGGTGTCTGCTTGGACATAAGAGATACCCCCTGTACACCTGGCTGATGACACCTTCCCCTCCACCATCGATCACATAACGGCAACGCATGTATAAAAAGAGCCATGGAGCCACTAGGAGCATTGTGGAACAGACCACTGGTGTACTGAAGTAGCGTTTCCAATGCCTGGACTGCTGGAGGCGGACCTTCAGTACATGCTGGACTGACTATCCAAGCTCATGGTAGCCTGTTGTGTCCTCCATATCATCGGCATCATGAGGGTGCAACCATTGTCACCAGGAATGTGGAGGCCACCTGGTGAGGAGGAGGTATGGAGTATACATTCCTGGACCTCTTTGCTCGGATGAGCTGTCCGAGGACACCTGCTCAGACTTCGCTTCCCTAAGGAGAACTTCCCTTCACCACCATGGATTCATCATTCCCCAGCGTAACACCCATATGGGATACCCCATCACACTGTGTCCTTGGCCAAGATTCTGCACTAAAAACCTTTTCATTAACATCTTTATCCAACAACAGATCTAATTATACAAACAAAACTGAACTATTCACCCTTGTGCATTCCCTTAGTGCCTGTCTTGTTGGTACAGTTGGCCTTGGCGGATGCTCTGAAGCAGCTCAGGGCCTCCTTCACCACAGCATGAGTGTCAGCAGTCTGGGCTGGCTGGCTGAGAGGGCAACGGCAAGGGCATTAGCAGTGTGGCAGTAGTTGGAGCACAAATGGTGTTATCCTGAGGGAGGACAGCAGATCCATGCTCCACGCTACCACTCCCGCAGGATCACACTGAGATCCAGAAGGCAGTCACACCCCTTACGCTAGGGTCTTCTGATTTAGTCCATAGCAAGGGACAAGAGGGTGAGACTGCAAGTGAGGCAGATATGGGGATCAAGAAGGTAGCAGTAGAGGAACCTCAACCCTTGCACTTGCCCACATGTTTGAGGTTCTCGCAGCTTGTATGGATGAGAGTGAGGGCTGCAGGGTGGATGAGCGAACTGACCATGGCACCATGGTGCAGGGAATCATTCAAGCAGTGGGAGTAAATAGGAATGTAGTGCTAATAGGGAACAAGGGGATAAACACAGTTCTCTGCAGCCAAGAGCGAGAGCACAGAAGGCTGCGTTGTCTGCCCGGATCCAGGGTTTGGGATATCTGCGCTGGGCTGGAGAGGAACTTACAATGGGAGGAGGAGGATCCAGTAGTCATGGTCCATGTGGGTACCAACGACATAGATAGGACTAGGAAGGAGGTTCTGCTTCGGGATTATGAGCATCTAGGGCCGAAATTAAAAAGCAGAACCACAAAGGTAATAATCTCGGATTACTACCCGAGCCACGAGCAAATTGGTGTAGGGTAAATAAGATTACAGAGTTAAATGCGTAGCTCAAAGATTAGTGAGGGAGAAATGGGTTTTGATTCATGGGGCACTGGCACCAGTACTGGGGAAAGTGAGAACTGAACCGTTGGGACAGTCTTCAGCTGAACTGTGCTGGGACAAGTGTCTTGGTGAGTCGTATAACTAAAGTGGTAGAGAGGGCTTTAAACTAAATAGTTGGGGCGAGGGATCTTGTGCGGGGAGATGTGGTAACTTAAAGATAATAGTGCAGGGTAGCGATACGGGTAAAGGTAACCAGAGTGTTCCAGGAAGGGACAGATCATATAAAATGAAGAGTGCACCAGCAGTTTGCAAGAATGGTAAAAAGACAGATCTAAAGGCTTTGTATCTGAATGTCTGCAACCTCAGCCTCTAGTGAGCAGGCACACGAACTGTCCATCCCCCTCGCCTGGCTGCAACCACTCATGCTCGGTAACTCACCATGTGCAGATCCCAAGTCTATACTAGCCTCTCAGATACATGCAGTGCCAGTATTTGAGCTGATGGCTGAAAGTGTCAGATCAAGCGACAACGTTTCTTTATCAGAGGTCTGATGTAGCTGTAACCCTTCATCATGAAGCTGCAGTGGTTGTCCAGGCAGCAGCTCTTGGGTATCTGAAAGCAGAAATGCAGAAGGAGAGGTTTGGGCGACGGAAGTGGGGTAGGTGGAAAGCTCAAGGTCCTTGTTGACACCATCTCCAGCTTGCACTACATGCCAGATAGCAGGATGAGGGTGAAGTGGGATTTGAGGAGGGGCATAAAGCAGGAACATGCCATCATCCTGAATGTTCTCAATGACACCAGATGCAAAGGGCCATGATGCGAATCGTCATCTCCTCCAGAGGGCTCAGGGGTGCAGGCATGCCTGTCCTTCACCAGTTCCATGCTGCTTCCTACAGTTATGGGCCACCTTGTCCTGCAAGAGAGAGGGAAGAATATCAGTGAGTGTGTTGCAAAGTATTTGAATGATGTGCCTGTATGAGCTGAATAGCTGGAGGTATGTGGAAGCAGCAAGAGGTGGCCGCATTAATAGGTGTGTAGATGAGCTGGAGTATCTGGATGTTCGGCATGAGATCTGAGTGCCAGGGAATGCTGATGGCTGAGTGGTGGGGGTGTGGTGCATTGAGCAGCTTAAGAGGTTGGTGGAGGGGAGAGTAGGATTTGTCATGTGATGATGCATTCACTGACCTTGACCAATCTCATGAGGTCATTGAATTTCTTCTGGCACCATTGCCAGATCCTCAGGACCAGACTCCAGGAATTGACCATTCTGGCCACCTGCTCCTGCTCCCTTCTCAAGGTGGTCCTTGAGGGCCTCCTGATCCCCAGCAGAAACATTGCATCTCTCCTCCTTTCCAACGACTGGACTAATGCCTCCAGCGCTGCACCAGAAAGCATGGGAGCCTTCTCTCTTGTCTGTTGCTCCATTTTAATGAGTCATAGAGTCATAGATTTATACAGAACAGAAACAGGCTCTTCAGCCCATCATGTCTGAGTCAGCCATCAAGCACCTAACTATTCTATTCCCATTTTCTAGCACTTGGCCCATAGCTTTGTATGCTATGTCGTTTCAAGTGCTCATCTAAATACTTCTGAAATGTAGTGAGGGTTTCTACCTCTACCACCTCTTCAGGCAGTGTGTTCCAGACTCCACCCACCCTCGGAGTGAAAAATATTTCCTCAAATCCCCTCTAAACCTCCTGACCCTTACCTTAAATCTATGCCCCCTGGTTTTTGACCCCTCCGCTAAGTTTCTTCCTATCTAACTTATCAATGCCCCTCATAATTTTGTATAGCTCAATCAGGTCCCCCCTCAGCCTTCTCTGCTCTAAGGAAAACAACCCTGGCCTTTTCAGTTTCTCTTCATAGCTGAAATGCTCCAGCCCAGGCAACATCCTGGTGAATCTCCTCTGCACCCTCTCCAGTGCAATCACATCCTTCCTATAGTGTGGTGCCCAGAACTGTACACAGTACTCCAGCTGTGGCCTAACTAGTGTTTTATACAGCTCCATCATAACCTCCCTGCTCTTATATTCTATGCCTCAGCTAATAAAGGCAAATATCACATATGCCTTCCTAACCACCTTATCTACCTGTGCTGCTGCCTTCAGTGATCTATAGACAAGTACATCAAGGTCCCTCTGACCCTCTGTACTTCCTATGATCCTACCAGCCATTGTATATTCCCTTGCCTTGTTAGTCCTCCCAAAATGCATCACCTCACACTTCTCAGGATTAAATTCCATTTGCCACTGCTCCACCCATCTTACCAGCCTATCTATATTGTCCTGTGCTTTAGCTTCTATTCAAGTCTTTCACAGGCAGTTTGCAGAAGTTCCTCTACAATGAGTACAGCTCCCTTTTAATAGACGCCGGCTGCCTTTAGCTGTGTGTCTTGTTAGTCATACATGTTACTGGGCCCCCTGATGAGCATGCAACCAGTCAGCAATGCATTCTGTGTAAGGCTGCATACTGAAATCATTTAGATGAGGCAGGCAGCATGAAATTTGCATGTTGCCTGCCTCAAAAGGAGCGGGTGGGGGTGTTAAGCACGCATCACGAATCCTGTGCCCGAAAACAGGCCTTGATGAATTTTTTTGCCCTAAGTTCCTTAAAGTGAACAGAGAGAGAGAGAGAGAGCGAGAGAGAAAGAGTGACAGCTTTAACCACATCATTGTGGGATGAAGTGAAACCAAAATATCAAAAGTAGCTGGACACTGTGTCTAGCCTATTGCACCACTCAGCTCCCCTGTTGCTATGGACTTATATTTGTCATGATGCATTTTGTCTACAATGTACTGGACGTAAGGCATAGGAACATAGGAACAGGAGTAGGCCATTCAGCCCATCGAGCCTGCTCCAACAATCAACTGGATCATGGCTGATCATCTACCTCAACACCACTTTCCCACGCTATCTCCATATCCTTTGATGTCATTAGTCTCCAGAAATCTATCAATTTCTGTCTTGAAAGGAAAGATCATGTTTGACAAACCTGTTGGAGTTTATTGAGGATGCTACTTGTAGCATAGATAAAGGAGAACCAGTGGATGTGGTGCATTTGGATTTTCAGAAGGCTTTTGATAAGGTTCCACATTGGACCTCCTCTAGGCTTGCCAACTCTGTTTGGACATATTCCTGGAGACTTCATGACATGACCTCCCACCTCCAACCGTCCTGCCCAGTCAAACAGCCTTTACTCCGCCATCTCCAATATTTCTATGACTAATGAATAAAAGCCTTCAAACAAAGTAAAAAAAAAACAATTTTAATGCCCCTGTGAGTTTTCTCCTGTGTTGCCCCCAGCAGTGTCCAGAATATTAATTCTTAATTCCTGGCGACTCCAGGGCAATCTGAGAGGGTTGATAATTGAAACTGTCTGTCCCTCCCCATCAACGAATTATTTCTTTCCAGTAGTGTTACTGCAACATCCTGAAGGGGCTGGTGGAGAGGAGTGAGAGTTTGAGAGTACAATGAGAGTTCAGTTCTTGGTCTGACAGATGTGGGAGTTTGCGCAGCATCCATTGTTAAACAAGATTTAAATCATCTCTTTGTTAACTGTGGTCTATTGTCTATTGTGCAGGTATCAATGTGTCTGATTGTCCTCAGCTGCTGTGTGTACATGTCCCATCGAGGGTGAGATCTGCACCATGAGCACATCACACTGCACCCTGGCACTTATAGCTGTGTGTCTCATCCAGGGTAAGTATCAAATTCCACCAATCACTCTGTTTAAGCTTTCTTTCCTCTCTCTCTTCTGATGGAGCTGATTGTTGCTGGACTATTGACCCATGGACCATGGGCACCCTCTGGTATCTCATCCATGTGCCTAATCTCCACATGCTAACCTAGGCCGGGCACATGGGAGATGAGTAGTCTGTCCAAAATGTTTTGCATGGCTTACACATCATCAACGGCTTTACGCTGGGGTCCTCAAAGGGGACTGGAGTTGAGTGTTCCCCAGGGGTTTGTTCTGGGGCTTCAGCTTTTCACCATATTTATCAATGACTTGGATGAAGGAATGGAGCATTGTATATCCAAATCCGCAGATGACCCTATGCTAGGAAATACCATTGTCCAAATCTTGCTGGGAAAATCATGGTGTGTTTACATGCAAGCGGTTATTGACAGGCAAATCAGCAGTAAATTCAGGTGAAGAAGAGATATGCTGCGAGTTGTGAATCACCATAATTTTCTGCTCAATTTATGCCGCTCCACCTTTGACCTCGACCTGTTACTTTTAAAAGCTTGCTGGATTTGCACATTAAACTTGAATTAAACTTGCCACAGAAAGGTGGAACTGGTACTTAACAGAGTAAGTATCCTTTTAGTTACACGATAATTGTTAATACAATGCTAATCTTCCCATCCAGCCCAGATAGGGAATTATTTATACTGTTGATTCTCATTTCTTCAAGTAGTAACCTCTGCATAGAGATTTTAAAAGTATTAAATGCCATTTTTTTTCTACTTTTCCTTTCTTGTCCCTTTTAGATCTATAGAACCATAGCAAAATTACGGCACAGAAGAAGGCTATTCAGCCCATCGTGTCTGCACCAGCCCAAAAAACTAGCCACCCAAACTAATTCCACCTTCCACCACCTGGTCCATAGCCTTGCAGGTTACACCATTTCAGGTGCATGTCCAGGTAACTTTTAAAAGAGTCAAGCATTTCTGCCTCCACCACTGTTCCTGGCAGTGAATTCCAGACACCTTCTGGGTGAAAGGTTTTTCCTCATGTCCCCGCTAATCCTTCTACCAATCACCTTAAATCTGTGCCCCCTGGTAATTGACCTCTCCACTAGGGAAACAGGTCCTTCTTGTCTATCTAGGCCCCTCATAATTTTTTACCAAATCTCTTTTTTGTCTCTTTATTTCTCCATCTGTACCTAATTTGCTAAATTCACCCTCCTCTTCTATTGTTTCTCTGTTTCTTTCTTAATCCTTAATTCTCATTGGTTAAGGAGATAGGCTGTTGGCCCCAACGCATTCACGAAGGTGCTAGATATTATCAGCTCACACTTCCAGAAATCTGAAGGACAAAAAAAAATTCAAGCTGAAAGGTGCAAAAAAACTAATGATGCATGCTGAGGTGTCCTGCTGTGGCGTGATTTTTGTCTTGTATGTTGTAGATGGATTCAGGAAGTTACTAAGTGATGTAGACAGACTAAGTGAGTGGGTAAAGCTATGGCAAATGGAGTCCAATGTGGGGAAGTGCGAGGTCATCTACTGTTGATCTGAGAAAGGCAAAACAGTCTATTTTCTTCATGGCGCAAGACAATGAGCTTTGGAAGAGCAAAGGGATTTCGACACAAATCTGAAAGGTAATGCACAGGAATAAAAAGTAATCAAAAGGGCAAATTACATTTTAGGCTTTATCTCAAGGGAGTTGGAATATAAAAGTAGGGAATTGATGCTTCAGCTGTACAGATCCTTAGTCAGACCCCATCTGGAGTATTGTGTTCAGATCTGGGCTCAGCACCTCAGGAAGGATAAGTTAGCTGTGAAGTGGGTGCAACACAGATTCACCAGAATGATATCAGGGCTTAAAGTGTTAAATTCATGAGACCAAGCTGCATTAACTTAATTTGTATTCCCTTGAGTGTAGAAGGTTGGGGTGATCTGATCGAAATGCTTAAAACCATAAAAGGATTTGATATGATAGATATAGAGAAATTATTTTCTCTGGTTTCTCCAGGACAAGGGGAAATAATCTTTGTCCTGCCATTAGCATGCTGGCAGCTGCCACACACATGGCATTAGGTAAGGGGAAATTGGCCAATGGTATTTGATTGTAAAGCTGCCTGGAATATAACACGGACTTTTGACTTTAGATTTAACTTTAGATTTATCAAATATATTAAAAAAATTAGGAAAAATTTAACCTGTCCTTCTGCCAGGACTGTATCTCTAATTATTTAATCAGCTTTACAGAAAATAACATTGAGTAATCTATTGTTTCCTATGTCTTACTATCTATAACACAGTAAAAGCCATGCTTCAAGCATATGTTTCCCTTCGGTCATGCTTTATTGATCATGCTGCAAATCTCTTTCTGTGGCATTTTTTTTAAGTATAAAAATGTTCAATTGGAACATGCAAAGTTTGTCAGCATTTGAAAATTCTTTAACTGATGCAAGAGCCATATTATCTGTATATTGCTTGACCTTATTAACAACATTTTAAAAAAAGAAATCCAGGGTTCTGAGCTGCAGCTTGAGCAAATAAATTCTGAACTCACCCAATGTTTACTTAACGGAAATAAGGCTTTGTAGCCTTAAAGTGAAATATTAGGAAAAGAATAATACATAGTGCGTTGTCAGGTATAATGTTGTTTTGTAACATTGGGCTGCATTTTAAGACTCCATCGCCAAAGTTGGCTGCGGATGTAACAAAATGTGGCCCGCGTTCATGGGAGCCACGTCATGGAGCCGCCATAATTTCAAAGGTGGCGGCTCATTTGCATGGCCATGGCACCCACGTCCCTCGATGACCTGGAGGGGACGGTCTAACCGCCGCAGGCAACAGCATCCGGTGCCAATGTGCAGGCATCCAGCGCCATTTTTAAAGGGCATATAGCCCTCAATGGAGATTTAAAAATTAAAGGGCCAGGTCAGTTCATTTACCAAAAAGCAGAATTAAGTTACCGTTAAATTAATTTCACCTCCCCCCCCACCCCCCTCCCCCCCACAAATGGCATTTCAAAACATTCCTGCTTTTTCTGCCACCCCCCCCACCCAGAATTTGACCTCCCCCCCCCCCATCTTTGCCCTTTACCCCTTCCCATCATCCCACCACCAATCCACAGCGATGTCACCCCCACTCCCCCCTCCTGCACAGAGAAAAAAACCCTCCTCCCCCTCCCGACAGGTGTCACGCCACGTTTCCCCAAACAGGGATTCGAAGGCGCAGCATTGCCGGCCGCCAAAATGACAATCAGTGCGGTGCTCAAAGACGTGACGGAACCCTCATTAAATCAGGTATGTAAATTAGTTTACATATTCAAAAGGGGGTCCCATCGCCGAGTTGCGGGGCAGCCGCCACGAGGCCTCGCCGCTGCCGAAATCGGCATGGGGCCTGTCACCATCGGGGTCGGTGGTGGGCCTCCATCACACCGATCTTCATTGCTCCCCCACCCCCCGCCAACGTTCCCGACGGCAGAGGGGCTTTAAAATCCAGCCCAGTGTATCACCTGTTTGATAACCTGGAATGGTGTCTATATTATAATTAAAATGGAACAGCTGCATACATTTCCTGCTTTCAGTCACATTTGCTTTGTCACACTCTGGTGTCACACATCAAATCATTCAAAATATTCTGCATCATGTTTGCACTTCACTTGCTGAAATCTCATGCTCATGAGCAGCTGAGCTGTTTGACCAAGTTGCAAGCTGTTGAAGCAACCAACTCATTCAAAATCACAACAGAAAATTCTGGAAACACTCCGAGGGTCAGACAATATCTATGGAGAGAGAAACAGAGTTAACCTTTCAGGTCAATGACCTTTCTTCAGAACTAGAAGAGATTCATGATGAATAGCCTTTAAGGAAGTACAAATGAAGGGAAAAGGTGAAGGTGTGGCGAGGAGGAAAGAACAGAGGAAGAGGTCTGGAGGGCAAGACTGATTCAATGACTAAAGGGATGATAATGAGACAGTGTAAAAACAAACAATGAGATCAATATCATGCCCCCCCCCCCCGAAAAAGCGAGATGGTGGCAGTTGTGGGGGGGCATAAAATGGAGCAGGAAGCTCCGGGAGCCCTTCCCGATCCGCTCCTGCTTCCGGCGACGGCGGCAAAAAACGGCCTGCCCACCCCAGGCTAATCAAAGCCCTTAACTGGCCACTTATTGGCACTTAAGGGCCTACGCCCGCCTCCATGGGGATTTTACCCATGGCTGGTCGGGTGGCCCAGGCTTGAGCGAACCGCCTGCCAAAAGCAGGTGGCTCTCTGACGGCCCGGCGTGGGGCCCTCGTGAGGCACCCAAAACTTCCCCGACAGCTTCTTCTTCAAGCTGAGCTGTAATCCGAGCAGTGGCTACCACTCCGGCAAAATACGTGTCGGATCCCCGGGTGAGGCGGAAGCGGGTTCGCCACCGACTTTTCAGTCAGTGGCCAGCTCCCATCCACCCAGGGTTCAATCCCGGCCAATGGGTCCAGGGGAGGTGTAAGTAGTTACAGCAGAATAGCAATTCACTCAAAATATTTTTAAAAACTCTTTTCTGGAACCATGTTGTTTCTGATTGATGTCACCACACAGTTATTAAAAAGGCTTTATAAGATATTAAAATGATAAGATGTGAAACGTCATTGCATAATTTCTCACTTATCTACGCTGCCTTTTTATTTTGTTTTCATTCTTTGGGGAGACGAGTAGAATTTTTTTATACTCAACAGGCTGTTGTCATCTGGTTTGCACTGCCTAAAAGGATGTTTGAAGCAGATTCAATAGTAACTTTCAAAAAGGAATAATATATATAATTGAAAAGGAAAGAAGTTGTGCAGGCCTTGGGAAAAGAGTAGGAGGCTGGGACTAATTGGTTAGCTCTTTCAAAGAGGCATGAGAGGCCAACTGGCCTCCTTCAGTGCTGTATGATTCTATCTTTGGTGTTGACTGTGCAGACTGTACCTATACAGAATCCAGTTTTAATTTTCACACATTTTATATGTATTTTTCCCTTTTTGTTCACTGTTTTACATCACTTTCGAAACTACCTTTCTTTTGCCTGCAGCTCTTGGCAAATGAAAACAAATGGGCAACAATTCAATTCCTCCCTCAGATTTGTTTCCTGAAGTCATTTGGGGTGGCTTACTCTTCAAGCACTGTGCTGTTCTTTTTATTTCTCTCCATCTCAACAACAACTTATAAAATCAAATGTCCATGGCGCTTCACAGGAACATTATAAAACAAAATATGAGACTGAGACACATAAGGAGATATTAGGTCAGATGACCAAAAGAGGTAGGTTTTAAGGAGTGTCTTAAAGGAGGAAAGAGAGGTACACAGGTAAAGAGGCGTAGGGATGGAATTCCACAGCTCAGGTCCTAGGCAACTGAAGGTGGGGCCACCAATGGTGGAGAAATTAAAATTGGGGATACTCATTTAGGATGAGTGCAGATATCTCGCAGCTTTGTGGGACTGGAGGAGATTACAGCGATAGGAAGGAATTTGAAAGCAAGGATGAGAATTTTAAAATCAAGACGTTAGTGAAAACAAAGGTGAACAGAACTTGGTGTGAGTAAAGACATGGGCTGCAGAGTTTTGGATGACCTTAAGTTTACAGAAAGTAGAATGTGGGAGACCAGCCAGGAGTGCATTGGAATAGTCAAGTCTAGAGGTAACAAAGGCATGAATGAGAGTTTTGGCAGCAGATGAACTGAGACAGGGGCAAAGTCAGGTGATATTGCAGAAGTCAAAATAGGTGATCTTAGTGATGGCTCGAATATGAGGATGGAAGCTCATCTCAAAAATATATGAGATTACAAGCAGTTATTAGCTTTATAGACAATAACCTCAAAATCTACATTGATGCCCACATACTGGTACTCTTACCTTAGTAAAAATCTTTACTTTGTGCTTTTAAATTATACCCACTTATCTTTGAATGTAGAAAACCTACCTTTTCAAAGTGTAAAGAAATAAGAAGAACATGGTTATGACCAGGTGAGAAAGGTATTTAGAGGTCTTTTACTGTCTTCACCTGGTCTTATTGTAACAGAGTTTAATTTTTAACACACTGTGTTTTGAGCTCCCCTTTTGTGAATCCTTGTTCACAGCTTTCCAATTATAAGGCAAAAAATGAGCACAAACAGGCCTTCATAGGTTTAAAGAAGAAAATTGAAATGTATTTAACCTTAAACTTAAACTCTAATACAGTTAATGCCTACGGATATATGACATGCCCACGCTAGCATGCACACATGATACACACATGTAAATGGGGACAGAAAAGAGCAGCAGAAAAACAAAATGGAGAGGTTTGAGGCAGTCTCGAAAGGAGGTTTCTTGTTACTGTTTCTGTGTTTCCAGCTCACCGTAGATTCCTTGATTGTAGGCAGCTCTTACTTTTCTTTGGGGCCCAGTATTCTTCTTAAACCTTGTTCACTGTAGGAGATTTTTCTCTCTTGGTGTTCATATTTCTTCAATTGTTTCCGAAGCTGGTGAGAGCTAGATGAGAGCAGACAGGAGAGAGATGTTCTCAGTCCAGGAGCTAACCGTCTTCATAATTCAAATTCCTTGTTGGAAGCTCAAATTCAAAAACCGCCAACAGTCAGTCATGTGACCAAACTGGCCTGACCACGACTGTGTATTCAGCCATTTTAGCAGTTAACCTGGAATGTTAGTCTTTCCACCTTCAATGTCTGGTAATCAAAAGTCCATTGTGGATTAAATTGGAGCAGGGACTAGCCCCTTTGTTCTTTGAAGTATTGTCTGTGGATATGCTAATGTCTCTCTCCAGCCAAAGTTTCCAATTGTTTTTTAAAGCAAGTTCTTTCTTCACCATCAGCCATTTAAAATCAATGTTCATGTGGCGAAAGTAATTTTCCTCATTCTTGGCAGGTGGAGGTTTGCCTGACAACACAAAGAACCAAAGACAAACTGTGCATAGCCTAAAAAGCACAAGACATATACACTGAATCAAGAATACAATACAAGTATTACATAGAATTACAGGGTTTGTAGGATTGGAGGAGGTTACAAGAGTAGCGAGGGGTGAGGCCATGGAGGGATTTGAAAGCAAAGCTGAGAGTTTTAAAATTTTAAACAGTAAAGATTGAGTTGCTGCTTTTTCCTCGTCCTAATATAATCATGAAAAATATGCTTCATGATCTTAATTCCACTTAAAATAATGCAAATCAATCATCCCTGTCAATTTCAGCCTTTTTAAACCGCTGCCACCTCCTTTGTGAATGTCTTTCAGAAAAGTGACATTTAGTAAGGCAGTCATGCAAATACATTAAAATAGTGCTGCAGGAAGAACAGCAGTGAGCTGGTACGGAAGGAAGGTAACTATGAACAGCTGCTTGAACTGCCCAAAATAGCTTGCCAACTTAACAAGGTTTAATTGGACCCTTTGTAATTTACCTATGTAATGGCAAGTTGTCAGCACTATTTGCCGGATGTTGGGAACTGCCCATGATAAGCGAGGACAGAGACTTGGTGGGGACAGTATAGAGATACATTTATTTATTTATATATAAAAAATACAATGTAAATTTACACTTTTGTCATGTTATTTCTGTTGCATAATACAAATTATTGGATAATTGTATTATTTTAAGTGTTAAGAAAACTATTCTGAAGTATCAAGAATAGACTGAAATGGTAGGATATATTCTATAATGTACTTCTATTCATTTTTACAGTTACATGTAAATATTTTAGACATTGTGGATGAGAAATTGGGCTGTGTAGCTCCTATTTTTCAGATGCTAGGTGACCTAAGAAGGAAGTGCTTGTACACAGCTAGCCGGAATTGCGACACCCACTGCTGTATTATTATATTATCAGAAAATTATTTAGGGACTATATTGTTCATGCGTATGTATACATATATATCCATAATACCACATCAACCTGTACTAGACATACATTGTACATACCACCACACTTTTTTAAAATTTGTTTTTGGGCGTTGCTGGCAGACCAGCATTTATTAGCCCATCACTAATTGCCCTTGAACTGAGTGGCTTGCTAGGCCATTTCAGAAGGCAGTTAAGAGTCGACCATATTGTTGTGAGTCTGGAATCACATGTAGGCCAGACCAGGTAAGGACAGTAGATTTCCTTCCCTGAAGGACATTAGTGAACCAGATGGGTTTTTATAACAATTGACAATCGTTTCATGGTCATCATTAAACCAGATGTATTAATTGAATTCAAATTTCAGCATCTGCCATGGTGGAATACGAACCCATGAGCATTAGCCCAGGCCTCTGGATTACTAGTCCACTGACATTACCACTGTGCCAACGCCTGCCCAGAGATGTGTAAAATATAAGAGATGCAAGCTCCAGTATCTGAGTTATAAAGTGTGATTATTTCAGAGCTCTGAGAAGCACCAAGATATAACACCCACTATATTTGGGAAGAACAAACAAGAGGCATTCTTTACCCACACATAAAGCAGGCGTTAGAACCTCTGCATATGCAAATTAGGGGTCTAACACCTGCTTGAGGTCCCCATTCCAGCAGTTTTGCCCTGAGGTAACCAGTGCCATTGTGGGTTCATTCAGGGAGATCAGTCTTAGGAATTGCCTGCCAACCAAGAAGTTGGAGTAGTTCCTGTTGACCAGTAATTTTGCAATTCACAGTATAAAATGTCTTTGTATTTACATTTCATTTTATATAATATGCATTTGCATTCATCCAAATCTATATTCATGTTTAAATATTTAATTATTTTGTATTTTCTACATTGAACATGTTTAGTTCTCACTCCTTACAGATATTTATCTATGTGGATTTCCATTATATTTGCATTTGGTAAGGTGATCTTGATGATGATACTGTAGCTGATTGTGTTTTCAACTGATTATAAGAACACATGAACAATGACAGGCATTGATCAAGGTCCCAGGCTCCATCACCAATCGGTAATTAGGTCTCGGTAATCAACCTGCTCTCGGCTGACATAGTATTTGGGACATCAACTGGGTCCAAAAGGGGAATAAATCAGCCCAAACATACCAACATTCATTGACAAACAGGAAATGACCCTTTGGTCCATCCAGCCTCTCCCCCACAAATGCAATACCTTGTGCTTCACAATATGTACACTCCCTACCCCACCCGAAAGCCATGTGACCTCCTGGGCGAGGCGAAGAAACAGATTAAAAACCCAGGCCAATCAGGGTTCAAAAAATATGAGTAATTCTTCTTCGACCATCGTAGGTGATCAAAACTAGACCAGGATCTCACTCTGGTTCTGATTAATGATAGGCAACGTTTGTACTAGGTGATCTCCACCCCAGCCAGAAACAGGTCCGGCTCTCATTTGAAGGAATTAAGTGAATCAGCGTCCACCACACAAGCCAGTAGCCTGCTCCTGACGCCCATTATTCTCAGAAAAAAACCACCTCATGACATTGTAACTTGAAATTGTGACCTCTGGTGCTCCCTAAACAATTCAATTGAAACAAGCTATCTGCACAAACACAATCTATTCCCTTCATTATTTTGTAAACCTTGATCAAATCACCCTTCAGTCTACACATCTAAAATGCAGTGTCTCAGTACTTTCAGCCTGTCTTGATAACCAAGATGCTTCAATCTGTAAATTAATTGTATGGCTCTCCTCAGCACCCTTTCCAAGGCTCAATATCACCCATAATATGATGAAACCAAAACTCGATACTGTTGTCTTTATTCTGGGTTTAATTTTGATATCCGATTTAACTATGAGCAATGCAGATATCATACTGTGTGAAATAACCAACTGGTTTATTTAAAGAACATTAACAATAAAAGATCTTGTAGATTGGAGCACACATCATAACAGCAGCCTGTGTCCATGAGACAGATTCCAAAATGTCTTTTGGAAGCCTCCAGAAATCTCCCATAATTCTACTTCTGCTCTCTAGCTCTACCCAGAGGTTAAACAATCAAACTGATCAGCCAGACACTACAGATACAGTATTCTAGCTAAGGTCTGACGCAAAACCCTTTGTGTGAGGCAGCATGCTGTAGCAGATTGCAGATATCTTTTGAGTCATGGGGACATTCACAGGTGTTTACCTTGTGGAGAGGACATGCCTCCCATCCTTCTGTGGTAAAACCCTGATGCTTTTTGTCCCATTAAAATCAAGCAACATAGGTCAAAATCTCACCCACCTCCCCCAAAACTTGACAATAGTTGTGACTGTTGATACACTTGAGGCATTTATTATTTTATGAGTTGCTCTCCATGCAGTTGCACATGGAGAGCCAGGACCAGGTATAGTCTTCAAGTAAAGTGGAGCTGAGAGGGTGCGGGGTGATTGTACTGCCTATAAACAACATATGGAAGTACTCGTTTAGTTAGGAAAACAAGAGTTGAAATTAATTTTGGGTGGTGGTGCAAAATGGCCGACAACGAATCAACTGCCTGCTTTTCAGCTGTTTATACTAAAATCTAAGACAAATTTCACCCCTGGGCTGTATATTTGCATTGAATAGGGTTCTCTTAATGCTGAGACTGCAGCTGTTTGTGGTTTCAAACAATCATAAGAACATACAGACAATGACGGGCATTGATTCAGGTTCCAGGCTCCATCATCAGTTGGTAATGAGGTCAGCTGCTCTCGGCTGACATAGTATTTGAGGCTTCAACACTACCACTGGGTCAGAAAGGGGAATAAAGTAGTCCTTCACCCATTTCTCTAACCAAATTTCAACAACTTGCATTTCCATGGCACCATTAATGTAGTTGCTTTCTGAAGGCAAAAGGGAAAAACAGTCAGCAAACTAGGCAGAAGATATTAGGGAAGTGTGTGGAGAAGTTTACTCAAAGAGATGGGTTTTAAGGATGGTCTTAAAGGATGGAGGAAGGCATCTACGAAGGCAGTTTTAGCCATGGGCCTGGCAGCGGAAAGCAGAGCCATCAGCAGTGGGACAAAAGAGAAGCACAAGAGGCAAGAATCAGAGGAAATAGAGAGTTTGGGAGTGGAGAGTTATATGGGGCTGGAAGAGGGGGGTGAGACAATACAGGGACTTAAACACAAGCATGAGAATTTACAATTTTGAGGCACTGAGGGGATGATGAATAAATAGTGCTTGCAGCAGGACAGGATATGAGTAGCAGAGTTTCAGCGGAGAATTTTGTGCTCTCCGCTGCAACAGATCAGGTGGCGTGCAGGGTGATATAATTAGGCGGGAGATGTTTTTCGGATTTCCGACAGTGGGAATTAAGTTGGTGGCTGGTTTGTGGCGTTCCGGGGCTCCCCCAGCACAGTGGTGGATTTCAGCTTTGCATTCATTTAAATAATACGAATACTCATTGCCATATGCATAATTACAATTTAGTCCTACCTGCCAGATTAAGTGAACAGTAAGGGATATTCCCATGCCACCTGGTTCACAATTGTTTCAACGTGGCGTGCAAGGATTTGTGTTGTTGAGTCTCAGGACTGTGCTCTTCTCTCTTTAACTCATCCGCTAAACTAAAGTCAGCATTGGAATGGATGTTTGCCTTCAGGCTCAGCACCAGCAAGGGTGAATCATCTCAGGGAATGGCAGTGAAGACGTGTGTGGGGGCAACATGGAGGAGCAGGGGATGGTAGTCGGAGAGGGAAAGGTGGAGCAATTGGGTGCATGGAGGACCAGGGAAGGGTAGTCTGGGAGGGAAGGCTGGGGCAACCGGGTACATGAATGAGCAGGGGAAAGGACTCGGACAGGGAAGGGTGGGGTTGATTAGGTGCATCAAAGACCAGGGGAGGGTGGAGCATCCAGGTTGTTGAATGGTTGATTTTGATGCTGAAGCTGCATATTGGCAGTTGTGGGGGAGATGGGTGAATTAAATCAGTACAGTGTGAAGATATTTGGCAAGGGCCTAAAGGGAGGGATGAGTGCTGTCAACATCAGGGAACTGTGGGGCAAATTGAGGGTACTGGCTAGCAGAGGGAATGGTCACAGTCAATGGGGGAAAATGGATTCTGTACGGAGGAAGGTCAAGTCTAATGGGTGGGTGTTCGACAGCTTCACATGGAGGGGAATGGGACTCGGCAACAATGGTCAGTTCGATGTGAGGAGGGTCGAGGATAAGAGTCAGCATGTTGATAGCAACAGGAATAGGAACAGTGGGGAGGGATGGCATGAATACATTGATGATTACACTGTGCACAGTAATGGGGAGGCTCAACGGTTACGGAGGGAAGTGAAACAGTAACATTGGGTGGGTCAAGGGTGATGGGTTCAAGCTGGAAGGTTGCAGGAAGAGGTTGGAGGTGGGGGGAACTTGCTCTTAATTCTACGCGCACCATTTTCTGCAACGATAATGGAAACCACATGGACAGTCAAGGTTTGCAAGGAGCGTGGGAGGAGGAAAACGACAATAGGTGTGTCTTCTATCTGGCTGCAATTTGTTGGCAGATATGAGGGAGCTGTTCATTGCCTCGATATTTCAGCTCAGTGTCAGCAAAGGGCTGAAATGACACACTCTGCTTATTTATTGTTCAGAAAAGCCACAGCGGTCATACACCCAATTTGAGAGTTCTTTTCCCTCAACTCATGATGCCTGAGTCCCAGCAACAGGCAGAACAGGAAGGTGAGGATGCTCCGAATGATGACATCCAGGAAAGGTCTTATCAAAGATGGGCACTGGCATGTCATCGCATCCTCAATTTACCTTCAAATGTCAGAGAGACAATGTCAGAGAAACCTAAGGATGTCACGTGAAATGGTAACGAAATTTGTAGGATCCTGCGGCATGACCTACAGCTGTTCAGCTTCACTGGGAATCCCATGCCTGTTGCCCTCAAGGTGACTGCTGCACTCAATTCTTTTTTTCCAATAGCTCCTTCCAGGGATCCATGGGCGACATATGCGGCATCTCGCAGTGTGTGACCCACATATGAATCAAAGAGGTGACCAAAGCCCTTTTTCATCGTGCCAATGATTTCTCAACTTACCTGTCGAAGTCTGTGGCCTTCGGTGCCACCGCTGGTCTCCCTGGAGTGCAATGGGTGATCGGCTGTACTCATGTGGCCATTAGAGCTCCCTGGGACCAGCCTGCTGTCTTTATTAATCGCAAAGGCTTCCACTCTTTAAATGTGCAACTGGTTTGCAACTACATGAGAAGAGTCATGCATGTTTGTGCACATTTCCCAGGGAGCTGTCATAACATTTTGAGGAACTGCTAGCTGCCAGCTGTCTTTAAGGAACCAGCCAAAGTGGACACCTGGATCCTGGGTGACAAGGGTTACCCGCTTTGTACATGGTTGATAACACCTGTACATCATCCCCAAAGCACTGTTGAAGAGAGGTACAATGTCACCCAGGCATCCACCAGAGCCATCGTTGAACATACCATTGGCATGCTGAAAATGTGATTCCATTGCCTTGTTTGTTCTGGAGGGGCTTTTCAGTACGCGCCACAGAGGGTGTCATGAATAATTTCCATCTGCTGTGCATTGGACAACCTTGCAATTAGACATGGCAACTTTCTGCAGGTGGAAGAACAGGAGGAACACCAGTCCTCCTCAGATGAGGATGACAATGACGAGGGCTAGGGAGAGACTTGCAAAGGACAGCAGGGAGAAACTCATGTATGCACGTTTCAACCAACAATAAGCCACATCATCAAGGAACGTTGGGAGGAGAAACATAACAACTCTCCACAGAAATTACTTTTGCATGAGTTCTTATTCATCACTGCAATTTTAACCAAGTGTTACTGCACTTTCATGTGATTGGCATTTGGAATCATCTATGGACTACGATGAATGCGACTGCACAACACTGCAAGCAGCGTTAAGTTATGACCATGGAAAACAAAAGTCAGGCATGACAGTATTGGAAAAAGTTATTAATCATCAATAGGAAAACAGCCATCATTGAAGAGTGAAGAACACTGGCATTTCCTGAGATGCTTTGCAAACATCATTTCATTCCTGATATAGGCCTCCAAAAATTACTGAGTTGGATCAAATTTTGCATGAAATAAAAATATATTAATAAAGTTTTTCAATTGTCATAATTTGTACAGCACACCTTCATGATCAAAACTCTTTCAGTTTCCTTTTTCGACCATTACGTCCAGGTGCTACCCCGACATTAGCAGCTGAGATGGAGGCAATCTGCTCAGTGCACTGCCCCGTTACTGTGGATGACCGTGGCGGGCATCCTCTGGAAGAATGGGGCTTTGATGGCTCCATCCTACTGGGTTCTGCAGCAATGGTGCTTGAGTATTCCCAGTGTGCCCGCCTGCTGGAGGTAAGGGGGTTAATGTCAGGGGGAGGACGAGACGTTGCTGAGAGGAAGGTCCTAGGACAGCTGGCACACGCTCCTCCTCCATCTGTGTGCACAATGGCACCTGCCTGTCTGCCTGAGGGGAAAGAGCACCTGGAGAGGGGTCCAGGTTCCTCGACCCCCTCTCACTTAGACTCTGCTGCAAGGAGCCAACGACAACAGTGATGGAGTGTGGGCAGGTTGCATATGGCTTAAGTGCTCAACCAGATTCGCCATGGAGCCTGCCAGACTCTCGACTGAAGAAGCCATATGCTCAAATGCCTGGGATATGGCAGACGTCATGGCTTGCATGGACTCCTCCATGGCATGCGCAAAGCCACGCATGACCTCAGGCATCTCCGACATATTTTCCACATGGCTTTGCTGCACATCCAGCAGACTTCCCATAGCAACAGACAGAAGATCATTATGAACATGAGGCTGAGCAGGGGGCTGATCGCCAGCAATCCTCTGATTGTCAGGGGACCTGGCTGACACATGCCCCCTCAGCTGCTGGGACGTGTCTGCATCGTGACCACTAGCTTGTGACCCAGCTTCTAATCTTAAACCCCTGCAGACCTTGTGGATGTATCTGCACTGGCGGAGGTGGCAGACAAGGCAGGTGATGGATACCCTCTAGGCATTGGCTTCATCTTCCACTCCAGAGGAGGAGTCTTGGGCCATGCGGCATTCTGTGACTTGAGTGTGGGTACCTGCAGTGGAGTTACAAACAAAGGCACTTCAAGCATGTGCTTCACATAGGTTCACACAATTTCCTTCAGTTTCCACATATGGCGACAAGAATAGAGATGACACTTCATCCTTACACCTTGTGACTCCTGCCTTGCCATCTCAGCTTGTCCTGCCTCCCTCCTCTCTTGCGATCTCCGACGCCTCCTCCTCAGCCATGTTCAGCAGCTTTATGTCAGGGACCCCTCCTCCAGTTCTAGCACACTCATGCTGGTTGTGCCTTTGTTTATCCTGCAGAGACAGTGCAGATTTAATGACATAGAATACAATACATCACAACAATTGTATACATGGATTAACATCACTCATTCTAGATTGGCTTTCGCATGACTCATCCAATCACATAAACAATGCCAATCTTCATCTTGGTGAATCATTTAGTGAATGGTACCAAGGCTTCTCACGCATGCCACTGCATTGTCTTCCCTCTGCCTTAAAGACACGGAGCCATGGAAGAAAACAATGGAGCAGCTTCACCAAGACCACTTACCCTCACCAATATGAGCAAGTCATTGATGCGCTGGCCGCACTGCACTCATGTTCTACGAATTACTCCATGGTTCGAGGCTACCTCCATCCAGGCTGCGTAGATGAGGTGGAAGGATCTTCGCACTCCATCTGCAAGGAAGAGGACCTCCCGCCTTTCCCTGACGGCCTGGAGGAGAACCTGCAGGGAGGCATCACTGAACCGGGGGCTGGTCTCTGCTTACTGGCTGACATGTGATTCACTTTGGTGCAGGTAAAACAAATGATGTGAAGTTGGTAGTGACTTTCACAAAATAAGTGAGACAGAAACATTTTGACTTAATTAAAAGCTTAAATTAAGGTAGTCTGAAGATACGTACATGAAAGGAAGGCTGCTGATCCTTCAGGCTGCAAGTACGGAATGTTTTCTATTTAGTGATCATCACGCTTGGGGCAGTGATGGTGGGTACCACCAATGAAAGGCCATCGCTACTGCATGATCCCATCTGACCCCATGCCTGTTGCCGCATGACTAATTACAAACAAAATCACGTGGGAAACGGAATTTGCGGTGGAAGCGGATGTAACAACAATTTCGCGTCCCACTATCAGGAGCGGTGCAACACTCATAAGAGTCCATCCTTCAACAAGTTGAAGTTTATGAAGAGTGGAAGCCGGTCAAGAATTACAATAATCAAGAACTGAAAATGGTAAGCATGGATGAGGGTATCAGCAGTAGATAGAATGAATGAATCATAGAATGGTTACAGTACAGCAGGAGACAATCGGCCTATCATGTACATGCTAGCTCTCTGCAAAAGCAAAGCAGCTAATCCCATTCATGAGTCCTTTCCCCATAGCCCTGCAATCTTTTTTCTCTTCAGCTGCTTGCCCAATTCTCTTTTGAAAGCCATGTTTGAATCTGTCTCCAGCACACTTTCAGACACTGCATTCCAGATCCTAAACACTCACTGCGTAAAAATATTTTTCCTCATGTCACAATTGCTTCTTTTGCCAAGCACCTTATATCATCTGTTTCTCCACACTTCCGCCAATGGGAACAGTTTATCTTGTTCTGATCAGGTGAGGAGGGGTTTAAAGGCTCCCCTCTTGTCCCTTTCCTTGTTTGACTGCAACAGGGTTTATTTCTTTTAGACAGTGGATGCGCTTATCAATTCAGTGAGTGTTTAACCCTTTATGTACTATGGTCACAAAAGAAGCAATTGGATAGGTTTTCTTGATTTTGAACAAGAAAGAGTTTCGTTTATTGTAATTAAAACCAACACTCGATCTAAATAAAATAATAAACTACATTCCAACTTTCACATACACACACAAGAATCACACACACACATATAGGTTACAGAGTGAAAAAGAATAGACTGGTTGGAATAGAGTCCAGAACAAAAAAATGAATATACAGTCTGTGGAGTCTGGTAATTCAGTGGTCTTCCGGCTGAACTCATGGTCCTGATGCTTCTAGCTAGTAGAGGGGGCCATCTGGTTCAGGGTTTTCTTAGAGACAGTGATATAGATGGCTCTCTGTCTGGGAATCTTTGTCTGCAGCAACAATAGACTTGGATGTTTTGCAGCCCGCAAGCTGGGTGTGAACTTATAGCATTGCCTAGACAGACAGAGAGAGACAGACTCCACTTCTGCCCTTTACTGGTCAAACTCAAGTGCTTGTCTGCTGTAGCCAAAAGAAACTGCAAGTTTTCACACAGATAGAGAAACTGTCTCATGACTGTCCACTGTAATGTCTCTTTTGCATATTAATGAATTCAAGTCTTAAGAATTCCAATTTCTCTCTGGGGTCCCATTGTTCCGGTGTTTACCCTTTGAGGTTTGTCTCCACCAGTCTTAATGTTCCAAGATGGCTTTGAATGTCTTGTTAATGGAGGTGAGGCAGGTAGCTCATTCAAAATTCGTAAACCACTGTTCAGGTGGGATATTAATCCAGATGTTCATCTCCACCTTGACACCTTGATATGTGAGGTATTTCAATGCAAATTGCAGTGGCCATTTTAGCTGCTTTGTTTTTAAAAGTTCAATTCAAGTTCTTTGTCTCCTGCTTTCTTTTTAAAGTTTGGTTTAAGTTTTCAACCGATGGATTACAAAAAAAATCATTTGGCATAGCACATGTTCATAATGTTGTCTATCTACTCTGTCTATACCTCTCATGATTTGGAAAACTTCTATCAAAACTCCTCTCAACTTTTTCTTCTCAGAGGACAGCAGCCCCAGCTTCTCCAATCTATCTGTGTAACTGAAGTCCTTCATACCTGGATTCCTTCTTGTGAATCTTTTCTGCACCCTCTCTAATGACTTCACATCCTTCCTAAAGTGTGATGCTCAGAACTGTACACTATGCTCCAGCTGAGGCCGAACCAGTGTTTTATAAAGGTTCATTATAACTTCTTTGCTTTTGTACTCTATAGCTATATTTATAAAATCCAGGATCCCATATGCCTTTTTAACAGCTTTCTCGACGTGTATTGTCA
Source organism: Heterodontus francisci (assembly GCF_036365525.1). Lineage (NCBI taxonomy): Eukaryota > Metazoa > Chordata > Chondrichthyes > Heterodontiformes > Heterodontidae > Heterodontus > Heterodontus francisci. Next base: position 27,959,348 of record NC_090382.1, read on the forward strand.
CCTTCAATGATTTGTGCATATATATCCCCAGGTCTCTCTGTTGCTGCACCCCTTTAGAATTGCAGCCTTTAATTTATATTGCCTGCTTTTATTCTTCCTACCAAATGTATCAATTCAGACTTCTCTGTATTAAATTTAATTTGCCATGTGTCCACACATTCACGATGTCCTCCTGAAGTCTATCACTATCCTCCTCACAGTTCACAATACTTCCAAGTTTTGTATTATCTGCAAATATGGAAATTGTGCCCTGTACACCCAAGTCTAGGTCATTACTATGTATCAAGACAAGCAGTGGTCCTAGTACCGATCACTGGGGGACTCCACTGTATATCATCCTCCACTCTGAAAACAACCATTCACCACTACTCTCTGTTTCCTGTAACTCAGCCAACTTCAGATCCATACTGCCACATACTGTCCATTTTAGTCCATGAGATTCAACTTTGCTGGTCAGTCTATTATCTGCCACTTTATAAAACCACCTTTTGGAATTCCATGTGCCCCACATCAACTACATTACCCTCATCAACCCTCTCTGTTAAGCTGCGAAAGGAAGATGTCTGGTGATGTGGATGTATGCGGCCTTTGTAATGAGCAAGACATGTGATCAAAAACCCAACTCAGATTCAAATAAGACGCCATTTTAATTGACAATCTGGTTCAGCCTGAGACAGTAGACAAGCAGAGTGATAGAATCTGTAGCAATCAAATGGAGTGTTTGTCGAGGGCTAAAGGCTTTGATTTTCCCAATGTTTAGCTGGAGGAAGGTAAAACTTATACAGGATTAGATGTCGGAGAAGCAATCTGACAGTACAGAGTAAGTGGAAAGGCTGAGAGAGGTGATGGAGTGATAAAGCTGGGCCTCTTCAATGCACATGTGGAAGCTGAATCCATGGATGAGGTCACCAAGTGGCAGTATATAGATGAGGAGGTTGAGGGGATTAATAGATCCTTGGGGGATTCCAGAGGTGACAGTGTAGGATTGGGAAGAGAAGTCATGACTGGAGATGCTGTGACTTTTATTGGATAGTTAAGAGTAAATCCTGCAAAGGCAGTCTCACCAAAATGGAGATGTTGGAGGAGAATAATATGGATTGTCATGTTGAAGAAGCAGAGACAGTCACATTGATTGTGACTTTGATTTGGGCCATTTCAGTGTTGTGGGAGGGTCAGAAACCTGACTGGAGGGTATCAGACAAAGGAGTTGTGGGAGAGATGGGCATAGATCTGGGAAGGGACAAGTTGAAGCAACTTAGAGATGGGACATGGTTGGCAAGGATAAGGAGATGAGGGTGATTTTTTGGGAGAGTGGAATGTTGATGGCAATTTTTAAATGGAGGTGGGCAGACTGGGCAGCTAGTTTGTTATCGGCCAGCACAGACATGACGGGCTGAATGGCCTCCTTCTGTGCTGTAATTTTTCTCTGGTTCTAAAGGAGAAAAGTTTACAATATCAGTTAGCATGGGCGCCAAAAGGAGAAATTGGGAATGGGGTTGAAGGAACAGGAGGAGGATCCCCAGGAGAAGAGCTACTTGTAAAGGCCAGGGTAAAGTGATAGGAGAGAAACTACAAATTCAGGCCTGGCGTAAGTCCAGGACTGAGCAGATATTTGCCTTTGTGGGCAAGAGGAAGAAGACAAAAGGAAGGGTAGGAACCAGCTGAACAGATAGTTGAAATTTTGATGACAACAAATACTCTGAGCTCTCCACACTTGTATCGAAATTCATAAAATTGTATTAGAAAAAGAAAGAAAACCAGTCAGTTGCAACCTATAGACAAACTCTTCCAACAACAGAAAACGCCTACTGAGGTAGCAATAAGAATGTCTATTACCACTAATTCACTGTAGCAATCAAGCTTAACAATGGGAAGAGAAATAAAGTTCAAGATCTCATATTGCTTTCTGAGCTGCAGCCTGAAATTTACAATAACCTTCCAATCTGCAATTTATCTCACCAAAGAGCATTTCTACTCTGATTGACCGCTCTCTATTTAACATTAGTTGTACTTATAGGAACATATGAACATAGGAAATCGGAGCAGGAGTAGGCCATTCAGCCCCTTGAGCCTGCTCCACCATTCAACTAGATCATGGCTGATCTTCTACCTCAACGCCATTTTCCTACACTATCCCTATATCCCTTAATATCTTTAATGTCTAGAAATCTATAGAGCTTTGTCTTGAACATACTCAATGACTGACCCTCCACAGCCTTCTGGGGTATAGAATTCCAAAGATTCACCACCCTTTGAGTGAAGAAATTCCTCCTCATCTCAGTCCTAAATGGTCTACCTCCTATTCTGATACTGTGTCCCCTGGTTCTAGATTCCCCCAGCCAGGGGAAACATCCCTCCTGCATCTGTAATAATTTTATAAGCTTCAATGAGCTAGTTCTTCTAAACTCTAGAGATTATAGGTCCAGTCTCCTCAATCTCTCTTCATAGAACAATCCCGCCTTCTCAGGGATTAGTCTGGTGAACCTCCATTGCAGTTCCTCTATGGCAAGTATATCCTTCCCTAGGTAAGGAGACCAAAACTGTACATAATACTGCAGGTACGGTCTCACCAAGGCTCTATTGCAGCAAGACCTCTTTACTCCTGTACTCAAATCCTCTTACAACAAAGGACAACATACCATTTGCCTTCCTAATTACTTTCTGCACCTGCATGCAACATCTCAGTGAATTTTAAACAAGGGCACCCAGGTCCCTTTAGACATCAACATTTCCTATTCTCTCACCGTTTAAGAAATACTCTGCATTTCTGTTTTTCCTACCAAAATGGATAACTTCACATTTTTCCACAATATATTCCATCTGCCATGTTCTTGTCCACTCATTTAGCCTGTCTATATCCCCATGAAACCTCTTTGCATCCTCCTCACAACTCACATTTTCACCTAGTTTTGTGTCATCACCAACTTGGAAATGTTACATTTAATCCCCGCATCTAAATAATTGATATAGATTGTGAATAGCTGGACCTCAAGCACTGATCCTTGTGGTACCCCACTTGTCAAAGCCTGCCAACCTGAGAATGACCTATTTATTCCTACTCTCTGTTTTCTGTCCATTAAACAATTCTCAATCCATGCCAGTGTATTACCTCCAATCCCATGTGCCCTAATTTTGTTTACTAACCTCCTGTGTGGGACCTTATCAAAAGCTTTCTGAAAATCCAAATACACCACATCCACTGCTTCCTCCTTATCTATTCTGCAAGTTACATCCTCAAAAAATTCTCTCAGGTTTGTCAAATATGATTTCCCTTTCATAAATTTATGTTGACTCTTTCCAATTCTACCATTATTTTCTATGTGTCCGGTTATCACATCCTTTATAAAAGATTCTGGCATTTTCCCTGCTACTGATATCAGACTAAGGGATCTGCATTTCCCCTTTTTCTTTCTTCCTCCTTTCGTAAATAATGGGGTCACATTTCCAAACTGCAGGAACTATTCCAGAATCCATGGAACTTTGGAACTTTGACCACTAATACATCTCCCATCTCTACAGCCACCTCTTTCAACACTCTGAGATGCAGATCATGAGGTCCAGGGGATTTATCAACTTTCACTTCCATTAATTTCTCCAGTACTACCTTTTTACAAATACTAATTTCTTTCAGATTTTCATTCTCGCTAGCCCCTTGGTGCTTGAGTATTCCTGGGAGGATTTTTTATATCTTCTTCTGTGAAGACTTGGGAGTTTTAAAGGCACATAGGCTCAGCTTAGCAGCAAAATTATACATTGTACACTGCATTGTATAATTCACCAATCTTTACATTAAAAAAGCACATCTAATTTAGGGTGAGGAATGACAAGGAAATTCTCTAATATGAGGATCACCTTCATCCATGTGATCTCCTGGACAGGTTTTGATCACTGGAAGCATTTGAAGGGGAATTTTCCAGAGCATTTCACTTACCTTCACTTACCAGATGTCTGGGGCAATGGCAGGCAGTGGTGGACCTGGAAGGAACAGGGACTGGAGCAGAGCTATAAAATAAAGAGCGGGGCTCAAGGCTCTTCACTTACCTGACAGGCAGGCTCTCTGACTATGTCGGCCGGCACTCTGTTTTGATAAGTGGGGAAAAAAACTAATAGTGACATCACTGAAATTCTGTGGGCTGATTGGGTTGGTGGGCGGCAGCTGTTATTGCCTGTGGATAGCTGACATAGGCTAGAGTTAAAAAAAAGTTCCTTTTAAAATAAAACCCTCGGATAGCCACCTGTAATTTATTAGTAATTACTAGCTGTACTCGTGCTGTTTGCACAGAGTGAGGCTGTAAGTTGAGTGTGGGTATTTTCGCTGGCTGGGCATGGCGGGGTGGGGGTGCGGTGGAAGGTGTTCTTTGGTCTCTTTCTTTTCTGCCTTCTCAGCCTCAAAGGCACAGGGGATAAAGCTGATTGTAAATAGCTGGTAAGTAATTACATTAGCAAAATTTCGTTGTAAAGTTCAGTAATGGCAGGGCAGCTCGGCCAAGCGGAATGTGCCTCCTGTGCAATGTGGGAAATCGTGGACGTGCCATGTGACCTTGGCGAACATGTCTTCAGAAAGTGTCTCCGGTTGCAGAAGCTTGAGCTTTGGGTTTCGGGGCTTGAACGGCAGCTGGAGTGGCTGTGGCACATCCGCAAGGTAGAGGATTACTTGGATGGCACGTTTTAAGAGGTAGCGAGCACAGTCAGTAGGGGACTGGGTGGCTGCCGGATGGACAAAGAGGTCAGGGCAGGTAGCACAGGAGTTCCCAGAGGAAATCCCACATTCTAACTGGTATTCAGTTCTGAGTACCGATGGGAAAGAGAGTTTCTCTGGAGAGTGCACTGAGAGTCATAACCGGAACATCATGGGTGACACAGCTGTGCTGGGATGGAGAAAAAGGGACAAGAGGGCAATAGTGGTAGGGGATGCTGTGGTTAGAGGAACAGATAGGTATTTTTGTGGTCGCAGACATGATTCCAGGATGGTATGTTGCCTCCCTGGTGCAAGGATCATGGATATCACCGAGCAGCTACAGAGTATTCTGGAGGGAGAGGGTACATAGCAGGAGATCATGGTCCACATTGATGCCAATGACATAGGTAGAAAGAGGGATGAGGTCCTGCAAAAAGAATTTAGGGAGCTAGGTAGTAGATTGAAAAGCAGGACCTCAAAGGTTCTAATCTCTGGATTACTCCAGGTGCCACATGCTAGTGAGTATAGGAATAGGAGGATAGAGCAGATGAATGCATGACAGGAAGGAGGGCTTTAGATTCCTGGGTCACTGGGTCTGTTTCTGGTGAAGGTGGGATCTGTACAAGTTGGACGGGTTACACCTGAACTGGAACAGGACCAACATTCTTGCTGGGAGGTTTGCCTGGGGTGGGGGTGGGTGGGTGGGTTAAACTAATTTGGCAGGGTGATGGGATATAGAGTGGAGGTACAGTAGGGGATGATGCACAGTCAAATATAGAAGAGAAACTAAGTCAGTCTGGAAGGCAGAGCAAATATAGGCATGTTAAGGCACAAGCGAATAATGCAAGGCTGGATTGTATCTATTTTAACACAAGGAGTCTTACTAGTAAGGCAGATGAATTGAGGGTGCTGATTAACACATGGGATTATGATATTATTGCTATCACAGAGACATGGTTGAGGGAGGGGCAGGACTGGCAGCTCAATATCCCAGGGTATAGAATCTTCAGACATGACAGAGGGGAGGGTGTAAAAGAGAAGGTGGCATTGTACTATTGACCAAGGAGTCAATTACTGCAGTAAGGAGGGATGATATCTTAGAAGGTTCCTCAAATGAGGCCATATGGGGAGAACGTAAAAACAAAAAGGGGGCAATCACTTGGCTGGGAGTGTACAATAGGCCTCCAAACAGTCAGGGAGAGATAGAGGAACAGATGTGTAGGCAAATCTCAGAGAGGTGTAAAAATAATAGGGTAATAACAGTAGGAGATTTTAATTTCCCCAATATTAGAGGGGATAGTATTAGTGCAAAATGCTTAAAGGGGACAGAATGCTTAATGTGAATTCAGGAGATCTTTTTGAGCAGCATGTAGAAAATCCTACATGAGGAGGGGCAGTACTGGACCTAATCCTAGGGAATGAAGCTGGACAAGTGGTAGAAGTGTCAGTGGGGGAGCATTTCGTGGATAGTGACCATAACTCTGCAAGATTTAAGGTAGTTATGAAAAAGGACATAGAGGGACCGGAAATAAAAGTACTGAATTGGGGGAAGGCAGATTTCAATATGATAAAACAGGATCTGGCTAAAGTGGACTGGGAGCAGCTTCTTATCGGAAAGTTGACTTCAGACCAGTGGGAGTCATTCAGAAAGGAGATAATGAGAGTTCATGTCCAACATGTTCCCGTAAAGGTGAAGAGTAGGACCAACAAGTCCAGGTAACCCTGAATGTCAAGGAATTCAGACGATTGGGTAAGGAAAAAAAAGGAGGCTTATGGCAGATTCAGAGCACTGAAAACAGCAGAGGCCCTAGAGGAGTATAGAAAGTGTAGTGGGGCGGGGGGGGTACTTAAAAAAGTAATTAGGAGATCGAAGAGGGGGAATGAAAAAACGCTGGCAGACAAGATAATGGAAAATCCCAAGGCATTTTATAAGTATATTCAGGGCAAGAGGATAACCAGGGAAAGAGTAGGGCCCATTAAGGACCAAAGTGGCAATCTGTGTGTGGAGCCGGAGTGTTGTGTCTAATACGCACTTACTCTTAAAGAATCCACGGAATCCAATTGGTGAAAGATAGATCAATATTTTATTCACACACTAAATCATCAAGTACAAGCTCTCACTATTTGCACAGTATCAAAACTCATCAAAGTACAAGCTCTCACTACTAGCACAGTATACTACCCGTCAAGGAACGAGGTGATCAGTCTCGGACTTACAGCTTCTCCGAGTCCTTGGCTCAGGGGTGTCTTCTCGACTGTTCTTCCCCAGAGTTCTCGTGCCTTTCCCAGTTTCAGTCAGGGGTTAAATCTTGTTTCCAAGACCCTCCCCTCTTACTTACTCATAGGGATCTGGTATAATGACATAATGATAATTCCTTATTGGGCTCGCTGAGAACCTGTTCAACATTTTACAGTTTCCCATTGTCTACTATAGGTCTAATCATATCTGCTGTCCATGACGACTCCTTCATCTGCTACGTGCAAGGACAGTGTCTAGGATCCTCAATATGTCTTTTCTCTACTGTCTACAATTCCTCAGCTGTCTGTGTGCTGTGGCCTCTTTCTACCCAGCCCCCCTATGCTTGAACACAATTCGTTGTTGTGTGATTAGCCCCTTTGTTTCAACTAAGTTCTTATGTGTTTTTACTGTATGTGTTTTACTGTGTCTGCAGTCCCCCCTTTGATCCTGCAGGGCTATGTCCAAGGGATCACACTCTCATGTCTCTTAGAAAGTACACTTGTGCAATTACAATTTCATTTTCAAAACAAAAGCATAAACAGTGTAATGTTAAAGAAAACACCATTTAAGCATCACTATTACATAATCAATCACTTGTGCGAACATAATATAGTCGTAACTTCATTTTTAGAGTACATTGATCATACATTTATTCATTTTAAGTATCCACCAATAGGTTGTCTTATTATGCTTGTGTTACATAATCAATTGTCTATCTTTTTATTGGGCAAGTTCAAATACTGATTGCCTTTAAGGTAACTGTCCCACCTGTGTTCATACATCCTCCCACATTGCTTAATCAATTTCTTAAGTTTCCGAATTAAGTCCATCACATATAACACCATGATACCCGAAACCACTATCAGGACATGGAAGATAATTCTAAACCAGGGGTATATCTGCACGTTTGACCCCCAGTTCCATAAGTCCTCCCATCAAGTAGAATCATTTATCTCTTCAATCTCATGTTGCAGCTTCTTTGACTGTTGCTCCAGATTGTAGTACACTACAGCAATGGCTTCTAGCTGCTGTTTCTCTTTACCCAAGTGTGTGGGCAATGGCTGAATAGTATATTCGTATTCCCAGAGGTAATTTATCAAGGTCTGTTAATACTTCTGTCACAGTTATCATTTCTGCCTTTTGTTTATGTATGTTTACCAACTCCATCTTCCCTACTCTACTCTGGTTGGTATTTGTGGGTTGAAATAAAACGTACTGTTGCTCACCGGACAAGTCCGGTTATGTCTGTACTGGTATTCCTTCGCCATGGTGGTTAAGCAATATCTCCCCTTTCCCATATAGGCGACATGGGTTAGCCCTGACAATGCTTTGCTAGTTTCTATGGTGCAATTTACAGTGGCATTAAATCCACATTTTGACTCTGCAGTTTTATACATAGGATGAGGACATATGACTACCTGGTTTTCCAGACTACACTCAGACGATGTTGTTCCAACTATCTCTTTTCCAATTTCCACAACATAGGGTAATATATCATAATATTTTATGTACTCTTTTCCCCTTATCACCCCTATATTTTCTACTTCATATAATTGCATCCCTAACTTATCTTTCAGAATTACAGGTATTCCCAATACTACTCCAATACTCATAGATCCTGTATTTACACACTCCTGACCTTTCCATACCTTAGGTTTTCTGAGTTGGCACCTGGTAATTTTATCATTTGTGTGATTAGCTAAGTACTCCAACTGGGTGTCATTGATCCAAACTGGTACCTGTCCCGCATCAATTTGCCTCAAATCTGTAATATTGACAATTGAAGTTCCCGTATTAAAAACTGTAGCTGCGTCATTCACTGAACTACATTTATGTCTCTTTCCCTTTATTATTCCCTCATCACCAAATTCTTGTCTCAGCAATTGTTGTAATAATACCTTGTACAACTCTTGGGTCTTCTCAGGGCAACAGTCAGGTAGCTGGATATATGAGATATTCAATATTACCAGTACCAACTCATGCTGTATATTATCATATACAATTTTATTAGTTTTTATTATCACAAGTCCATTTTCTGGTCCTGCAGTTAAGGCAGGGCAAGGGAGATCAGTCACTTGTGGCTGCTGGGTCATAACCTTACTCGTTGGTAATTCGGATGTGGGGGTAACCGTGGGGGTTGGTGCTTCTTGTCTGTTTAATCTCACGACCTGGAATAGGAACTGTCCTTTATTATTTTCCCCAACACAATAGAGCCAATCGCCCCTATCATTGTATGCTTTCACACATATTGATCGGTTTTTACAGTCTTTATCATCGCACTGACATAAAGGAAACTCGGGGGCCCCCTGGTGGGTCCCTTTTGGGCATTCGACACATATCCACTGTCCGATAGTAACGTTTACAAGAAAGACCCATCGCAATTCGTCCCTGAGTCTGGGACTTCCATCCTCCTGTACATGTAATCCACATCCTGTCCGCCCAAACCCATCCTCTCCTGTAGAGGAACCGTCAACAAAAACTTTGATTGCTGGTTTGATTGCAGGCTCCTTCCCTTGTACACCCCCCAATGATTTTGACACAAAAAGTCCATTGAGGGCCTTTGCTGTCAAAACCTGACACTCATGGGGTTTGCCCTGGTAGACTAAATGGTCCGCCAGGCACGTAGTAGTCCTTACTTAGGAGATCATATAAAGGGGCTGGCTTTCCGGCAAATCCATCAGTATGGTTCCTGCGATACCCAACAAAGCCCAAAAAATGATCTCAAAGTCTTAGTATCTTGTGGTAGGGGGAGTTTGAGGATTGTCTGTACTCGCATCTGCTCTATCTCATGCTTTCCCTGTGTTATTACTATTCCCAAATAGGAAACCTTTTCCTTCATTATCTGTGCCTTTTTAGGCTTAACTTTCACTCCGGCCTTCTGGAGGAGTTGAAGGAGCTCCTCCAGTAGCTCTAAGTGCTCCTCCTTACTCTGTGCCAACTGCTGGTGGAATATCGACGGACTATTATGAAATCCCAAGGGGAGACACGTCCAGGTGTACTCTTGTCCCTGGAACGTAAACGCAAATTTATATTGACACTCTTGTGCCAGCGGTATGGACCAGAACCCATTGCTAATATCCAACACAGTAAACCACTTAGACTGTTTTTTTTTCGAAAAACTTTGATTGTCCTCTTAAATATCAGATAAATTTCCCTTTGAGTGCTTTAAATAACCACTCATATCAATTACATTTTGTTTATTGATTCCAATTTCTTATGCCCAGACTTGATGGTATTGCATTTTTTTTTACATTAAAGACAGAAGTGCTTGCAACTATCTCTCCTTCTCAAGCACTTTGTCTCATTGATAAAGATGCTGTGACATTTGATGTCTGCAATTAAGTTCTTAAATTCTTAAAGCTGCTGGATCTCTTGCTGTGGCATCAGTTCTCATGTGGCCTTGGAACCTACCGTCACCTGCTTAAAAAAAACAGAAAGAATCCATTGTGGCTCTGCCCCTGAGCCCAATGGGTTAATTTGTCCAATTATATCTGTCAATTTAGAAATTTAAAATTTAATAATGTCCAATATATATAAATTTTACTCTCAACAATTCAAAAATTGTGTGGTGGATTAAATGGAAAAACAATAACTGCAGCAGGGTTAATTTCTGGGGGCGGAGCAAAACATTCTCAGCTGCGTCACTTTACGTAACCTTTTTTTTCTGATCGAAAAGAGCGACACTCCATTTGAAACTTTTTTTTTCAATCCTTTTGGGATCCTTAGGGTTTGAAAACAACCAAATAATTAGTAACATTATCAGCTTCAAAGGAAAGCATCTCCATCAGGAAAGACAGCATTTTAGATTAAACTGCAATTGTTTTCAAACTTTTAGCATCTTTTGTAAGAGGTTTCTAATCCAAGGATTTTTAAAAATATAACAAAGATGATTCCAAATTCCAATTCACTGCAATAAATACTTAAAAATCAAAACTGCCAATGTTACATGAACGAATCTTATGTTTGGAATTAAAGTCTCCCCCAAAACCTGACAGAATAAACTTGAAAGTTCATTGTGGCCACAAATGAAATTTCCAGTTTTTCAACTTAGCAGGTCAGTTAACCTTAATAGTATAAACTTAGACTTATTAACTTTATAATACTTATTAACTAGACACAGAACAGAATAGCACGTGCTTTTTTAAAAAATAGGTAAATTACATCATTTTTCTTGTTCTTTCTTCAGGCTCCTTTTCAAATGACTGTAATAAAACCAAAAACTAAAGAAAAAGTTATTTAACATTCTTAAAACAAAAGATTTAACACCAGCTTCTGAAACAAACTTTAAACAGACATAATCTTTCCCATATCTCCTTTGTTTATCCTTCTCTCCCTTAAACCAATATCCAATTCCTGTCATTTGCTACTTAAAACAGTCAGTAAAACATGTCTCTAACTTAAACTCCAAAAAAAAGCAGGAACAGATTTTAAACTGGAATTCCAATTAAAGCAGTGTTGTAAATTTCAAATTTGATTTCTACCAGATATCTTCAGACCTTCAAGGCTGAAGCTTACCTCTTAGATAGGGGTAGGCATAGTGGTATTATCACTGGAGTAGTAACCCAGAGACCCAGGGTATTTCTCTGGGGACTTGGGTTTGAATCCCACCACAGCAGAAGAATTTGAATTTAATTAATAAATCTGGAATTAAAAGCTAGTCTAATGATGGCCATGAAACCATTGTCGATTGTTGTAAAAACCCATCTGGTTCACGAATGCCCTTTAGGGAAGGAAGTCAGCTGTCCTTACCTGGTCTGGCCTACATGTGACTCCAGACCCACAGCAATGTGGTTAACTCTTAAATGGCCCAGCAAGCCACTCAGTTGTACCTAACCGCTACGAAGTCAATAAAAAGGAATGAAACCGGACGGACCACCTGGCATCGACCCAGGCACCGACAACAGCAGACCCAGCCCTGTCGACCCTGCAAAGACCTCCTTACTAACATCTGGGGGCTTGTGCCAAAGTTGGGAGAGCTGTCCCACAGACTAGTCAAGCAACAGCCTGACATAGTCATACTCACGGAATCATACCTTACAGACAATGTCCCAGACACTGCCACCACCATCTGTCCTGTCAGTGGGACAGGACATACTCACCAGAAGTGGTGGCACAGTGGTATACAGTAGGGGGGAAGTTTCCCTGGGAGTCCTCAACATCGACTCCGGACCCCATGAAGTCTCATGGCATCAGGTCAAACATGGGCAAGGTAACCTCCGACTGATTACCACCTACTGCCCTCCCTCAGCTGATGACTCAGTACTCCTCCATGTTGAACACCACGTGAAGGAAGCACTGAAGGCGGCAAGGGCACAAAATGTACTCTGGGTGGGGGACTTCAATGTCCATCACCAAGAGTGGCTCGGTAGCACCACTACTGACCGGGTTGGCTGAGTCCTAAAGGACATAGCTGCTAGACTGGGTCTGCGTCAGGTGGTGGGAGAACCAACACGAGGGAAAAACATACTTGACCTCATCGTCACTAATCTGCCTGCCGCAGATGCTTCTGTCCATGACAGTATTGGTAGCAGTGACCACCGCACAGTCCTTGTGGAGATGAAATCCCGCCTTCACATTGAGGATACTGTCCATCGTGTTGTGTGGCACTATCACTTTGCTAAATGGGATAGATTTCGAACAGATCTAGCAATGCAAAACTGGGCATCCATGAGGAGCTGTGGGCCATCAGAAGCAGCATAATTGTACTCAACCACAGGTGTAACCTCATGGACCGGCATTTCCCCACTCTACCATTACCATCAAGCCAGGAGACCAACCCTGGTTCAATGAAGAGTGCAGGAGGGCATGCCAGGAGCAGCACCAGGCAAACCTCAAAATGAGGCTGCTCTGCAGCCCTGCCACATCCAGCCGTGAATGGTGGTGGACAATGAAACAACTAACTGGAGGAGCTGGCTCCACAAATATCCCCATCCTCAATGATGAGGGAGCCCAGCACATCAGTGCGAAAGATAAGTCTGAAGCACTTGCAACAATCTTCAGCCAGAAGTGCCGAGTTGATGATCCATCTCGGCTTCCTCCTGAAGTCCCCAGCATCACAGATGCCAGTCTTCAGCCAATTCGATTCATTCTGCGTGATATCAAGAAACGACTGAAAGCACTGGATACTACAAAAGCTATGGGCCCTGACAATATTCCGGCAATAGTACTGAAGACCTGTGCTCCAGAACTTGCTGCGTCCCAAGCCAAGCTGTTCCAGTACAGCTGCAACACTGGCACCTACCCTGCAATGTGGAAAATTGCCCAGGTGTGTCCTGCACACAAAAAGCAGGACAAGTCCAACCCGGCCAATTACTGCCCCATCAGCCTACTCTCAATCATCAGTAAAGTGATGGAAGGTGTCATCAACAGTGCCATCAAGCGGCACTTGCTTAGCAATAACCTGCTCAGTGACGCTCAGTTTGGGTTCAGCCAGGGCCACAGCTCCTGACCTCATTACAGCCTTGGTTCAAACATGGACTAAACAGCTGAACTCAAAGAACAAAGAACAAAGAAAATTACAGCACAGGAACAGGCCCTTCGGCCCTCCAAGCCTACCCCGATCCAAATCCTCTATCTAAACATGTCGCCTATTTTCTAAGGGTCTGTATCTCTTTACTTCCTGCCCATTCATGTATCTGTCTAGATACATCTTAAAAGACGCTATCGTGCCCGCATCTACCACCTCCACTGGCAATGCGTTCCAGGCACCCACCACCCTCTGCGTAAAGAACTTTCCACGCAAATCCCCCCTAAACTTTTCCCCTTTCACTTTGAACTCGTGCCCCCTTGTAATTGAATCCCCCACTCTGGGAAAAAGCTTCTTGCTATCCACCCTGTCTATACCTCTCATTATTTTGTACACCTCAATCAGGTCCCCCCTCAACCTCCGTCTTTCTAATGAAAATAATCCTAATCTACTCAACCTCTCTTCATAGCTAGCGCCCTCCATACCAGGCAACATCCTGGTGAACCTCCTCTGCACCCTCTCCAAAGCATCCACATCCTTTTGGTAATGTGGCGACCAGAACTGCACGCAGTATTCCAAATGTGGCCGAACCAAAGTCCTATACAACTGTAACATGACCTGCCAACTCTTGTACTCAATACCCCATCCGATGAAGGAAAGCATGCCGTATGCCTTCTTGACCACTCTATTGACCTGCGTTGCCACATTCAGGGAACAATGGACCTGAACACCCAAATCTCTCTGTACATCAATTTTCCCCAGGACCTTTCCATTTACTGTATAGTTCACTCTTGAATTGGATCTTCCAAAATGCATCACCTCGCATTTGCCCTGATTGAACTCCATCTGCCATTTCTCTGCCCAACTCTCCAGTCTATCTATATTCTGTTGTATTCTCTAACAGTCCCCTTCACTATCTGCTACTCCACCAATCTTAGTGTCGTCTGCAAACTTGCTAATCAGACCACCTATACTTTCCTCCAAATCATTTATGTATATCACAAACAACAGTGGTCCCAGCACGGATCCCTGTGGAACACCACTGGTCACACGTCTCCATTTTGAGAAACTCCCTTCCACTGCTACTCTCTGTCTCCTGTTGCCCAGCCAGTTCTTTATCCATCTAGCTAGTACACCTTGGACCCCATGCGCCTTCACTTTCTCCATCAGCCTACCATGGGGAACCTTATCAAACGCCTTGCTGAAGTCCATGTATACGACATCTGCAGCCCTTCCCTCATCAATCAACTCAAGAGGTGAGGTGAGAGTGGCTGCCCTTGACATCAAGGCAGCATTTGACCGAGTATGGCATCAAGGAGCCCGAGCAAAATTGAGGTCAATGGGAATCAGGGGGAAAACACTCTGCTGGCTGGAGTCATACCTAGCGCAAAGGAAGATGGTTGTGGTTGTTGGAGGTCAATCATCTCAGCTCCAGGACATCACTGCAGCAGTTCCTCAGGGTAGTGTCCTAGGCCCAACCATCTTCAACTGCTTCATCAATGACCTTCCTTCAATCATCAGGTCAGAAGTGGGGATGTTCGCTGATGATTGCACAATGTTCAGCACCATTCGTGACTCCTCAGATACTGAAGCAGTCCATATAGAAATGCAGCAAGACCTGAACAATATCGAGGCTTGGGCTGATAAGTGGCAAGTAACATTCGCACCATACAAGTGCCAGGCAATGACCATCTCCAACAAGAGAGAATCTAACCATCTCCCTTTGACATTCAAAGGCATTACCATCGCTGAATCCCCCACTATCAACATCTTAGGGGCTACCATTGACCAGAAACGAAACTGGAGTAGCCATATAAATACCGTGGCTACAAGAGCAGGTCAGAGTAACTCACCTCCTGAGGCACAAGTCAGGAGTGTGATGGAATACTGTCCACTTGCCTGGATGGGTGCAGCTCCAACAACACTCAAGAAGCTTGACACCATCCAGGACAAAGCAGCCCGCTTGATTGGCACCCCATCTACAAACATTCACTCCCTCCACCACTGACGCACAGTGGCAGCAGTGTGTACCATCTACAAGATGCACTGCAGCAATGCATCAAGGCTCCTTAGACAGCACCTTTCAAACCCGCGACCTCTACCAACTGGAAGGACAAGGGCAGCAAATACATGGGAACACCACCACCTGCAAGTTCCCCTCCAAGTCACACACCATCCTGACTTGGAACTATATCGCTGTTCCTTCACTGTCGCTGGGTCAAAATCCTGGAACTCCCTTCCTAACAGCACTGTGGGTGTACCTACCCCAAATGGACTGCAGCAGTTCAAGAAGGCAGCTCACCACCACCTTCTCAAGGGAAATTAGGGATGGGCAATAAATGCTGGCCTGGCCAGTGACGCCCACATCCCATGAATGAATAAAGAAAAAGAAAATTGTTCATTGCCTTTTCACAGTTGCAAAACCAACTTTTAAATTGAAAATAAAACGCAGTGGCGTAATGGTTGGGCAGCACAGTGGCACAGTGGTTAGCACTGCAGCCTCACAGCTCCAGCGAACTGGGTTCGATTCTGGCTACTGCCTGTGTGAGTTTGCAAGCTTTCCCTGTGATCACGTGGGTTTTTGCCGGGTGCTCTGGTTTCCTCCCACAGCCAAAGACTTGCAGTTTGATTGGTAAATTGGCCATTATAAATTCCCCCTAGTATAGGTAGGTGGTGTGGGGATGTGGTAGGAATATGGGATTAATGTAGGATTAGTGGAAAATGGGTGGTTGTTGGTCGGCATAGACTCGGTGGGCCGAAGGGCCTGTTTCAGTGCTGTATCTCTAAATAAATAAAAAATAATTCAATTTTATATCCCATTCCTGGGTGCACAAACTTAAATTGAAATGAATACACTCCACAATCTCTTTTCACACTTATTCAATTCCAAACAACTTAGAAAATTGAACCCCAACAGACCCTTCACCCGTGTACTGTTTAACTGCAAACTCTATCCACGAGGGCCACTTGCCCTTCAAATATTTCTGGAGCTCCAACTCCACAATAGCCTTGCCAAGGCCATATTTACTCAAAGTTTCACCAATCCGATCCGTCAGACTCGTAACTTTGTTTATAATTTAGTTTGAACGCGGCGAGGCTATTCAAAATAACTTTAAATAGCACTGCATCCGAGTCCCTGTTCAGGCGCCAATTATGTTGTGCCTAATATGCACTTACTCTTAAAGAATCCACGGAATCCAATTGGTGAAAGATATATCAATATTTTATTCACAAACTAAATCATCAAGTACAAGCTCTCACTACTTGCACAGTATCAAAACTCATCAAAGTACAAGCTCTCACTACTAGCACAGTATACTACCCATCAAGGCACGAGGTGATCAGTCTCGGATTTAAGGCTTCTCTGAGCCCTTGGCTCAGGGGTGTCTTCTCGACTGTTCTTCCCCAGGGTTCTCGTGCCTTTCCCAGTTTCAGTCAGGGGTTAAATCTTTTTTCCAAGACCCTCCCCTCTTACTTACTCATCGGGATCTGGTGTAATGACGTAGTAATAATTCCTTATTTGGCTCAGTGAGAACCTGGCCAACATTTTACAGTTTCCCATTGTCTACTATGGGTCTAATCATATCTGGTGTCCACGACGACTCCTTTATCTGCTACGTGCAAGGACAGTGTCTGGTATCCTCAATATGTCTTTTCTATACTGTCTACAATTCCTCAGCCGTCTGTGTGCTGTGTTCCCTTTCTGCCCATCCCCCCTATGCTTTAACACACTATTCATTGTTGTGTGACGGAGCCCCTTTGTTTCAACTAAGTTCTTAGATGTTTTTCCTATATGTGCCTTTACTGGGTCTACAGGAGGACATAGGTGAGGTTTTAAATGATTACTTTTCATCTGTGTTCACTATGGAGAAAGACGATGTAGGTATAGAGATCAGGCAGGGGTTTGTGACATACTTGAATAAATTAGCATTCAAAAGGAGGAAGTATTAGCTGATTCACTGGGCTTAAAGATGGATAAATCCTCAGACCCAGATGAGATGTAACCTAGGCCGCTATTTTAGGCAATGGAGGAGATAGCAGGGGCTCTGGCACAAATTTTCAAATCCTCTCTCGCCACAGGAGAGGTGCCAGAAGATTGGAGGACAGCATATGTGGTATCATTATTCAAGAAGGGTAGCAGGGATAAACCAGGTAATTATAGGCCAGTGAGTCTAACGTCAGTAGTAGGGAAACTATTGGAAACATTCTGAGAGAGAGGATTAATCTCCACTTGGAGAGACAGGGATTAATCAGGGATAGTCAGCATAGCTTTGTCAGGGGGAGATCATGTCTAACAAACTTGATTGAATTTTTCAAGGAGGTGATTAGATGTGTAGATGAGAGTTAAGCAGTTGATGTAGTCTACATGGACTTCAGTTAGGCTTTTGATAAGGTCTCACATGAAAGATTGGTTAAGAAGGTAAGAGCCCAAGGGATCCAGGGCAATTTGGCAAATTGGATCCAAAATTGGCTTAGTGGCAGGAGGCAGAGGGTGATGGTCGAGGGTTGTTTTTGCGAGTGGAGGCCTATGACCAGTGGTGTACCGCAGGGATCGGTGCTGGGACCCTTACTGTTTGTAGTGTACATTAATGATTTAGACATGAATATAGGAGGTATGATCAGTAAGTTCGCAGAAGACACAAAAATTGGTAGTGCCGCAAATAGTGAGGAGGATAGCCTGAGATTACAGGATGATATAGTTGGGCTGGTAAGATGGCCGGAGCAGTGGCAAATGGAATTTAATCCTGAGAAGTGTGAGGTGATGCATTTTAGGAGGAATAACAAGGCAAGGGAATATGCAATGGATGATAGGACCCAAGGAAATACAGAGAGTCAGAGGGACCTTGGTGTACTTGTCCATAGATCACTGAAGGCAGCAGCACAAGTAGATAAGGTGGTTAAGACGGCATATGGGGTACTTGTCTTTATTAGACGAGGCATATAATATGAGAGCAGGGAGGTTATGATGGAGCTGTATAAAATACTAGTTAGGCCACAGCTGGAGTACTGTGTACAGTTCTGGTCACCACATTATAGGAAGGATGTGATTGCACTGGAGAGGGTGCAGAGGAGATTCACCAAGATGTTGCCTGAGCTGGAGCATTTCAGCTATGAAGAGAGCTTGGATATGCTAGGGTTGTTTTCCTTAGAGCAGAGGAGGCTGAGGAGAAATCTGATTGAGGTATACAAAATTATCAGGAGCATTGATAGGATAGATAGGAAGAAACTTTTTCCCTTAGCAGAGGGGTCAATAAAAAGGGGGCATAATTTAAGGTAAGAGCAGGAGGTTTAGGGGGGATTTGAGGAAATAAAATTACAAGCCTAATCGACCCAATCTCTCTTCATACATCAGTCCTGCCATCCCAGCAATCAGTCTGGTGAACTTTCGCTGCACTCCCTCCACAGCAAGAACATCTTTCCTCAGATAAGGGGACCAAAACTGCACACAATACTCCGGATGTGGTAGCACCAAGGCCTTGTATAATTGCAGCAAGACACCCTTGCTCGAATCCTCTTGCTATGAAGGCCAACATACCATTTGCCTTCTTAATTGCCTGCTGCACCTGCATGCTTTCTTTCAGCGACTGGTGCACAAGGCAACCAGGTCTCGCTGCACCTCCCCCTTTCCCAATCTATCGCCATTCACATAATAATCTGCCTTTCTGTTTTTGCCACCAAAGTGGATAACCTGACATTTATCCACATTAAACTGCATCTGCCATGTATTTGCCCACTCACTCAACCTGTCCAAATCACACTGGAACTTCTCTGCATCCTCCTCACAGCTCACACTCACACCCAGCTTTTTGATTTTGATTTGATTTAGAGATACAGCACTGAAACAGGCCCTTCGGCCCACCGAGTCAGAGCCGACCATTAACCACCCATTTATACTCATCCTACACTAATCCCATATTCCTACCACATCCTCACCTGTTCCTATATTCCCCTACCACCTACCTATACTAGCGGCAATTTATAATGGCCAATTTACCTATCAACCTGCAAGTCTTTTTGGCTGTGGGAGGAAACCAGAGCACCCAGAGGAAACCCACGCAGACACAAGGAGAACTTGCAAACTCCACACAGGTAGTACCCAGAATTGAACCCGGGTCGCTGGACCTGTTTGTATCATCTGCAAACTTGGAATTATTACATTTAATTCCCTCATCTATATCATTAATATATATTGTGAATAGCTGGGGTCCAAGCATTGATCCCTGCAGTACCCCACTAGTCACTCGGAAAATGACCCGTTTATTCCTACTCTTTATTTCCTGTCTGCCAACCAGTTCTCTATCCATGTCAGTACCTTACCCCCAATCCCTTGTGCTTTAATTTTGCACACTAATCTCTTATGTGGGACCATATCGAAACCCTTCTGAAAGTCCAAATACACCACATTAATTGGTTCTCCCTTATCTATGCTACGGGTTACATCCTCAAAACATTCCAGCAGACTTGTCAGGCATGATTTCCCTTTTGTAAATCCATGTTGACTTTGTCCAATCCTGTCATTGTTTTCCAAATGCTCTGCTATTATATCTTTTACAATGGACTCTAGCATTATCCCCACTACTGATGTCAGGCTAACCGGTCTATAATTTTGTTTTCCTCTCTACCTCCTTTTTTAAATAATGGTTATGTGAGCTACCCTCCAATCTGTTGGAACTATTCCAGAGTCTATAGAATTTTGAAAAATGACCAGCAATGCATCTATTATTTCTAGGGCCACTTCTGTAAGTACTCTGGGATATAGATTATCAGGCCCTGGGGATTTATCGTCCTTCATTCCCACCAATTTCCCTAACAACATTTCCCTACTAATACTGATTTCATAGAGTTCCTCCTTCTCACTAGACCCTATGTTCCCTAACATTTCTGGGAGGTAATTTGAGTCCTCCTTTGTGAAGACAGAACCAAAGTATATATTTAATTGGTCTGGCAGCATCTGTGGAAAGAGAAGCAGAGTTAACGTTTCGGGTCAGTGTCACTGACCCGAAACGTTAACTCTGCTTCTCTTTCCACAAATGCTGCCAGACCTGCTGAGTGATTCCAGCATTTCTTGTTTTTATTTCAGATTTCCAGCATCCGCAGTATTTTGCTTTTATTTATATATTTAATTGGTCTGCTACTTCTTTGTTCCCCATTATAAATTCCACCATTTCTGACTGTAAGGAACTCACATTTGTCTTCACTAATCTTTTTCTCTTCACATATCTATAAAAGCTTTTACAGTCAGTTTTTATGTTCTCTGCAAGATTACTCTCATACTCTATTTTCCCCTTCATAATCAATCTCCTTGTCCTCCTTTGCTGCATTCTAAACTGCTCCCAATCCTCAGGTTTGCTGCTTGTTCTGGCCATTTTATATTTCTCCTCCTTGAATCTAATATTATCCCTGATTTCTTTTGTAAGCCACAGTTCAGTCACCCTTACTGTTTTATTTTTGCGCCAGACAGGAATGAACAATTGTTGTAATTTATCCATGTGCTCTTTAAATGCTAGCCATTGCCTATTCACTTTCAACCCTTTAAGTAATGTTCTCCAATCTATCATAGCCAACTAGCACCTCATACCTTCATAGTTTCCTTTATTTAGATTCAGGACCCTAGTCTCAGAATCAACTCTCTCACTCTCCATCTTAATGAAGAATTCCATCATGTTATGGTCGCTCTTCCCGAAGCGACCCCACACAACGAGATTGTTAACTAATCCTTTCTCATTACACAATACTCAGTCTAGGATGGCCTGTTCTCTAGTTGGTTCCTCAACGTATTGTTCCAGAAAAACCATCATGTACGCACTCCAGGAATTCCTCCTCTACAGTATTATTGCTAATTTGGTTTGCCCAATCTATATGTATCTTCCAGTTCAGATGAAAGGTCATTGACCTGAAACATTACTTCAATCTCCGTAGATGCAGAATATTTCCACATTTTCTGTTTTTATTTGAGATTTCCAGCTTCTGCAGTACTTTACTTTTATGATTGTTTTGTGTGATTTTCTTTTATTGATAAAGGTATGGAATGTTACTTTGCATTTCAGACTTTCTCGGATTAGATTCCTTCCCCACGAAGGAACTTACTGTACTGAAAAAGAAGCAAAATGAAGCAGCAAGGCCTACTACCACCTCAGTGTCCTTGACCTAAATTTCCCACCTTCCCCTGATGGGATGGACATTGGCTATTCCTGCCCCACCTGCCACATGTAAGTGCTGGTGAGTGGAAAGGGGCCTGTGTTCCTGTCCCAATTCCTGACAATGAGATAATGACTGGATGATCTGTTTGAGGGTTGACTGAGTGATAAATATTGACTAGGACACCAGGTAGAACTCCGCTACTCTTCTTCCGAAAGTGACACGGGATCTTTTACGTCCATCTGAGAGAGCAGGCGGGGTTTAATTTATCATCCAAAAATCAGCACCTCTGACAGTACAGCACTCCCTCAGATTGGGAGTATCTGCCTGGATTATATGCTCAAATCTTTGGATTGTGACTTGAACCCATGACTTTCTGTCTCAGAGATGAGAGTGCTACCACTGATCTTCAACTTCCTGTTTATAAACCTGCCACTTAAATGGAGTGTGAAATTGTGGAAAAATAATGACACATAGCCAGAGACTGCTGTAGTAGATTGCCAGAGTAACAGTGGATTTGGGAGTCAGTGAAATCACAATGTTTTCTGCTCTTTTTCCCCTACAGGTTCTACAGCTACACCTGGTTGGGGTGTTTCGGTTCCGGATTCCCTTTTTGCAGTGCAGGGGACATCTGTGATCTTCAACTGTTCTTTCCAATACCCTGATAAACCCCCAATATCTCCATCCAATATAACTGCCAAGTGGTTAATATCCCCGTGTGACTTAAAGTCCTTAGAACTATACAACAATCAGGAGAAAAACAATAATCATAAAGTGAGTTTCATAGGAGACCTGAGTAAGAAAAACTGCTCTCTTCAGATAAGTGAAATTAACACAACCTACAATGGTGCCTACTGCTTCAGATTTGAAATAAAAGATTTCAACAGTTGGACAGGAAGATCTCCCGTGCATCTCACTGTTTATGGTAATTATTCCTTCCTGATATTTATTTTGTCTTATACAAATTTCAGAATCCAGCTGCCTATATTTACAACATATTTCATAAACTAAGTGCATGAAATGATGGTCAGTCACTTCCCTTTTCCTTCTCTTGCAGCTCGTCCAACAAAACCCATTATCTCATTCTCCACAGAATTGGTTGAAGGGATTAACACCAGTTTGATTTGTTCGTCCTCCAACGTTGCCCAAAATGCCGAACCCAGTCTCAACTGGTATGGCATCTCTGACGAGGCAGCAGAACAACGCAAAGTTAATGAACAAATAGGAAACCTCAGCAGCTATCTTGTGTTCATCCCATCGTACCAGGACCACAAAAAGATCATCAAATGTTCAGTCAATTACAGTAATTACTTGTATTCAGATGAAGCCAACATAACTCTGCAAGTAAAATGTAAGTTTCTGGTCAGAACTGCTTTCAATAGCAAAAATAACTACATCTTACATTTCTCCAGTGCCTTCAATGCAGAAAGATTTCCTAAAGCACTTCACAAGCCATGAGAAAAAAATAGATGTTGAGCCAAAGAGGGACATATTAGGAGAGAGTGTGACCAAACGTTTGGTTGAGAGTTTGGTTTTCGGGAGGGTCATGAAGTAAGTGAATTTGAGGCCATCCAAAACTCTGCTGCCTGTATCCTAATTCAAGCCAAATCCCATTCACCCATTACCCCATGCTCACTGACCTACACTGGCTCCTGGTTAAGCTACGCCTCAATTTAAAAATTCTCATCCTTGTTTTCAAATCCCTCCATGGCCTTCCTTCTCCCTATCTCTGTAACTTCCTCCAGCCCCACAACCTTCTGAAACATCTGGATCAAGAACAGTCAGGCTTCTTTACCATCTCCAGTTTTAATGGTTCCACCATTGGTCGTTGTGCCCTTAGATACTTGGGCCCAAAGCTCTAGAATTCCCTCCCTAAACCTGTGTGTAACAAAGGCAGAGTAGTATTAATTGAGGATTTTAACTTACACATAGATTGGGAGAGGCAGACTCGCACCTGTCAGAAAGGTAGTGCATTTCACGAATGTGTCCTGGATAGTTTCCGATAGCAATATGTCCTAGAGATGCCGCACCCCTAGCCAAGCTATCCCAGTATAGCTACAACACTGGCATCTCCCCGGCAATGTGGAAAATTGCCCAGGTATGTCTTGTATACAAAAAGCAGGACAAATCCAACGCGGCCAATTACCGCCCCATCAGTCTACTCTCAATCATCAGTAAAGTGATGGAAGGTGTCATCAACAGTGCCATCAAGCAGCACTTGCTTAATAATAACCTGCTCAGTGATATCCAGTTTGGGTTCCAACAGGGCCACTCAGCACCTGATCTCATTACAGCCTTGGTTCAAACATGGACAAAAGAGCTGAACTCAAGAGATGAGGTGAGAGTGACTGCCCTTGACATCAAGGCAGCATTTGACCGAGTATGGCATCAAGGAGCCCTAGCAAAACTGGAGTCAATGGGAATCGGAGGAAAAATCTCTGCTGGTTAGAGTCATACCTAGCTCAAAGGAGGATGGTTGTGGTTGTTGGAGGTCAATCATCTGAGCTCCAGGACATCACTGCAGGAGTTCCTCAGGATAGTGTCCGAGGCCCAACCATCTTCAGCTGCTTCATCAATGACCTTCCATCAATCATCAGGTCAGAAGTGGGGATGTTCACTGATGATTGCACAATGTTCAGCACCATTCATGACTCCTCAGATACTGAAGCAGTCCATGTAGAAATGCAGCAAGACCTGGACAATATCTAGGCTTGGGCTGATAAGTGGCAAGTAACATTCGCGCCATACAAGTGCCAGGCAATGACCATCTCCAACAAGAGAGAATCTAACCATCTCCCTTTGACATTCAACGGCATTACCATCACTGAATCCCCCACTATCAACATCTTAGGGGCTACCAGTGCGTGAACATTTATCAAATAGTGATCACAACATGATTGAATTCAAGGTAGCCTTTGAAAGTGAAAAGCACGAATCAGCTACTGGAATTTTAGACTTGGGTAAGGCTGACTTTACCGGGATGAGACAGAGACTGTCCACGGTAAACTGGGTAGATCTGTTCTAGCATCCACAGTATTTTGCTTTTATATTAGGTAGATCTGTTAATGGGTCAAATGACTGAAGAACAGTGGAGAATATTTAAAGAAACATTTAATGAAATACAGAACGAGTATATAACCCTGAGAGGAAAAAGCTCCACTTCACCGAAAAACAGCAATGGACAACGAAAGAGATGAGGGATAGCATAAAACAAAAAGAAATGGCTTACAAAAATGCAAAACACAGCACAGATCCGGCCGAATGGGATCGATACAAAGACCAGCAAAGGGTCACAAAGCAGCTTATAAGAGATACTAAAAGAGATTATGAAAGGAAGCTTGCAAGGGACATCAAAATCAATAAGAAGAAATTTTATAGTTACATAAAGGGAAAACGGGTGGTCAAGAGCAATGTCGGCCCACAAAAAGCTGAAACTGGAGATATGGTCATTGATAATGGGGAAATGGCAGACATGTTGAACAATTACTTTGCCTCAGTATTTCCAGTTGAAAAGGAGGACAACTTGCCGAAGTCCCGAAAAAATTAATAGCTGATAGGAGACAGGGAATTAATACAATTAACGTAAGTAAATCATCAATAACAAGGAAATTAATGGAATTATAGAGTGAGAAATCCCCAGGACCTGACGGTTTCCATCCGAGGGTGTTAAAGGAAGTAGGGGAGCACATTGTAGATGCCCTAACTATAGTCCTTCAGAGTTCCCTAGATTCAGGAGTGGTCCCTCTGGATTGGAAAGTTGCACATGTCACTGCACTTTTTAAGAAGGGTGAAAGGGGGAACCAAGGAAATTACAGATCAGTTAGCCTGACATCTGTGGTGGGCAAGTTGCTGAAGCCTATAATCAAGGATAGGGTGACTGAACACCTGGGAAAATTTCAGTTAATCAGGGACAGCCAGCATGGATTCATGATGGGAAGGTCATGCCTGACAAATCTCACTGAATGTTTTGAAGAGATGACTAAGATAGTGGACGGGGGAGTGTCTATGGATGTTATTTATATGGACTTCAAGAAAGCATTTGATAAAGTCCCACATAAGAGACTGCTAACTAAGGTAGAATCCCATGGAGTTGAGGGCATATTATTGACATTGTGAGGAAGTTGGTTGAGTGGTAGGTGACAGAGAGTGGGGATAATGGGTAAGTACTCTGATTGGCAGGATGTGACTACTGGTGTCCCGCAGGGATCTGTGTTGGGGCCTCAATTATTCACATTATTCATTAACGACTTGGATAATGGCATAGTAAGTCATATATCCAAATTTGCTGATGATACAAAGTTAGGTGGCACTGTAGACATTCTAGATGATAGCATAACATTGCATAGAGATATTGACAGACTAGGTGAGTGGGTAAAACTGTGGCAGATGGATTTCAATGTGGGCAAGTGTGAGGTTATCCATTTTGGATCAAAAAAGGATAGAGCAGGGTACTTTCTAAATGAGAAGAGGTTAAGTACAGTGGATGTCCAAAGACACTTGGGGGTTCAGGTACATAGATCTTTAAAATGTCACGAGCAAGTGCAGAAAATAATCAAAAAGGCTAATGGAATGCTCACCTTTATATCTAGAGGATTGGAGTATAAAGACACAGAGGTCATGCTGCAGCTGTACAAAACCCTGGTTAGACCCCACTTGGAGTACTGCAAGCAGTTCTGAGCACCACACCTTAGGAAGGATATATTGGCCTTGGACGGAGTGCAACGTAGGTTTACAAGGGACTACAGGGGTTAAGTTATGAGGAGAGATTACACAAATTAGGCCTGTTTTCACTCGAATTTAGAAGGTTAAGGGGTGATCTGATTGAAGTCGTCAAGATATTAACAGGAAAAGACAGGCTAGATAAAGATAAACTATTTCCACTGTTTAGAGATTCTAAAACTAGGGGGCATAGTCTAAAAATTAGGACCAGACCATTCAGGAGAGATGTTAGGAAGCACTTCTTCACGCAAAGGGTGGTAGAGGTTTGGAACTCTCTTCCACAAACAGCAGTCGAAGCTCGAACAGTTGTTAATTTTAAATCTGAGATAGACAGATTTTTGGTAAGCAAAGATATTAAGGGATATGGGCCAGAGGCAGGTTTATGGAGTTAGGCTGCGGATCAGCCATGATCACATTGAATAGGGGGACTGGCTCGAGGGGCTGAATGGCCTACTCCTGTTCCTATCTTCCTATGTTCCTATGTCCTATGTCCCTAAACCTCTCCACCTCTCTACATCTCTTTCATCCTTTAAGGTACCCCTTAAAACCTACCGCTTTGACTAAGCTTTTGGTCATCTAACCTAATATCTCCTTATGTGGTTTGGTGTCATATTTTGTTTTATAATGCTCCTATGAAGCACTTTGAGGCAGTTTATTAGGTTGAAGGTGCTGTATAAGTACAAGGTGTTATTGTCATTGTTGTTTCCAGCCTAATGAGAAAGGGTTCAGTGCAGTATCTATTCTGGGAATGAAGTGGGGCAAGTGGAGCATGTTTCTATGCCAGAGCATTTGGAGAACAGTGATCATAATATAACTAAGTTCAGAATAGTAATGGAAAAGAACATAGCACAGATGTAAAACTATTTGATTGGAGGAGGGCTAACATCAATGAGATGAAAACAAATCTGGCCCAGGTGGATTGGAATCAAAAATTGGTAGGCAAGAGAGTAGTTGAACAATGGAATGTCCTTGAAGAGGAGATAATTTGAGTAGAGAGTAAACACATTCTCACAAGGGGGAAAGGAAGGACATCCAAGCTAAAGCTAAAGTTCCCTGGATGACTAAAGATATATAGGTTAAAATGAGAAAAGAAAACTAGACTTAAGAAAATAGTTAGGTCGTTATTACAGTCGAGAACCCAGCTAAATATAGAAAGTACAGAGGAGATCCAAAAAGGGAATAAGAGGGCCAAAGAGAGAGAATGCGAATGGATTAGTGGTTAACGTAAAAGGGAACCCAAAAGTCTTTTATGATAAGGAAGTAAAATTTTACCTATGTCCTGTGGGGACTGTGAATTATGGGGCAAGATTGACTCACCTAATAACTCCCAGTACTACACCACTACCTATGTCCCCCTCCATATATGTCATTAATTCACAAGCTATTTTTCTCTTTCAGATGCACCTAAAAACATAACCATTCAAGGAGATAGCGGATCACAAATGGAGATCAAAGAGGGTGATAAGGTCTCTTTGACGTGCACCAGTAACAGTTTCCCTGAAGCTACATACACATGGTACAAGAGGGAGGAAGACAGAAGCCAAACAGAATCTCTTAATTTCACAGGAGCCACTCTGACCTTCCACAATATTTCAAGAAGAGATTCTGGGTTCTACAACTGTGCAGCAACAAATAGCCTGGGAAATGAGACCTCGGAGGCTTTAGAGATCCGTGTCCAATGTGAGCAACCATTTGTGTTTCGAGGTTTTTTGATCAATTTCATTCTGTGACAAGTTCAATGGTGCTGTCACTGAACATGTTGAACCTTCTATTCCTCAAATCTCATCTACCCACCCTCCCCAAAAGCATGTCTACCCACCCTCCCCTAAATCACCTCACCCTGCCCTTCCCCACATACTCTGATGGTTTAGTTCATTGCTGAAGCTGAGAATGAGAGATGAAATTGGGATGGTAACCCTTGACAAACATTACATGTGTTTAAACAACAATCCATTTCCTACTTTCAGAAGGTCCCTAAAAACATAGCCATATGAGTCGGTAAAAAAGCTAGAAATGGAAGAGGGCTACAAGGTTTCATTAATGTGCATCAGTAACAATTGCACTGATGCTACTTACAATTGGTACAAGAGAGAGGAAGGCACATGCTAAACAGAATCTCTTAATACCATCAGCAACAACCTAGAAAATATCAAAAGAAAAGTCCAGGGCACATGCAGGAAAAAAATACGCTGATTTTTTTTTTCCAGCCCCAGTGAGTGCAACCAGTCTAAGAGATCATATGGACCAAGTGTTATCTGTAAAGCCACTTAATTTCAATATTATGCAGCCTCTAACCAAGTGAAGAACCAGTACAATTCCCTTGTAAATGTACAAAGAGAGTCACCGCACCCTGCCCCAGCCAGTAACCAATCTCAGAGACTCCCTACTCTCTGGGAAAAGAAGAACAACCTAACCTCCAGTCGAATCCGACTTCTTCATTGTTTAAACTCATGTGCCCTGGATTCCACCCCACCCTCTCCCCAGTCTGTCAAACTGGAATAACCTATCAATAGATGTGCTATCCAGCCCTTTCATTATTTTATTGCCTCTATCAGCTTGCTTCTAGACCTTTAGTATCAATATTGCTGTGAATATTTTCTCACCTCAGATTTAGTATTGCCCAATCCTGTACTCAGAACAGCATCCATGCATGTGCAATGCATATGACCGGGGTGGTCTTTCTGGCGAATTTTTTTCATTTCTCCCATCCAGAGGCTCTGTGTCAAATGAGAATGATTTTATTGTGAGGTGTTTTCAGGTGACGTTTAGCTAAAGATGCTTTTAACATTATTCTATGGTGTTCCAAGAAGGGGTTTACTGGGTAGGGTTGTATAGGTCAAGGGCTGGATTTTCATTATAGAGGCGGGAACAGAAAATGGGTTTGGTTTTGGGCCTGAAACCTGCCTTCTCTACAAAGCTGATTCAGATTGAAATTTTCAAGTGGGAAAGCCTTAATTGGTATGCAGACGGGTTTCCTGTCATCTTACAGCCTGTGGGTTTGAAAATGACAGTGGGTCAGATCATGTGTGGGGCTCATGTACACTTCCATGGCAGCCATCGCTGAGGCTGCTTATTGTCCTGAGGGAGAGATCTGCCTTCCACAACACCAGAGGGAAGCAAGATTTCACAGGGGAGCTGGAGGCCTGACACTAGGGGCAGGGTAGAGCCTTGTTTCATTGATGCCCACCTAGATCTAAGGCTGTTTGGGAGAGGAGGGAGGTTCTCTTCCCAGAGGCGGCAGAAGGAAGCCACCTCATTGTGCAGCAGGGGAACTTTTCTGTTCAGTGTTATCCCCATGAGCCTTCTCTTCCTCCTCCGCTCTTACCTCCTGCTCCTCCCCTGATGAGCTGGCTTGTTCCAGGGCCTCACTGTCCTCCAGGTCCACACCTCTCTGGAGGCCCTGTTATGGAGAGTGCAGCAGACTACCACAATGACAGAGACCCTTGCTGGAGGGTAGTGAATGATGTCATATGACCTATCCAAGTACCAGAATCGTATTTTCTGTTACAACTGATGAGGAGGAGGGCACTGTTTTTCTAGTTCCACTTCTTCACAGGTCATGGTATATATTTAAATTTTCTCCCAGTCAATCATAGACACTATTTTTATCCCAGAATAAAACACAACAACCAGGTTTCATAGACTGTTAGAGTTATACAGCATAGAAACAGACCATTCGGCCCATCGTGTTAGTGCTGGCCATCAAGCACCTAGTTATTGTAATCCCATTTTCCAGCGCTTGGCCCGTAGCCTTGTATACTATGGCATTTCAAGTGCTCATCTAAATACTTCTTAAATGTTGTGAGGGCTTCTGCCTCTACCACCCCTTCAGGCAGTTGTTCCAATTCCAAACACCCTCTGGGTGATTTTCTTTTTCTCAAATCCCCTCTAAACCTCCTGCTCCTTACCTTAAATCTTTGCCCCCTGGTTATTGGCACCCCTGCTAAGGGAAAAAGTTTCTTCCTATCTATCCTATCAATGCCCCTCATAATTTTGAATACCTCAATCAGGTTCCTCCTCAGCTTTCTCTGCTCGAAGGAAAACAACCCTAGCATATCCAAGCTCTCTTCATAGCTGAAATGCTCCAGCCCAGGCAACATCCTGGTGAATCTCCTCTGCACCCTCTCCAGTACAATCACATCCTTCCTATAATGTGGCAACCAGCACTGTACACAGTACTCCAGCTGTGGCCTAACTAGTACTTTATACATCATAACTTCCCTGATCTTATATTCTATGCCTCGGCTAATAAAGGCAAGTATTCCATATGCCTTCCTAACCATCTTATCTATCTGTGCTGCTGCCTTCAGTAATCTATGGACAAGTACACCAAGATCCCTCTGATCCTCTGTACTTCCCATCTATTGAATATTCCCTTGCCTTGTTAGTCCTCCCAAAATACATCACCTCACACTTCTCAGGATTAAATTCCATTTGCCACTGCTCCGCCCATCTTACCAGACCATCTATATTGTCCTGTAATCTAAGGCTTTCCTCCTCACTAATTTTCGTGTCATCTGCGAACTTACTCCTATATTCACATCTAAATCATTAATGTACTCTACAAACAGTAAGGGCCCCAGCACTGATCCCTGTGGTACACCACTGGTCATAGGCTTCCAATCGCAAAAACAACCCTCAACCATCACCTTCTGCCTCCTGCCACTATGCCAATTTTGGATCCAATTTGCCAAATTGCCCTGGATCCCTTGGGCTCTTACCTTCTTAACCAATCTCCAATGCAGGACCTTATCAAAAGCCTTGCTGAAGTCCATGTAGACTATATCAACTGCTTTACCCTCATCTACACATCTAGTCACCTCCTTGAAAAATTCAATCAAATTTGTTAGACATGATCTCATGCTGACAAAGCTATGCTGACTATATTTGATTAATCCCTGCCTCTCTATAAGTGGAGATTAATCCTGTCCCTCAGAATTTGTTCCAATAGTTTCCCTACTACTGATGTTAGACTCACTGGTCTGTAATTACCTGGTTAATCCCTGCTACCCTTCTTGAATAATGGTACCGCATTCGCTGTCCTCCAATCCTCTGGCACCTCTCCTGTGGCCGAGAGGATTTGAAAATTTGTGTCACAGCCCCTGTTATCTCCTCCCTTGCCTCACGTAACAGCCTGGGATACATCTTATCTGGGCCTGGGGATTTATCCACTTTTAAGCCCGCTAAGAACGCTCATACTTCCTCCCTTTCAATGCTAATATGTTCAAGTATATCACAATCCCCCTCCCTGATCTCTACACCTGCATCGTCCTTCTGCATAGTGAACACAGGTGAAAAGTAATCATTTAAAACCTCATCTACGTCCTCCGGCTCCACACACAGATTGCCACTTTGGTCCTGAATGGGCGCTACTCTTTCCCTGGTTATCCTCTTGCCCTTAATATACTTATAAAACGCCTTGGGGTTTTCCTTTATCTTGCCCACCAGTGTTTTCTCATGCCCCCTTTTCGCTCTCCTAATTACTTTTTTAAGTACCCCTGACACATTCTACACTCCTCGAGCGCCTCTGCTGTTTTCAGTGCTCTGAATCTGCCATAAGCCTCCTTTTTTTTCCTTATCCAATCCTCTATATCCCTTGACATCCAGGGTTACCTGGACTTGTTGGTCCTACCTTTCATCTTTACGGGAACATGTTGGCCCTGAACTCTCACTATTTCCTTTTTGAATGACTCCGACTGGTCTGATGTAGACTTTCCTGCAAGTAGCTGCTCCCAGTCCACTTTGGCCAGATCCTGTTTTATCATATTGAAATCTGCCTTCCCCCAATTCAGTATCTTTATTTCCAGTCCATCTTTGTCCTTTTCCATAACTACCTTAAATCTTACAGAGTTATGGTCACTTTCCCCGAAATGCTCCCCCACTGACACCTCTACCACTTGTCCGGCTTCATTCCCTAGGATTAGATCCAGTACTGCCACTTCTCTTGTAGGACTTTCTATGTGCTGGTTCAGAAAGCTCTCCTGTATGCACTTTAAGAATTCAGCCCTCCTTAACCCGATACACTAAGACTATCCCAGTTAATATTGGGGAAGTTGAAATCCCCTACTATTATTACCCTATTATTTTTGAACCTCTCTGAGATTTGCCTACATATCTGCTCCTCTAAATCTCCCTGACTATTTGGAGGCCTGTTGTACACTCCCAGCCAAGTGATTGCCCCCTTTTTGTTTTTAAGTTCTACCCATATGGTTTCATTTGAGGAACCTTCTAAGATATCTTCCCTCCTTACTGCAGTAATTGATTCCTTGATCAATTTTGGAATGCCACCTCCTCTTTTACACCACCCCTCACCACGTCACACCTGAAGATTCTATACCCTGGAATACTGAGCTGCCAGTCTTGCCCTTCCCTCAACCATGTCACTGTGATAGCAATAATATCATATTCCCACGTGTTAATCAACACCCTCAATTTATCTGCCTTACTTGTAAGACTCCTTGTGTTAAAATAGATTAAATCCAGCCTTGTAATATTCGCTTGTACCTTAACAGGTCTATATTTGCTCTGCCTTCTATATTTCTCTTCTATATTTGACTGTGCATCACCCCTTACTGTACCTCCACTCTGTATCCCATCCCCCTGTTCCTTTAATAAACAACAAAATTATCAGTTTATCATCAAACAAGTCTTAACCAGTAACAAAGCAAAGCATAAATACACAGATCAAATTATAGAAGTTCCCTACTTAACTTAGCCCCTCATACACACATACATTGATTAACCGAAAAACGAGATTTTTTTCTTTAGAGTTCTCGTACAAAAAAAGTATACCTTGGCCAAAATACTTGCTAATTCTTGAAGGAAAAAGAGTAGATATGAAAAGATGTCAAAAGTCCTTTTCTGGTTTGGTGTCCCGAATGCATATAAATGGCTGTCACTGGGATCTTCCTTGAACAGTTCTTGTCAGGTGATGTTGAAGATCATTTTCCAGGGAAAATGCAGTAATAGGGGTTTCAGGCAGTTTCATACACATGCTTCTCAGCTTCTCAAGAGATGGAAAACTGGCAGGCTTTTTCAAAGAGCTGGAACAGACTGAGCTGAGGTTTTGCTCCCTTGACGAGTTTTCTCCAACTATCTTTTCAAGCCGTTGTCCATATCCCAACTCACTCTCCAAAATGAAACCGAAAACAATGTTGCAAGAGTCAAGCCACCTGACCCCTATAAATCTTGACCTGACACTTCTTTGTAAACATCTTTCCCCAAGTCAAAAACAACCCCGGTTGGGTAATTAATTAAAGACCGGTGCCTTCCAGTAACTGGCCTTCCAGAGAGGTGTGGCATTGGTTCTTTCACTGCTGTGCCTTTTCTGGGGCTCCGTACAGGGGTCAGACATTTCTTGTGTCCACTTGGAGACAGCCATGCACTTTGAGGGATGAATTGACTGGCTGAGGCAGCCTGAACTGATGGAGGATGAAGGAGTCATGGTCACTGCCAGGAAAGCAAGCGCACACATAGAGGAAGCTCTTGTTGTGGTCGAAAAGCAGTTGGACGTTGAGGGAGTGGAAGCCATTCCTGTTGATTGATCTCACTGGCCTGGTCGCTGGGTGCCTTGATGGCCACATGAGCGCAAGCAATTTTGCCCTACACCTGGGGGAATCCATTGATGGAGGCTGAACCCAAAGTCCTTTGTGCCAGCGCACGCA
This sequence comes from Heterodontus francisci, assembly GCF_036365525.1. Taxonomy (NCBI): domain Eukaryota; kingdom Metazoa; phylum Chordata; class Chondrichthyes; order Heterodontiformes; family Heterodontidae; genus Heterodontus; species Heterodontus francisci. The sequence continues at coordinate 27,993,253 of NC_090382.1, forward strand.
CAGCTGTGTCAAAGTGTGTGTATTCCCTGTCCTCCTGAAAAGAGTAACTGTGACCTGCCTGATGGCCTAATGAGATGCTGACTACGAGATCCCACCTAGGTCCACAGTTGATCCCTGCAATCACCCAGTTGTATAGATGTTCAGGGTGACAGAGACCTGATGGCTGCATGTAGGGGACAGCCATGGGGGCTCTCAGGCCTCAGATCATTGTGGATCAGAGTACACAGGATTGAGATCATCTGCCTTGATAGGCGCAGCCTCCTATGGCACTGGCAATCTGTCATTTGCAGATAGCCAAATCTTGGGCTACAGACCTGAGATCTTGGGTCGTGCCTTCGTCCCCTTGTAGCCCATCCCCACTGTCCTTCTGTGGTCTCCTTCTGGTCAGGAGGTTGCATCTGCTGCAGCTCATTCTGGCTGCTCTGTCCATTGTCAGAGTAGCCTGTTCCCATCTGAATTCCCTCACCTGGGCGTTATATGTTCACCAGGCTTTCCACCTTCCCTACCAACCTCAGCTGCCCCTGTGATGTCAGTGGTCTCACATCCCTCTCCAGTTTCCTGCCACTTACCAATGAGATATTTAACCTTTCCAGCTGCAGCAGTAGATACACTGAGGCACGTCTGAAGCAGGTGAGCTATATTTTCTGCCTGTGCAGTATTTCAATCAACCCTTCCCATAGCCCTCATGGCCCTCCACAATGTTCTCATCTTCAAACACTGTCGGATTGCCCCCATGGGGGCCTTCCCCATTCCCAGTCTTCAAACATTGCTCACTGACAATGACAAGCCTGTTAATGAGCTCTTTAATAAGCTGAACAGGCAACTAAATGGAAGCGTGTGCTCAACCCTTTCCCTCGCTGCTGACCTCCCTTAAAAAATTGCGTGTTCCAGATGCAGCAGCTCACAGTGCTGACCTCCATGAATACGATCTTAAATCGTGCTTGCCTCCATACCTGCACTCAGTGGGCTTTGAAAATCTGGCCCCAAAACTCTGGAGCCATTCAAGAGAGGGTTCGATGCTGCGATAGCAGGCTTGCAAGTTTCAAGAGAAGGAAGCTCAAAATGGGCTGAATGACCTCCCTCATTTGTATTTATTAGTAACACCAGCTTACATTCATATTTCACAATTAGTGTAGAAAATTGTGCCAAGGCACAGAGGAGCATTCAGACAAACATCACCATCAATCCGATAAAGAAGATATTCAGATGGGTGACAAAGAGATGGGTTTTGAGGAGAGTCTTAAAGGAGAGTGAAGTCGAGAGATTTATGGAAGGTATTCCAGAGTTTAGGGCTGAGGCAGCTGAATGTACAGCTGCCAATTGTGTTGTGAAGGGATGAGGAGGAATGCACAAGAAACAAGAGTTGAAGGAAAGCAGAGATCTTGGATCATTGTCAGGCTGGAAGCCTTTCCAGAAATAGGGAGAGTGAGGCCATAGAGGAATTTAAATATGAGGATGAAGATGCACTGGTGTTTGAGAACTAATGTAAGTTTGCAAGCGACAGGTGAGCAGGACTAGGTCTGGGATAGGATGGGAGCAGCAGAGCTTTAAATGAGTAGAAGCTTATAGAGGCTGAAGGCAGTGACCTGATAAAATTGAATCATTATTAAGTCCCATCTGAAACTCAGCAGCCAGCACTGCCCTGTTATTTCAAATAATTCCTCTCTTGTTACCAAGACTATTCAGGCAGTTAATATCTTCCTTTGCCTTGTGAAACAACACTTTAGAACAAAACTTTATTTAGAAATGTATAAAGAGAAAGTCATCAAGGCCTGTTTTTGGGCACGGTGTCACAATCTGTTCAGGCAGGCAGCATGCAGATTTTGTGATGCGTCCTCATCTAAATGATTCAGTGGGCAGCCCAGTGTGAAATGTGCTGCTGACGGGCTGCACACTGAAAATGGAGCCCAGCAGTGTGCGTGGCGAGCATATGTTTCAGCTAGCCTGCATGTCTTAGAGGTAGTCTGACTCTCTTAAAGAGGAGCTGCGCTCATCGTACAGAAGTTGCTGCTGACCCTGTGTAATATTTGGAAAGAAGTAAAAGCACAAAAAAATGGAATAACGGGCAAGAGTGAGGGCTCCCAGATTTTCTGATGCAATACTGGAGGCATTGGTCCAGAAGATGGAAAGGAGGAGAGGCACAATTTCTGCAGAGGGCCAGGAGACAATCAGGCAAATCCTGAGAAGGGAATCAAGGGAATCAGAGCAGGTATCAAAGGAAGTCAATTCCCAGAGTCTTGAAAGCCTAGTAGCTGTGCCACAAGAAGTTAAGTGAACTCATACAGGTAGTTAGTGTCAGGGATTGCATCTTCACATAACAACATGTCTTATGAAGAAAGGTTGAGGGAGCTAGGGCTTTTCTTATTGGAGCGAAGAAGGATGAGAGGTGACTTGATAGAGGTGTACAAGATGATGAGAGGCATAGATAGAGTGGATAGCCAGAGACATTTTCCCAGGGAGGAAAGGGCTATCACCAGGGGGCATAATTTTAAGGTAATTGGAGGAAGGTTTAGGGGAGATGTCAGAGGTAGGTTCTTTACACAGAGAGTGTTGGGTGCATGGAATGCACTGCCAGTGGTGGTAGTAGAAGCAGATACATTAGGGACATTTAGGCGACTCTTGGATAGGTACATGAATGATAGTATAATGAAGGGCATGTCGGTAGTTTGATCTTAGAGTAGGTTAAAGGGTCGGCACAACATCGTGGGCCGAAGGGCATGTACTGTGCTGTACTGTTCTATGTTCTATGTTCTATCACCTACCCACTCCTCCACAAATCTCTCATGCTACTCATTGCACCACACCTTGATCACTCACCCATCAGAAATCTCTAGCAGTCGGGATTCATGCATAACATTCAGATACTCCACGTACCAATGCTGCCAACCTCACACCCCACTCTTGCTGCTTCTGCATACCTCCAGCTATTGAGCGACAGCAGCCACAGCAGCCAAACACATTGCAACACAACCACCCTCTCATTCATAAGGTTTGTGAGCTGCAGGCACAAATCATCACATGGGACTATGATGTACAATAACAGATTAGGCTCAAAGAAGGGAAGGATTAGAAACTTAATATTCCTGGCTGGAAGATATTCGGGAAAGTTAGGGAAGGGGGAAAAAGAGATGGGTGGCAGTATTGATCAAAGAAACTACCCATTTGGTTAACATAAAAAAAAATAGAGGATTAGAATAGGTAGGTGCTTGATGGCCAGCACAGACATGATGGGCCGAAGGGCCTGTTTCTGTGCTGTATGACTCTATGCTCTATGAGGAGCTATTACGCTACTGAGTGTATACTATAGTGCACCACATAGTAAGACAGAGATACAGGAGAAGATTTACAGGTAAATTACAGATAAATGCAAGAACTGCACAGTAAGGTTCAATTAACCTAATATTGACTGGACTATTAACAGTATAAAGGGCACAGAGAGGGAGGAATACCTTAAATGGGTATAACATATCTTTCTTGATCAGTGTATTTCCAGCCCAATGAAAAAGAAAACAGTGCTGAATCTAGTTCTGGGGAATTAAGTGGGCAAATGGAGCATGTTTCAGTGAGGGAGTATTGAGGGAACAGAGTTCATAATATCATCAGGTTTTGAAAAGCTATGGAAAAGGAAATGGTGCAATCAAGCATAAAAATATTTGACTGGAAGAGGGCTTAGTTATGTGAGTTGAAAAGGGATCTGGACCAGGTTGATTGGAATCAAAAATTAATAGGCAAAACAGTATCTGAACAATGAAAGGCCTTCAAAGCGAAGATAGTTTGGATACAGAGTAGACACATTCTTATGAAGGGAAAAGGAAGGACATCACAAGATAGAGTTAAAAAGATAAAGTATGACTAAAAATATCGAAGTTAATATGAATCAGAAAAAGGAGGCTTATGGCAATTGTAAGGTTCATAATATAGTAGAGAACCAAGCTGAATATAGAAAGTATAGAGGAAATCTAAAAAGGGAATAAGATAGACAAAGTGAGGTGATGCGAATAGATAAGTGGTTAACATAAAACGGAACCAAAAAGTTATAAGTATATAAATAGTAAAAGAGTAAAGGAAGGGTTGGGCTGAATAGGAGCCAAAAAGAGGTCTTCTTATGGAGGCAGAGGGCACATTGAGGTACGAAATGAATACTTTGCATCCGTCTTCATGAGGGAAGCAAATGCAGCCAATATTGCAGTAAAGGTGGAGGCAGTAGCGATATTGGATAAGTAGATAAAGAGGAAGTACTTAAAAGGTTGACAATCCTTTAAGTAATAAGGTCACCTGTCTGGATGGGATGCATCCTAGGTTACTGAGGGAAGTAAGGGGGGAAATGGCCCTGGGCACAATCCTCCAATCCTTGTTGGATATGGGGTTGGTACCAGATGCTGGAAGTTTGCAAGTATTAGACCCTTGTTTACAAAACGGGGAAAGGGATAAAGCTGGCAACTAAAGACCAGTCAGCCTAACATCAGTCATGGAAAAATTTGAGACTATAATCTGAGACAAAATTAATTGGCATTTGTAAAAATATGGGCTAATAAATGAAAGTCAGCACAAATATGTTAAAGGCAAATCATGTTTGACTAACTTGACTGAGTTATATGTTAAAGTAATGAAGGGGACTGATGAGGTTAAAGCAATTGATGTCAAGCATCAGCAGTTTCAAAGATATTTGACAAAGTAACACGCAATAGACTTGTTAGCAAAATTAAAGGAACAGTAGCAGCATTCTAAGTTAATATCATTCAAACATAGAATATGTACAAACTCAAGGAACAACAAAGGAGAAACGTTATACAAGACAAACAGCAACAAGTTAAAAAAAAAGTTACTTTTCAGCTGACAGGTGCAGCAGCTTTCGAAATGCTTGTCGCTTGATAATCAAGATGAACAGCTAAAAGTGTGAATACATGACTATTACTTCCGTTCAGTCCTTGTAAACTGAAGATGATTGCTCTATTTGTGAAGATGGAGGTTCTGGCCAGAAAGGGCCATGAACAATATGGCTTTTAAGCCACATTACCATTTAGATAATTTGGGCAATCAGGTAAACTTTGGTAGCTTGTAATACATTCAATAATGCAGCCAAGTACTACAAAATGGGATTAGAATAGTTAGGTGTTTGATGGCCAGCAAAGACACGATGGGCCTGTTTCTGTGCTGTATAACTCTACGGCTCTATGACTCAAAAGGTTCAAATTGGCTAAGGGACAGAAGGCAGAGAGTAGGGTGAATGGTTGTTTTGCAGACTGGAGGGAAATATACACTGGTGTTCCAAGGGGTCAATATTAGGACCACTGCTCTTTTTGACATATATTGATGACCTGGACTTGGGTATAAATGGCATAATTTCAAAGTTTGTAGGTGATAGGAAACTCAGAAATGCAATAAACAATAAGGAGGTAAGTAACAAACTTCAGGAGGACATAGAGTGGTAAGATGAAATTTATTGCAGGGAAGTGTGAAGTGGTACATTTTGGTAGCAGCAATGAGGTGAGGCAACATAAGCTAAATGTACAATTTTAAATAGGCTGCAAGAACAGAAAGGTGTTTATGTACACAAATCTGTGAAGGTGGCAGGGAAGTTGAGAAGCCTGTTAAATAATATGAGTTATTCTTTGTTTTAGGAATATAGTACAAAAGCCAAAGTTATAGTAAACCTTTATAAAATGCAGGTTAGGTCAACATTGAATCCAGACCCCACGAAGTCTCATGGCATCAGGTCAAAAATGGGCAAGGAAACCTCCTGCTGATTACCACCTACCACTGACCTCAGTTGATGAATCAGTGGTTCTCCATGATGAACACCAATTGGAAGAAACGCTGAGGGTAGCAAAGGTATAAAATATACTCTGGGTGGGGGAATCCAATGTCCATCACCAAGAGTGGCTTGGTAGCATCAAGCTGGCCATGTCCTAAAGGACATATCTGCTAGACTGGGTCTGCGGCAGGTGGTGAGGGAACCAACAAGAGGGAAAAATCTACTTGACCTCGTCCTCACCAATCTACCTGTTGCAGATGCATCTGTCCATGACAGTATTGGTAGGGGTGACTACCGCACAGTCTTTGTGGAGACAAAGTCCCATCTTCACTTTGAGGGTACCCACCATTGTGTTGTGTGGCAGTATCCCCATGCTAAATGGGATAGATTTCAAAAAGATCCAGCAACGCAAAACTGGGCATCCATGAGGCACTGTGGGCCATCAGCAGCAGCGGAATTGTATTCAACCACAATCTGTAACCTTATGGCCAAGCATATCCCTCACTCGACCATTACCATCAAGCCAGGGAACCAACCCTGGTTCAACGAAGAGTGTAGGACGGCATGCCAAGAGCAGCACCAGGCATAACTAAAAATGAGGTGCCAACCTGGTGAAGCTACAACCAAGGACAACGTGCATGCCAAACAATGGAAACAGCATGTGATAGATAGGGCTATGCAATCCCACAACCAACAGATCAGATCTAAGCTCTGCAATCCTGCTACATCCGGTCGTGAATGGTGGTGGACAATTTAAACAACTGACAGGAGGATGTGGTTCCACAAATATCCCCATCCTCAATGATGCGGGAGCCCAGCACATCAGTGCAAAAGACAAGGCTTAAGCATTTGCAACAATCGTCGGCCAGAAGTGCCAAGTGGATGATCCATCTCGGCCTCCTCCTGAAGTTCCCAGCATCACAGATGTCAGTCTTCAGCCAATTCGATTCACTCCACGTGATATCAAGAAACAGCTGAGGGCACTGAATACTGCAAAGACAATGGGCCCTGACAACATTCCAGCAATATTACTGAAGACTTGTGCTCCAGAATGTGCCACACCTCTTGCCAAGTTTTTCCAGTACAGATACCACACTGGCATCTACCCAACAATGCGGAAAATTGCCCAGCAGTGTCCTGTGCACAAAAAGCAGGACAAGTCCAACCCGGCCAATTACCGCAAGATCAGTCTACTCCCGATCATCAGCAATGTGATGGAAGGGGTCATCAGCTGTGCTATCAAGCAGCGCTTCTCAACAATAACCTGCTCACTGATGCTCAGTTTGGGTTCCGTCAGTGCCTCTCAGCTCCTGTCCTCATTACAGCCTTTGTCCAAAGATGGACAAAAGAGCTGAACTCCAGAGGTCAGGTGAGAGTGGCTGCCCTTGACATCAAGGTAGCATTTGACCGAGTATGGCATCAAGAAGCCCTGGAAAAACTGGAGTCAATAGGAACCGGGGGAACACTCTCCTCTGGTTGGAGTCATACCTAGCACAAAGGAAGATGGTTGTGATTGTTGGAGGTCATCTCAGCTCCAGGACGTCACTGCAGGAGTTTCTCAGGGTAGTGTCCTAGGCCTAACCATCTTCAGCTTGACCTTCCCACCATCATAAGGTCAGAAGTGGGGATGTTCGCTGATGATTGCACAATGGTTCAGCGCCATTCAGATACTGAAGCAGCCCATGTCCATATGCAGCAAGACCTGGACAGCATCCAGGCTTGGGCGGGTAAATGGCAAATATCATTTGCGACAGACAAGTGCCAGGCAATGACCAACTACAACAAGAGAAAATCTAACCATCTCCCCTTGATGTTCAATGACATTACGATCGCTGAATCCCCCACTATCAATATCCTGGGGGTCACCATTGATCAGAAACTGTACTGGACCAGCCACATAAATACCGTGGCTACAAGAGCAAGTCAGAGGCTGGACATTCTGCAGCAAGTAACTCACCTCCTGTCTCCCCAATGCCTGCCCACCATCTACAAAGCACAAGTCAGGAGTGTGATGGAATACTCTCCACTTGCCTGGATGGGTGCAGCTCTAACAACACTCAAAAGATCGACATCATCCAGGACAAAGCAGCCCACTTGTTTGGCACCCCATCTACAAACATTCACTCCCTCCACCACTGATGCACAGTGGCAGCAGTGTGTACCATCTGCAAGATGCACTGCAGCAACTCACCAAGGCTCCTTCGACAGCAACTTCCAATCCATGACCTCTTCCACCTAGAAGGACAAGGGCAGCAGATGCATGGGAACACCACCTCCTGCAAGTTCCATTCCAAGCCACATACCATTCTGACTTGGAACTATATCACCGTTCCTTCACTGTCGCTGGGTCAAAATACTGGAACTCCCTTCCTAACAGCACTGTGGAAGTACCTACCTCACATGGACTGCAGCGGTTTAAGAAGGCAGCTCACCACCACCTTCTCAAGGGCAGTTAGGGATGGGTAATAAATGCTGGCCTAGCCAGTGGCGCACACATCCCAGGAATTAATTTGAAAAAAGCTGGAGTATTAAGTTCAATTCCGGGCTTTAGGAAGGACGTCAATGCCTTGGCTAGGGTGCATAAGAGATTGAATGGAATGGCACCTGGGATAAGGAACTTCAATTATGTGGAGCTACTGCAGAGTCTGAAGTTGTTCTCCTTAGAGCAGAGAAGATTAAGGGAAGATTTGATAGAGGTGTTCAATCATGAACGGTTTAGCTGGAATAAATAAGGCAAAACTGTTTCCAAAGTCAGAATGGTCTGTAAACAGAGGGCACAGATTTTTGGGGATTGGCAAAAGAACCAGAGGCAAAATGAGGAAACATTTTTTTAAATAACGTGTTGTTGTAATCTAGAATTCACAGCTTGAAAGGGCAGTGAAAGCAGGCTTGATAGTAACTTTCAAAGGAGAATTGGATACATTTTTGAAGGGGAAAACAAAATCTAGGTCTGTGGGAAAAGAGTAGTGGAGTGGGATTAATTGCATAGAGCCAGCATGGGCATGGTAGGCTGAATGGCCTCCGCTTTGCTGTATCATTCCATGATTCTGTAAATCTATATGTGATAAGGAAGTAAAATTTTACTTTTGTCCTGTGGGGACTGAATTGCGGCTGAAGACTGATTCACTTAATAACTCCCAGTACTACACCAGTACCTATGTCCCCCTCCATATTATGTGTCATTAATCCACAACTTATTTTTCACTTTCAGATGCACCCAAACATATAGCCATTCAAGGAGGTAATAGATCACAATTGGATATCAAAGAGGGTGATAAGGTCTCTTTGACGTGCACCAGTAACAGTTACCCTGAAGCTACATACACATGGTACAAGAGGGAGGAAGACAGAAGCCAAACAGAATCTTTTAATTTCACAGGAGCCACTCTGACCTTCCACAATATTTCAAGAAGAGATTCTGGGTTCTACAACTGCGCAGCAACAAATTACTTGGGAAAGGAGACCTCGGAGGCTTTAGAGATCCGTGTCCAATGTGAGAAATCATTTGTATTTCGTGACAAGTTCAACAGTGCTGCCACTGAACATGTTGACCCTTCCCTTCCTCAAATCTCATCTACCCACCCTCCCCAAAACCATGTCTACCCATCCTCCCCAAATCACCTCACCCTGCCCTTCCCCACACACTCTGATGGTTTAGTTCATTACTGAAGCTGAGAATGAGAGAGAGAGAGGAAGATTGGGATGGTAACCCTTGACAAAACGTTAATGATTCTCCATTATATCTCATTAAACAACAATCCATTTCCTACTTTCAGATGTATATCTAGTCTATTCCTATTGATCCATTGTTTGAACTCATGTACCCTGGTCCCCCACAGTCCATCAAATTGGAATAATCTATCAATAGATGTGCTACCCGGCCCTTTCATTATTTTATCGACTCAGTCAGGTCACCTCTAAACCTTGAGCATCAATGTTGCTCCCCAATCCTCTTCTCACACAACATCCACACATGTGTATTACATAATGACTGTTGTGGTGTTTCTGGCTAATTTTTTCACTTCTCTCATCGAGATGCTCAGTGATTATTTAGAATGGCTTTATCATGAGGTGTTTTCGAGTGACTTTTAGCTAGAGCTGTTTCTGACTTTATAGTATGGCATTCTCAGAAGGGATCAGGGCATTTAGAAAAAATCAAGGTAATCAGGCAGAGTCAACATGGTTTTATGAAAGGAAAATCATGTTTAACCAATTCTTTGAGGGAATTACATGTGCTGTGGATAAAGGGGAACCAGTGGATGTATTGTACTTAGATTTCCAGAAGGCATTTGATAAGATGCCACATCAAAGGTTATTGCAGAAAATAAAAGCTCTTGGGTAACATATTGGCATGGATAGAAGATTGGTTAGCTAACAGAAAACAGAGAGTATGTATAAATGGATAATTTTCTGGTTGGCAAGATGTAACGAGTGGTGTGCCACAGGGATCAGTGCTGGGGCCTCAACTTATTACAATTTATATAAATTACTTAGATGAAGAGACCGAAGGTATGGTTGCTAAATTTGCTGATGACACAAAGATAGGTATGAGAAGGAGATATTAAGATGGGCAACTAAAAGAACATAAGAACATAAGAACTAGGAGCAGGAGTAGGCAATTCAGCCCCTCAAGCCTGCTCCGCCATTCAATACGATCACGGCTGATCTCACCTCGGCCTCAACTCCACTTTCCTGCCTGTTCTCCATAACCCTTCAACCCTTTACTAATTAAAAATCTGCCTATCTCCTCCTTAAATTTACCGGCATCCATCGCACTCTGGGGTAGTGAATTCCACAGACTCACGACCCTTCGAGAGAAGTAATTTCTCCTCATCTCTGTTTAAATCTGCTACCCCTTATCCTAAAACTATGACCTCCCATTCTAGATTGCCCCACCAGAGGAAACATCCTCTCTAAATCTACTTTGTCAATCCCCTTAATCATCTTATATATCTCAATTAGATCTCCTCTCATTCTTCTAAACTCTGGAGAGTAAACTGCTCAATCTCTCTTCATAAGACAAACCCCTCATCTCTGGAATCAATCTAGTGAACCTCCTCTGAACTGCTTCCAATGCAACTACATCCCTCCTCAAGTAAGGGGACCAAAACTGTACGCAATACTCCAGGTGTGGTCTCACTAATGCCTTGTACAGTTGCAGGAACACTTCCCTACTTTTATACTCTATTCCTTTAGAAATAAATGCCAAAATTCCATTTGCCTTCCTTATTACCTGCTGCACCTACATACTAGTTTTCTGCGATTCATGCACGAGGACACCCAGATTCCTCTGCACCAAGGTACTCTGACGTTTCTCTCCATTTAGATAATAACTTGCCTTTCTATTCTTCCGACCAAAATGGATAACCTCACACATATCCACGTTAAACTCCATCTACCAAATCTTGGCCCATTCACCTAACCTATCCATATCCATTTGTAAATTTCTTATTTCGTTATTGCAACTTACCATCCCACCTATTTTAGTGTCATCTGCAAATTTGACTATAGTACCTTCTATTCCTGCATCCAAGTCATTAATATAGATTGCAAATAATTGAGGCCTGAGGACTGAACCCTGTGGCACCTCACTAGGTACATCTTGCCAACCAGTAAAAGACCCATTTATCCCGACTCTCTGTTTTCCCAATTTTAACTCCCTAGTCACATCCTCCAAGGGACCAACATTCACCTTAGCTACTCTCTTCCCTTTTATATACTTATAGAAGCTTTTGCTATCCGTTTTTATATTTTGTGCTAGTTTTCTTTCATAATTTACCTTGGCTCTTTTTATTACTTTTTTAGTAACCCTTTGTTGATCTTTAAAAGTTTCCCAATCTTCCAGCCTGCCGCTGGCCTTTGCAATATGGTTTGCCTTAGTTTTTGTCTTTACGTTATCCTTAACTTCCTTGCTTAGCTATGGATGTTTTTTTCCCCTCTTGCAATCTTTCTTCCTCTCTGGAATATATTTTGGTTAAGAGGAATTGAATATCTCCTTAAACATCTGCCACTGCTCATCAACTGTCCTACCGTGTAGTCTTCCTGCCCAGTCCACTAGGGCAAAATCTGTCCTCATGTCTATGTAATTACATTTGTTTAACTCTAGAACGTTAGTGTTGGGACTCCAGTTTCTCACCCTCAAACTGAATTTGAAATTCTAGACTGCTGTGATCACTCTTCCCTAGAGGATCCTTAACTATGAGATCATTAATTAATCCCACCTCATTACATAATATAAAATCTAGAATAGCCTGCTCCCTGGTTGGTTCCACAACATATTGCTCCAAAAAACAATCTCTAATACAGTCAATGAACTCTGCCTCGAGGCTACCCTTGCCAATTTGATTAATCCAGTCAATATGCATATTAATATCACCCATGATTATTACTGTAACTTTCTTACAAGCCCCCAGTTTTTCTTGGTTTATCCAGTCCCCAACAGCGGAACTACTGTTTGGGGACCTATAGATTACTCCCACCAGGGATTACTTTCCCTTGCTATTTTTTATTTCTACCCAGACTGACTCTACTTCATGATCTCCAGTGCCTATATCATTTCTCACTACAGCACTCATCTCTTCCTTTACTAACAACGCTACACAATCACCTTTTCCTTCCTGCCTATCCTTCCGAAATACTGAGTACCCTTGGATATTCAATTCCCAAACCTGGTTTCCCTGAAACCACATCTCAGTAATCGACACTAAATCATACCCATTCGTCTCTATTTGCGCTGTTAACTCATTTATTTTATTCCGAATGCTTTGTGGATTCAGATACAAAGCCTTTAAGATTGTTCTAGTATCAAATTTCCCTACACTTGTACGATTCCTTGGTGCAATATGACGTTCACATGTTCTGTCCCTATCTTTTATTTTCTGGTAACAATCAGCCTCATCGCTAACCTGCACTCCTACCTTCTCCTTTAACTTTGACGTCCTAATTTTCCATGCAAATGAACCCTTCCCCCCCCACCTCAAATATTTAGTTTAAAGCCCTATCTACAGCCCTAGTTTTGCGATTCGCCAGGACTCTGGTCCCAGCATGATTCAGGTCGAGCCCATCCCATCAGAACAGCTCCCTCCTTCCCCAGTACTGGTGCCAATGCCCCATGAATTCAAACCCATTTCTCCCACACCAATCTTTGAGCCACGCATTTAACTCTTTATTCTTATTGACCCTGTTCCAATTAGCTCGTGGCTCAGGTAGTAATCCAGTGATTATTACCTTTTTGGTTCTGCTTTTTAATTTAGCCCCTCGCTGCTCATATTCCCTTAGCGTTGGTACCTATGTGGACCACGATAACTGGATCTTTCCCCTCCCACCCCTAGTTCATCTGCAGCCCAGATGAGATATCCTGAACCCTGGCACCAGTTAGGCAACATAGCCTTTGGGACTCTTGATCCTGGCCACAGAGAACCATGTCTATGCCCCTAACTATACTATCCCCGATTACGACTATATTTCTCTTTTCTCCACCCACTTGAATGGCTCCCTGTACCACGGTGCTGTGGTCAGTTTGCTCATCCTCCCTACAGACCCTGCTCTCATCCACACAGGGAGCAAGAATCTCGAACCTGTCGGACAAGTTCAAGGGCTGAAGCTCCTGCAACACGACCTCCTGGATCCCTCTACCTGCCTCACTCAAAGTCACACCCTCCTGTCCCTGACCACTGGCCGAATTCAAGGTAGTTAATCTAAGGAGTGTGACTGTCTCCTGAAACACAGCGTCCAGGTAACTCTCCCCCTCCCTGATGTGTCGCAGTGTCCGAAGCTCAGACTCCAGCTCATCAACTCTGAGCAGGAGTTCCTCGAGCAGCCAACACTTGCTACAGATGTGGTCACTCAGAACCACAATGGGGTCCACCAGCTCCCACATCATGCAGGTACAATAGATCGTCTGGCCCTGCATCTCTATTTTATTTAATTAGATTTTAATTTGTTTTTTTAATTTCCGACTGGTCTTTAGTTTTTAATCTGTAAAATATTTCTCCTATTCACCTTTAATCTGAAATCAACTTAGAATAGATAATTCAAATTAGCAGTTACTTACCAACCAATGAACTTACGGTTTGCCTGTGATGTCACTCTTTGTTTTTTTTCTCTCTCTGTTTTTACTCCCTTAAAATACCCTCTCTGCTCTGCTCCCGCTGTGTTTTCTCTCTCTCTCTCTCTCTCTGGTCTCCGACTCTGTTCCTTTTGGCATGCTTTTTAAAGCTCTGCTCCGCTGTGTTTTCTCTCTCTCTCTCTCTGGTCTCCGACTCTGTTCCTTTTGGCGTGTTTTTTAAAGCTCAGCTCCGCTGTGTTTTCTCTCTCCCTCTCTCTCTGGTCTCCGACTCTATTCCTTTTGGCATGCTTTTTAAAGCTCTGCTCCGCTGTGTTTTCTCTCTCTCTCTCTCTCTCTCTCTGGTCTCCGACTCTGTTCCTTTTGGCGTGCTTTTTAAAGCTCTGCTCCGCTGTGTTTTCTCTCTCTCTTTCTGTGATCTCTGACTCTGACCAAAAGCTTTGTCAAAGGGATGGGTTTTGAGGAGTCTTAAAAGAGTGAGATGGAAAGGTTTATGGAAGGTATTCCAGAGCATTAGAGCCTAAGCAGCTGAATGTACAGCTGCCAATTTTGGGGTGAAAGGAAGTGGGTGGAATGCACAAGAAACAAGAGTTGGAGGAAAGTGGAGATTTCGAAGCAGTCTAGAGCTGGATGATGTTCTGGGAATAGGTTGATGTGAGTCTATTCAGGGATTTGAATGTGCAGGTGAGGACTTTAAATTTGGGGCACTGGGTGACCAGGAACCAATGTATTTCAGTGAGTGCAGGGATGATCGATGAACAGGACTGGGCCCAGAAATGGATACAGGCAACAGAGTTTTAGATAAGCTGAGGGAAATGGAAGTTGAAGGATGGTGGGTGACCTGATAAAACTGGAACTTTATTAAGTCTCATCTGAGACTCAGCAACTCAGCAGCCAACATTATTCAAATAATTCCTCTCTCGTCACCAAGATTATTCATACAGTTTTCACCTCGCTTTGCATCGTGAGCCAATACTTTAGCCAAAGACTTTTTTTGGAGACAGTTCTACAGGTGCCATTATAAATGCCAGTTCCCCACTGACAGGCTGATCAGCTTTACCTGGGCATTCCTAGAATTTAATCTTGCAACATTTTCATGAGAAGATTGCTGCTGCATTTTTTAAAAGAGGATGCAAGAGAGTTGGGCAGGTGCATGGGGTGTTGGTTCAGAAGGGAATTTCACCACCGTGTGCTCTAGGCAGCTACCGCTGGTGCAGGAAAGACAATTTGGAAATGTCAGAGTCTAGAGAGTCAGAGGAGCAAAGAGGTCGGGATGGCAATGGTGGAGGGGATTGGGGTGGGGAAGTCAACCTTGAAGAGAGAGACGATGCCAGAATTAATAGTGATAATAATGTGAGTATAACCAACACAGTTTAAAATGAGATGAGATTGTTGTGCCCCACTCAATTTTCAAAAATGTCTTAGAATTCTAAACTCACACAAACAAGAGTTAGAAGCAAAATATGTGTTGGGTTCCTGAGGCTTCCCCTCCCTATCCTGCACATCCAAACCAAAAAGAGTTTCCAGGAGCATCGAATAACCCATAGGTAGGCAAGGCTATCAACCTTAACCAATAGGCAGCCGCAGATAGCAACTCCAGCCAATGGGCAGGTGAGGCTAGCAATCCCAGCCAATAGGCAGGCAAGGATGGAAACCCAGCCAATGGGCAGGAAAGGTTGGAAGCCTAGCCAACAGGTAAACAAGGACAGCAACCCCAACCATAAAGGCAGAAATGGTCAAATAGTCTGCTGACACTCACTGTCTAGACTCGCAGATAAAAATTGGATAAAGTTTTGGAAGACTGCCAATTCCCATGAAACTGGGGACCAATGAGCCTTGCTCCCTTAAATGAGAGGGAAGGGAAGTAAAGGAGAGAAATCTGTGATTTACTGCAGTTCAACTTCTTCCTACAGACAAACCTGCTGAAGTAAACATCAGCCGAGTTGGGATGAGCTTTCATTGTACGGCCATAGCCAATCCTCTGGCACAGATTACATGGAACTACACGAGCAATGCCAAGCCAGTGATCAACGGCAACAGGACCAATAGCACACTGACTCTGCAAACAATGTCAAACATTTGTGTTTCGTGTCAAGCTCAGAATAAATATGGACATATAAGTTCCGAGAAACAGTGTTTCAAGACATCACAGAGTGAGTATACATAATTAGAATGATTTATTAGTATGAAAAATGAAAGGAAGGAAAAATCTATGAACAAAATCCAAATTACAGCCAGACAAAACACCTGGAATAATTTTGTCACAACACATCACTGCTAATGAATTTATAGTAGTGTTCCTTAGTCAGTTGATGAATGTGCTAGTGTATTTTTATAAATGAGATAGCAGCAGAGTTGGGAGGGAACAATGTACTCTACATCATCCCTGTGCCCCTATCCCAGAGGCTGTAATTATACTGTGACAGTTGCAATAGTAAAATTGAACGGCAGATGCTGATGTAACAATTTATAATGGTGAATGTCAACACAAAATTATGACCAAAGGTTGTGAGGTGTTTAAAACTATGAAGAGATGGGATAGGGTAGATAAAAAAACAAATGGTTTCCAGTGGCTGAGGGATTCAGAACAAGGGAACATAGGAACATATGAACAGGAGTACACCATTTAGTCTCTTAAGCGTGATCTGCTATTCGACTAGAACATTGCTGATTGTTACGACCAGGTGAGAAAGGTGTCTAGGGGTCACTCTCAGCCTTCACCTGATCTTATTGTAACAGGGTTTATTTTAAACACACCGTGTTTTGAGCTCCCCCTTTGTGAATCCTTGTTCACCGCTTTCCATTTATAAGGCAAAGAAACCAACACACCAAGTTTTCTCAGGTTTAACGAAGAAATGTGAAATTCTATTAAACCTAAACTTAAACTCTAATTCAGTTAATGCCTATGGATACATGACGCGCCCACGCTAGCATGCACACGTGATGCACATATGCAAATAGGGACAGAAAAGAGCAGAAGAAAAATAAAGTGAAAAAGCTTGAGGCAATCTCCGAAGGGTGTTTGTTACTGTGCTTCAAGCTCACCTTAGAGTCCTTTTGTAGGTTGATCTTGCTTTTCATTGGGGCCCAGTATTCTTCTTAAACCTTGTTCACTGTAGGAGACGTTTCTCTCTTGAGGTTCCTGTATCTTCAGTGGATTTCAGTTCTGTAAGAAAGAGATGGGAGCAGGCAGAAGAGAGGTCTTGTCAACTCAGGAGCAAACAGCTTTCTGACAGTTCAAAACTCTGTGGCAAGTTCAAATTAAAAAAAAACTCAGGTGGCCCAGCAGGTTAGTCATGTGACTAGCTGGTGTGACCACGTCTGTTTGTGTATTCAGCCATCTTAACAGTCAACCTGGAATGCTAGCTCCTCCACCTTCAATGTCTGGGAATCAAAAGTCCATTGGCCATTGAATTTTAAGCAATGTCTGTAAATATGCAAATGTCTTTCCAGTCAAGTGTCTGGTGGTTTTTTCTTTACTCCAGTAACAGTTTAAAATCAATGTTCATGTGTCGAAATTAATATGCCTCATTTTTGGCAGGTGAGGCCTGAATGACACCACCACACCCAGGGGAATGAAATGTGATTTGAGAAGTGCATTTTATTAAAAGGTCAAGCGAAAATTCTAGGATACAGAAAGAAAAACCAAGCATTTCTCTCATTCATTTCCATCCATTCATAAATCTTAAAGCTTATTAAAATTGTCTTTTCTGGGTGCCAGTGCTGCTTTAATTTCCTCTTTTTGGCATCCCAGTACCCATGTGCTTCTTTGGGGAAGTTTTTCTTCAGTTTGCCCATTTCCATGACTGCTCAGGGTCTTTGTTCCTTTTGAGGTCATTTTTTTTTTCAGGAGAGTGGACAGGTCTATCCTGAAATCCCTTTCAGCGCTTTGCTGAGTCGTGCAAAGGCTTTTGACATCAGAGGATGGGTGGTTCCCTTTTCCATGACTGTGATTCTCTGTTAATCTCCCCTTTGTTCTCTGGGACATTCCTGCCTGCAGATATGTGTGCAGACCCTACTGCACTCCCCTGTGGCACTTTGGCTAGGTGAGGCATCAGCCTCATGGTTTCTCTTACCCCTAGAGGTCTTTCTTTGTCTCTGCACATTCCTTTAAATGCTGTTAGCAAATCTGGTAGGGTGCTTCTAGAGTCTGCGTTTACATAGGAGGATGTGGGGCCTAACTTTTCAAATTTTTCGGGGTTGGCTTATCGGACAGTAGGGCTTTTCATCCGGGATTTCTCACGAGCTTCCTTTAACCTGCCCTCTTGGTCACTTTATCCCCTACCCTGTCTAAACTTTTGCCAGCCTTGTGCCTGCCTGTCCCCTTTTGTTCTCAGTAGGGGTCCCTTACAGTTCACCAGCCCTCTGCTGGAGGGTCCTCCTAACACCAGTACAGGACTTAGGGGTGCAGGTTTCACTATAGGTTGGGGTTTCCCCTCAACCTGGCACATGTGGCAACTCCTACAGTACTCCAACACATCTTTGTGCAGTTTTGGCCAGTCAAATTGCTGTATTATGCTGGCTTTGGTCTTTTGTATACCAGCATGTACAGCTACTGTAGTCTCGTGGGCCCTTCTTAATATTTCTCTCCGGTACCTCTTTGGCACCACTAACTGGTGAACTGCTGTCCACTCCTTGCTCTCAGGTCTGTGAGAAGAACTTAATTTCCTCATCAGTACCTCATTCTTTAAATAGTAGCAATCAGGGACTCCCTCTGCTTCACTTTCAGACTGGGCAGCCTGTGCTAATTCTCGCAATACTGGGTCAGCTCGCTCAGCCTCAGCTAGGGTAAATCAGTTTAATTCACTGAGCGGGTGTGCCTGATTAACCCTAACAGTTTTACCTTTAGTTTCCAGCAGTCAGCTTTTAAATGCCCTGATTTATTACAATGGAAGCACACAGGTCTCCGGGTCTCACTCTTGCTCATAGCACCTTCCTTCTTGGCTGGAAGAGGGCCCCCTGTGTCTCCTGCTTTCCTGTCTCTCCCAGGACTGCCTGGATGGAGATCACCTTCCCACCTTTTGTCCTTTTCGGATTAGTGAGGGCGATTAGGAAAGGTTTTCCCCTGGGAAACCGACTTATATATTGAAGCAAACTCATCGGCCAGAATGGCCGCTTGCCAGGCTCTCTGAACCCGCTGCTCCTCTACATGGGTCTTTATTGAGAGTGGGTGAGAGTTTATAAATTACTCTAACAGAACTACTTCCTTGAGATTCTCATAGCTGAGCTGTACTTTAAGAGCCCTCAGCCACTGGTCAACAGCCAGCTGCTTACTTCTTTCAAACTCCAGAAGTTTGAATAGCTTGTTTTTTGAGCATTCTAAACATTTGGCGATAGACTTCAGGTACTAATTCACATGTCCCGAGTATAGCATTTTTGGTCAGTTCATAATTTGATGAACTCTCATCTGTCAATAAGGAATAAACATCATGGGCTTTTCCAGTTAGCTTGCTTTGTATACAAAGGGACCAGGTCTCAGCTGGCCATTTTAGCTGCCTTGCCAGTTCCTCAAAAGACTCAAAAAATTCCTCCACATCTTCCTCATTGAATTTTGGAATTAGTTGAGCAAGTTTTAGCAATTTTGTACCCAGCCCTGAATTATGCTCCTCCATATTGGCCATACTTTCACTGGGGTTACTCTGTCACCCCCTAGTTAACTCAAACCACTTCAACTCTCTTTCTTCACATTCTTTCCGGAATATTCTTTCTCTCTCTCTCTCTCCTGTCACTCCCTCGTTCCTTCTCCTGTCTTTCAGTCTCTCTGGTCTCTCTCTCTCTTGTTCCATCTTTTGTCTTTCTCTCTCACTCTCCTGCCTTTCATTTTCTTCACGTTCCTCTGGAAGGTCCTCTCTTTCACCCTCTCCTGCCTCTCTCACTCTCTTTCTCTTTCCTCAAATTCGGGTTTCCTCTGTTCCAACTGTATCTTTGCTAGCAGTACCCTGTCGGAGTCTGTTTCTAACCCTGCTTCTGCTTCTTCAGATTCAAGGGAAAAATGGTTGGCCATTAGCTTTAGGAGTTCAGACTTCCTAGCCTTGCCACATAAAGTGATCCCACACTGCTCAGCCATTTTCCTCAACTGCTCCATAAACAGCACTTTTATCTTATCCCAAATTACTTCACCCTGGCTTGGAGAGCTATTAGCTTCAGTTGCAGACATGTTAGTATTCAAGCATACACAACCACAAGAAAACCTGTCTTGAAAACTTGTTCTTTTTTGATTGGGAACAATTTGGATTCCCACTTCCAATTTCTCTCATTTGTCTGTGGTTCATTTCCGGATGCTCGCACCCAAATTTCTATTATGACCAGATGAGAAAGGTGTCTAGGTGTCCCTCTCAGCCATCACCTTGTCTTGCTGTAACAGGGTTTAATTTTAAAAACATCATGTTTTAGCTCCTCCTTTGTTCACCATTTTCCAATCAAAAGGCAAAGAATCAGCACAACTATGTTTCCTCAAGTTTAAAGAAGAAAAGTGAAATTTTAACTTAAAACTTAAACTTGAACTCTAATTCGGTTAATGCCTATGGATACATAACGCGCCCACACTAGCATTCACACGCGACACTCACATGCAAATAGGGGCAGAAAAGAGCAGAAGAAAAATAAAGTGAAAAAGTTTGAGGCAATCTCTGAAGGGGGTTTGTTACTGCGCTTCGAGCTCGCTGTAGAGTCCTTTTCTCGGTTGATCTTGCTTTTTGTTGGGGCCCAGTATTCTTCTTAATCTTTGTTCACTGAAGGAGACTTGGGGTTCCTGTGTCTTCGGTTGTTTTCAGTTCTGTAAGAAAGAGATGGGAGCAGGCAGAAGAGAGGTCTTGTCAACCCAGGAGCAAACAGCTTTCTGACAGTTCAAAACTCTGTGGCAAGTTCAAATTCAAAAAAACTCAGGTGGCCCAACAGGTTAGCCATGTGACTAGCTGGTGTGACCACGTCTGTTTGTGTATTCGGCCATCTTAGCAGTCAATAGGAATGCTAGCTCCTCCACCTTCATGTCTGGTAATCAAAAGTCCATTATGGATTGAATGTGACAGGGAATGATCTTTTGTCCCTTTTAAGCACTGTCTGTAAATGTGCAAATGTCTTTCCAGTCAAGGGTCTGGTGTTGTTTTCTTTATTCCAGTAACAGTTTAAAATCAATGTTCATGTGGCGAAATTAATATGCCTCATTCTTGGCAGACATGACACTGATATATATTTTAATGCCATTTACCCACCTTGCTACCATAACTCAATACCATTGTCTAACCAAAATCTATCAACTTCAGTTTTGAAATTTTCAATTGATCCCCAGCCTCAACAGCTTTTTGCAGGAGAGAACTCCAGATTTCCACTGTCCTTTGTGTGAAGAGATGCTTCCTGATATCACCCCAGAATGATTTAGCTCTAATTTTAAGGTTATGTCCCCCCTTGTTCTGTCATCCCCCACCAGATGAAATAGTTTCTCTCTATCTGCCCTGTCAAAGCTTTTAATCATCTTAATCTCCTCTATTAGATCATCCCTTACATCGCAACATAGGAACAGGAGTGGGCCATTCAGCTGATCGAGCCTGCCCCGCCATTCATAACGATCATGACTGATCATCCACTTCAATGCCTTTTTCCCACACTATCCTCATATCCTCTTATGTCATTGGTTTTTAAAAATCTGTCAATCTCTGCTTTAAGCATACTCAGTGACTGAGCTTGCACAGCCCTCCAAGCACAGACCCCTGCAGTACACCACAGCCTGCCAATGCGAGATTGACTCATTTATTCTTACTCTCTGCATTCTGCCTGTTAACCAATCCTTAATCCACACCAGTATATTACCTCCTATTCCATGTGCTTTAATTTTGCTAACCAACCTCCTATGGGGGACTTTATTTAAAGCCTTCTGAAAATCCAATTATACAACATCCACCAACTCCCCTTCATCAATTCTGTTAGTAACATCCTCAAAAAGCTCCAACAGGTTCGTCAAACATGATTTCCCATTCATAAATCCATGTTGACTATGCCCAATCAGATCATTATTATCCAAGTGTCCATTTATCACATCCTTTAGAATAGAGTCTAGCATTTTCCCAATGACTGATGTAAGGCTGACAGGTCTGTAATTCCCCGTTTTCTCTCTCCCTCCCTTCTTAAATTAGGGGGTGACATATGCTACCTTCCAATCTGCAGGAACCGTTCCAGAATCTATAGGATTTGGAAGATGATCACCAATGCATCCACTATCTCCATAGTTACCTCTTTCAACACTCTGGGATGTAGAATATCAAGTCCCGGGGACTTATCAACCTTCAGCCCCATTAATTTCTCCAATACAACCTTCTTACTAATACTAATTTCCTTCAATTTCTCATTCTCCCTAATCCCTGGGATCTCGAATTCTGGGAGGTTTCTTGTAACTTCCTCAGTTAAGACAGACACAAAGTAATCATTTAGCTTCTCTACCATTTCTCTATTCCCCATTATAAATGCTCCTGACTGCCTGTAATGGGCCAACATTTATCTTAGCCAAACATTTCCTTTCTACGTACTTATAGAAGCTTCTACAGTCCGTTTTTATGTTTTTTGCTAGCTTACATTCATATTCTATTCTCCCTTTCTTTATCAGTTTCTTCGTCCTCCTTTGCTGTATTCTAAAATCCTCCCAATCCTCAGGTTTACTACGATTTCTGGCAACTTTATAACCTTTTCTTTTAATCTTATACAATCCTTAACTTCCTACTTCTGGGGTTTTTGTGCCTTGAAGAAATGTATAGTTGCTGTAAACTATGCACTTTTTATTTAAAGGCTATCCATTGCCTATGTACTATCATACCTTTTAATGTATTTTCCCAATCCACCTCAACTGGGACAGTAACAGGAGGGAGAGAGTTCAGGACACACTCCTGTGTTAAGGATGGGACAGTAACAGGAGGGAGACAGCCCAGGACACACTCCTGTATTCAGGATGTGGCTGGAGAAATGGTGTAGGGGAGTGGGATTCAGATTCCTGGGACATTGGGACTGGTTCTGGGGAAAGTGGGACCCCAGTACAAGCTGGATGGGTTGCATCTGGGCAGGACCAGGACCAATTTCCTCAGGGTGGGGGGGGCGGTGGGGGTGGGTGGTGTTTGCTAGTGTTGTTGGGGAGGATTTAAACTAGAATGGCAGGGGGATGTGAATCTGAGCAGGGAGACAGAGGAGAAGGAGACAAGGATAGAATTGAAAGATAGAATTGTAAGAAGCAAAAGTGGAAGGCAGAGAAACCAAAGGCGAGAAGCAAACGGGGCCATAGTGCAAAATAAAGCTCAGGTGATTAACAATGTTAAAAAGTCAAGTCTAAAGGCATTGTGTCTTAATGCACGGAGCATTCGCAATAAGTCAGATGAATTAACAGCGCAAAAAGATATAAACGGTTATGATTTAGTAGTAATTATGGAGACATGGCTGCAAGGTGACCAAGGATAGGAACTGAGCATCCAGGAGTATTCAGCATTTAGGAAGGTCAGGCAAAAAGGGAAAGGAGGAGGGGTAGCGTTGTTAGTAAAGGAGTAAATCAATGCAATAGTGAGGAAGAATATTGGCTCGGAAAATCATGATGTGGAATCTGTATGGGTGGAGTTAAGAAACGCCAAGGGGCAGAAAACGTTGGTGGGGGTTGTCTATGGGCCCCCAAACAGTAGTGGGGATGTAAGGGATGGCATTAAACAGGAAATTAGAGACACATGCAATAAGTGTACAACTGTAATCATGGGTGACTTTAATCTACATATAGATTAGTCAAACCAAATTAGCAACAATACTGTGGAGGAGGATTTCTTAAAGTGTGTACGTGACGGTTTTTTACACCAATACGTTGAGGAACCAACTAGAGAACAGGTTATCCTAGACTGAGTATTGTGCAATGAGAAAGGATTAATTAACAATCTTGTTGTGCGGGGTCCCTTGGGGAGGAGCATCCATAACATGACAGAATTCTTCATCAAGATGGAGAGTGAAGTAGTTGAATCTGAAACTAGGGTCCTGAATCTAAATAAGGGAAACTATAAAGGTATGGTAGATTGGGGAACTTTACTAAAAGGGTTGACAGCGGATAGGTAATGGATAATATTTAAAGAACATGTGCATGAATTACAATTATTCATTCCTGTCTGGCACAAAAATAAAACCAGAAAGGTGGCTCAACCGTGGCTTACAAAAGAAATTAGGGATAGTATTAGATCCAAAGAGGAGGCACATAAAATTGCTAGAAAAAGCAGCAAATCTGAGGATTGGGAGCAGTTTAGAATTCAGCAAAGGAGGACAAAGAGGTTGATTCAGTGGGGGAAAATAGAGTATGAAAGTAAACTTGTGGGGAGCATAAAAACTGATTGTAAAAGCTTCTATAAATATGTGAAGAGAAAAAGATTTGTGAAGACAAATGTAGGTCCCTTACAGTCAGAAATGGGGGAAATTATAATGGGGAACAAAGAAATGGCAGAACAATTAAACTCATACTTTGGTTTTGTCTTCACAAAGGAGGACATAAGTAACCTCCCAGAAATGTTAGGAAACCAAGGGACTAAATGAGAGGGACGAACTGAAGGAAACCAGTATTAGTAAAAAAATAGTGCTGGGAAATTAATGGGATTAAAGGCTGACAAATCCCCAGGGCCTGATAATCTACCTCCCAGAGTACTAAAGGAAGTGGTCCTGGAAAAAGTGGATGCATTGGTGGTCATCTTCCAAAATTCTATAGACTCTGGAGCAGTTCCTACAGATTGGAGGGTGGCAAATGTAACCCCACTATTTAAAAAAGGGAAAGTAAAAAACAGGGAACTACAGAACAGTTAGCCTTACATCAGTAGTGGGGAAAATGCTAGAGTCTATTATAAAGGATGTGATAGCAGAACACCAGGAAAGCATAAACGGGATTGGGCAAAGTCAGCATGGGTTTACGAAAGGGAAATCATGCTTAACAAATCTACTGGAGTTTTTTGAGGATGTAACTAGTAGAATAGATAAGGGAGAACCAGTGGATATGATGTGTTTGGATTTTCAGAAAGCTTTTGATAAGGTCCCACATAAGATGTTAGTGTGCAAAATTAAAGCACATGGGATTGGGGGTAATATACTGGCATGGATTGAGAATTGGTTGACAGACAGGAAACAGAGAGTAGGAATAAACGGGTCTTTTTCCGGGTGGCAGGCAGTGACTAGTGGGGTATCGCAGGGATCAGTGCTTGGGCCCCGGCTATTCACAATATATATTAATGGCTTGGGTGAGGGAACTAAATGTAACATTTCCAAGTTTGCAGATGACACAAAGCTGGGGGGGAAAGTGAGCCGTGAGGAGGATGCAAAGAGGCTCCATGTGATTTGGACAAGTTGGGTGAGTGGGGAAATGCATGACAGATGCAGTATAACATGGATAAATGTGAGGTTATCCACTTTGGTTGTAAAAACAGAAAGGCAGATTATTATCTGAATGGTGATAGATTGGGAAAGGGGGAGATGCAACGAGACCTGGGTGTCCTTGTACACCAGTTGCTGAAAGCAAGCATTCAGGTGCAGCAAACAATTAGGAAGGCGAATGGTATGTTGGCCTTCATTGCAAGAAGATTTGAGTACAGGAGCAAGGATGTCTTAATGCAGTTATACAGGGCTGAAACCACATCTGGAGTATTGTGTGCAGTTTTGGTCTCCTTATCTGTTCTTGCCATGGAGGGAATGCAAAGAAAAATAACTAGGCTGATTCCTGTGATAGCAAGATTGACATATGAGGAGAGATTGGGTCGACTAGGCCTATATTCACTAGAGTTTAGAAGAATGGGAGGGGATCTCATAGAAACCTATAAAATTCTAACAGGACTCGACAGGCTAGATGCAGGGAGGATATTCCCGATGGCTGAGGAGTCCAGAACCAGGGGTCACAGTCTCAGGATATGGGGTGTGCCATTTAGAACCAAGATATACAGTAAATGGAAAAGTCCTGGGGAAAATTGATGTACAGAGAGATTTGGGTGTTCAGGTCCATTGTTCCCTGAAGGTGGCAACGCAGGTCAATAGAGTGGTCAAGAAGGCATACGCCATGCTTTCCTTCATCGGATGGGTATTGAGTACAAGGATTGGCAGGTCATGTTACAGTTGTATAAGACTTTGGTTCGGCCACATTTGGAATACTGCGTGCAGTTCTGGTCGCCACATTACCAAAAGGATGTAGATGCTTTGGAGAGGGTGCAGAGGAGGCTCACCAGGATGTTGCCTGGTATGGAGGGTGCTAGCTATGAAGAGAGGTTGAGTAGATTAGGATTATTTTCATTAGAAAGACGGAGGTTGAGGGGGGACCTGATTGAGGTGTACAAAATCATGAGAGGTATAGACAGGGTGGATAGCAAGAAGCTTTTTCCCAGAGTGGGGGATTCAATTACTGGGGATCACGAGTTCAAAGTGAGAGGGGAAAAGTTTAGGGGGGATATGCGTGGAAAGTTCTTTACGCAGAGGGTGGTGGGTGCCTGGAATGCGTTGCCAGTGGAGGTGGTAGACGCGGGCACGATCGCGTCTTTTAAGATGTATCTAGACAGATACATGAATGGGCAGGAAGCAAAGAGATACAGACCCTTAGAAAATAGGCGACATGTTTAGATAGAGGATCCGGATCGGCGCAGGCTTGGAGGGCCGAAGGGCCTGTTCCTGTACTGTAATTTTCTTTGTTCTATGAGGAGAAATTTCTTCACTCAGAGGGTGGTGAACCTATGGAATTCTCTACTGCAGAAGGCAGTGGAGGCCAAATCATTAAATATATTCAAGAAGGAGATAGATATATTTCTTAACACCAGAGGGATCAAGGGATATGGAGAAAAAGTGGGAACAGGGTACTGAATTAGACGATCAGCCATGATTTTTTTTGAATGGTGGAGCAGGTCCTAAGGGCTGAATGGCCTACCCCTGCTCCTACTTTCTATGTTTCTATGTTTCTATGAATGCTGCGTGCATTCAGGTAGAGTTCCCTTAACCTTGTCTTCTTGACATTATTCTGCATTCTAAGCCTAGTTGATGCTTACCTTTGTTTTGCCTGCTTTCTAATGTCACTTGCTACTTTTCTACCTCCTGTTACTACTTTACTTCCTTCCAATTTGAGCTACCCCTCAGGTTCCCA
This sequence comes from Heterodontus francisci, assembly GCF_036365525.1. Lineage (NCBI taxonomy): Eukaryota > Metazoa > Chordata > Chondrichthyes > Heterodontiformes > Heterodontidae > Heterodontus > Heterodontus francisci. The sequence goes on from NC_090382.1 coordinate 28,020,178, forward strand.
TCCCCCTGACAAGCTAGTTTAAACCCTACCCAACAGCACTAGCAAATCTCCCTGCTTGGATATTAGTCCTGGTCCTGTTAAGGTGTAGCCCATCCATCTTGTACAGGTCCCATCTGCCCCAGAACCGGTCCCAAAGCCTCACAAATCTTATTCCCTCCCTCCTACATCAATTTTCCAGCCACATGCTTAATCGATCAATCCTCCTATTCCTATGCTCAGTAGTATGTGGCACTGGGAGTAATCATGAGATTACTGCTTTTGAAGTCCTGCTTTTTAATCACCTTCCTAACTCACTTTTCAACTTTCATGACCTCATCCCTCTTCCTATCTATGTCAATATGGACCATGACCTCTGGTCACCCTCCCCCAGAAGGATGTCGTGCAGCAGCTCTATGATGTCCTTGACCCTGGCACCTGGGAGTCAATACACCATCCTGGAGTCACGTTTACTGCTGCAGAAATGCTTGTCTGATCCCCTGACTATCGAATCCCTTATCACTATTGCTCTTCCACTCTTCTTCCTCCCCTCCTGTGCAGCTGAGCCACCTGTGGTGCCACAGACCTTGCTCTGGCTGCACTCCCCTGAGGAACCATTGCTCTCACCAGTATCCAAAATGGAAAACTGATTAGCAAGCAAGATAGACTCAGGGGACTGTTGCACTGCCTGTCTGGTTCTCTTAGACTGCCTGGCAGTCACCCATTCCCTCTCTGCCTGCATGCTCCTAACCTACGGTGTGACCACCTCCCTAAATCCACGTAGTCCTCTGCCTCGCGCATGCATAACACTGACTCCAGCCACCGCTCGATTTCCGAAACCCGGAGCTCAAACTTCTGAAGCTGGTGACACTTCCTGCAGATGTGCCCATCTAGGACACGTGGTGTGTTCATGACTTCTCACATACCGCAGGACGTACATTCCACTTGGCTGAGCTAACCTGTCATACCGTAACTTTAAAAATGTTTTATTACAATGAGAAGTAGAATAACTTGCCAGTTGCTCACCAATCAGCTTGTTCCCCTGTACCGAAGAGATAGGCAACAACTGAAAAGAAAGAGAGAGAGAAAGAGAGAAAGAAAGAAAGAAAGAAACCCTTCCCTCACACACCAAACTCCCACTTTACACTCTGAGCACTCAGATTTAATTTTTTCTTAATTTATAGTTCCCCTCCTTACCAAATTCCCTCACTTACCAAATTCCTTTCTTCACACTCTGTGCCCTCCAACAGCACTCAATCCCTTAATCCTTTCTATTCCATATGGATTTAAGCTTAAACGTAAGAGATTTAGGACAGAAAGCAAGAGGGTTGCAAGACTGTGCAATACACTACTAGAGTTAATAATTGAAGCAGAGACAATGCCAACATATAAGAATAGATTAGATAGGTGGTTGAATAAAAGAGGAATAAAGGGATATGGAAACAGGGGTGTTGAGGGCACATGGGATTAAGGTTATTGCTTATATACAGGATTAATGACAACATGTACTGGTTGGGCCTAACAGTTGTAATGTCTATGAAAATCTATGTAAACGGAGCCCAATGTGAATCTTCAAATGAGGGAAGAGAAAATTGAAAGAGAAATATAACAGCATATTTCAATTAACTATTACAACTACAACTAATGTAAAGTGCTTTGTTCGCAATTTCAGCATCCATTCTGGTACAAGTGATTACAGGATCTATTTCTGGGGCAGTACTTCTCCTGGTCATTGTGCTTTTGATACGAAGGAAAGACATGTTCAGAGGTAAGGTCCCTGCTGCCAGCTGCTTCTTCACAGTGGCACAGAAGAGCCCAGCTATGATCAATGCTCAATCATGGAATCGTACAGCACAGCCTACTCCTGACCATTACTGTTGAAACTGCTGTTCCTGGCACTATTTGGGTGGACTTCTTGCAGGATGGCACTTCCATTACAACTGCCCAATCACCCTCCAGATCTTCTATCTCCTCAGTTCTTTGGTGTCCTACGCTGATCTTCTCTACCAGCTAGTTTGTTCCTTTCTCTTTAACTATTTATCTTCCTCTATCTACAAGAACTCTTGGTCCAACAGAACGGTAGGTGTACCTTCTAAACACAGATTGCAGCATTTCAACAACCTTCTTAAGGGCAACTTCTCTCCCAAAGATTGACTTAAAAAAAGCTTTTGGTGCATCTCGCATTCTCAACAGATGCTTGCTTCCGAAGTGAAATTCATAAGCACATAGACCAGTGCACCATCAAGCCTATCCAGTACCATGTCCTCTCAGCAACAACAACTTATATTTATATAGCACCTTTAATGTAATAAGTCCCAAGCTACTTCACAGAAGCATTATAATACAAAGCATGACACCAGGCCACAAAAGGAGATATTAGCTCAGATGACCAAAAGCTTGGTCATAATAAGGAGCGTTTTAAAGGAGGAAAGCGAGGAGTAGAGGCAGAGAGGTGTAGGGAGGGTATTCCAGAGCTTGGGGCCTTGGCAACTGAAGGCATGGCCACCAATGTTGGAGCAATTAAAATTAGAGATGCACAAGAGGCCAGAATTATAGGAGTGCAGATATCTAGCAGGGTTGTGGGGCTGGAGGAGATTACAGAGAGGGACAAGGCCATGGAGGAATAAGAATTTTAAAATCAAGATGCTGCTTGATTGGGAGACAATGTAGGCCAGAAAGCACAAGGGTGATAGGGGAATGGGATTGGTGCAAGCTAAGACATGGGCAGCAGAATTTTGGAACACTTCAAGTATAGGGAGAGTAAAATATGGGAGAGCAGCCAGCAGTGCAATAGAATAGACAAATCTAGATGTAACGAAAGCATGAATGAGGGTTTCAGCAGCTGATGAGCTGAGACAGTAGTGAAGTTGGGCGATGTTATAGAACATTATAAACCTTTTGGTTGGTTTCCACCATGTCAATGTACCACTCTCCTGGCCCACCACTACACAGGTAATCATTAACTTCAGAGTTCTAAGATCCAGTGTCTAAACATCAATGGTCAATGGCCTTTCTTTCTGAGAATGACCACAAGTTATTAAGAAAGAAAGAACTGGCATTTATATCGCACCTTTCATGATCTTGGGTCCACAAAATTGCTTTGCAGCCAGTAATGTACTTTTAAAGTGTTGTCACTGTTGTAATGTAGGAAACCTAGGGCGGCACAGTGGCACAGTGGTTAGCACCGCAGCATCACAGCTCCAGTGACCTGGGTTCAGTTCTGGGTACTGCCTGTGCGGAGTTTGCAAGTTCTCCCTGTGTCTGTGTGGGTTTCCGCCGGGTGCTCCGGTTTCCTCCCACAGCCAAAGACTTGCAGGATGATAGGTAAATTGGTCATTGTAAATTGCCCCTAGTGTTGGTAGGTGGTAGGAGAATGGTGGGGATGTGGTAGAGAATATGGGGTTAATGTAGGATTAGTATAAATGGGTGGTTGTTGGTCGGCACAGACTCGAAGGGCCTGTTTCAGTGCTGTATCTCTAAATAAATAAATAATTTGCATTTCTTCATGGACAGATATTTTGGGAAGGTTGCAGTCATTGGTTGCAGGCCAATCAATGACTGGCAGATTCTCCCACAACAGGTACAAGTGAAGGTGTAGTAGCTACTGGGGGGAAAATGGATCTATCCTTCTCCTTTTCTCTTTCATGCTGGTTCTTTGCTCAGTCTCAAAGGTGTCTGTAGCCCTCCTGATGTAGCATCTCCAGGCATCACGATCTATGGCCTGCGCTTCCCCTGGCAAAGGCACACAGTGAGGGAATTCTTCAGGGAGTCCTTGAAACGTTTGTATGGGGCCCCTCTGTTCCTTTTACCTGTGGTCAGCTCTCCATGCAACACAATCTTGGGCAGGCAACTGTCGTCCATCCAGGCAATGTGACCCACCCAACGCAGTTGGCTTTGCAGGAGGATGGCCTCAATGCTGGTGATGTTGGCTGTTTCCAGGACTTCAATGTTTGAGATGCCGTCCTGCCAGTGGATCTTGAGAATGCTGTGGAGGCAACGCTGATAGAAGCACTCTAGAAGGTGTATATGACAGCGGTATAGGAGCCATGAAAAAGAAAAAATAATTAAACATAAAAAGGGGGGACACCATGCTCTGAAATTATTGAACTAAATGTTCAGTCTGGCAGGCTGTAGTGTGCCTAATCGGTAAATGAGATGCTGTTCCTCGAGCCTGCGCTGATGTTCATTGGAACACTGCAGCAATCCCAGGACAGAGATGTGAGCATGAGAGCAGGGGGGAGTGTTGAAATGGCCAACAACTGGAAGCTTGGCGTCATGCTTATGGTCTGAGCGGAAGTGTTCCGCAAAGTGATCACATAATCTGCGTTTGGTCTCCCCAATGTAGAGGAGACCACATTGTGAGCAGCGAATACAGTATACTACATTGAAAGAAGTGCAAGTAAATCGCTGCTTCACCTGAAAGGAGTGTTTGGAGCCTTGGATAGTGAGGAGAGAGGAGGTAAATGGGCAGGTATTAAACCTCCTGCGATTGCAGGGTAAGGTGCCATGGGAAGGGGACGAGGTGGTGGGGGTAATGGTGGATGGCGAGGGTGTCGCGGAGGGAATGATCCCTTCGGAATGCTGACGGGGAAGGGAGGGGAAGATGCGTTTGGTAGTGGCATTACTTTGGATGTGACGGAAGTGGCAGAGGATGATCCTTTAGATCTGGAGGCTGATGGGGTGGGAAGTAAGGACAAGGGGAACCCTGTCATGGTTCTGGGAGGGAGGGGAAGTGGTGAGGGTAGCGGTGCGGGAAATGGGTCGGACACAGTTGAGGGCCCTGTCAACCACAGTGGGAAGGAATCCTCGGATGAGGAAAAAGGAAGACATATCACAACCACTGTTGGGGAAGGTAGCATCATCAGAGCAAATGCGTCGGAAACGGAGAAACTGGGAGAATGGAATGGAGTCCTTACAGGAGGCAGTGTGTGAAGAAGTGTAGTTGAGGTGGCTCTGGGAGTCGGTGGGCTTATAATGAATATTAGTAGACAGCCTTTCCCCAGAGATGGAGACAGAGAAGTCGAGGAAGGGAAGGGAAGTGTTGGAGATGGGCCATGTAAATGTAAGAGAAGGGTGGAAATTAGAAGCAAAGTTGATAAAGTTTTCTAGTTCCGGGCGGGAGCAGGAAACGGCACCGATACAGTCATCAATGTACCGGATAAAGAGTTGGGGGAGGAGGTCTGAGAAGGATTGGAACAAGGAATGTTCGACATATCCTACAAAAAGACAGGCATAATTAGGACCCATGCAGGTGCCCATAGCAACACCTTTTACTTGGAGGAAGTGAGTGGAGTTGAAGGAGAAGTTGTTCAATGTGAGAACAAGTTCAGCCAGGCGGAGGAGGATGGTGGTGGATGGGGACTGATTGGGCCTCCGTTCAAGGAAGAAACGGAGAGCCCTCAAACCATCCTGGTGGGGGAATGAAGGTGCAGAGAGATTGGACGTCCATAGTGAAGAGGAGGCGGTTAGGGCCAGGAAACTGGAAATGGTCAAAATGATGTAGGGCATCAGAAGAGTCACAGATGTAGGTGGGAAGAGACTGGACCAAGGGAGAAAAGATGGAGTCAAGATAGGAAGAAATAAGTTCAGTGGAGCAGGAACAGGCTGAAACAATGGGTCTGCCAGGACAGTCCTGTTTGTGGATTTTGGAAAGGAGGTAGAAGCGGGCTGTTCAGGGTTGTGGGACTATGAGGTTGGAAGATGTAGAGGGAAGATTTCCAGAGGAGATGAGGTCAGTGACAGTCCTGTGGATGGTAGCTTGATGTTTGGTGGTGGAGTCATGGTGCAGAGGGAAGTAGGAAGAAGTGTCTGAGAGTTGACGCTGAGCCTCTGCAAGGTAGAGGTCGGCACGCCAGACAACAACAGCACCACCCTTATCTGCAGGTTTAATGACAATTAGACCTGAGAGAACGGAGTGCAGCAAGTTCAGAGGGGGGCAGGTTAGAGTGAGTGAGGGCAGCAGAGAAATTGAGACGGCCGATGTCTCGCCGACAGTTTTCAATGAAAAGATCAAGAGCAGGTAAGAGGCCAGAGGGAGGGGTCCAGGTAGAGGGGGAATGCTGGAGACGAGTGAATAGGTCTGCTGGTCAGGGGAAGGACTCCTGGTCAAAGAAGTGAGCACAGAGGCAAAGGCGACGTTGGGAAGACCAAACGCAGATTGGGTGACCGCTTTGTGGAACACCTCCACTCAGTTCGTAAGCATGACCCTGAGCTTCCAGTTGCTGGCCATTTCAACACATCCCCCTGCTCTCATGCTCACATCTCTGTCCTGGGATTGCTGCAGTGTTCCAGCGAACATCAATGCAAGCTCGAGGAACAGCATCTCATTTACCGATTAGGCACGCTACAGCCTGCCAGACTTAACATTTAGTTCAATAATTTCAGAGCATGACGAGCCCCCCTTTTTATGTTTAGTTAATTTTTCTTTTTTTCTTTTTTCTTTTTTATTTGGTTACTTCATTTTAGTTTTTTTTACTTTGTTTAGTTGGTTTCTACTGTGCCTACTCACTGTTTCTGTTGTTTTTTATGTTTGTGCTTGGCATGCTTTGTGCTTTACAATCTATTCACACCCTCTCTGTCCGAACGCTTTGTCTTTCAGCACACCATTAACATACTGTTTGCCTTTGTTCCATAATCTTCTGGTCAGTCATTCTCTGTGAACCTCTTTTGTTACCTCTTGCCCTACAACCCACCCCCCCTCCACACAACGCTTTACTTGCTTAAAACCTTTTACATTTCTAATATCTGCCAGTTCTGATGAAGGGTCACTGACCTGAAACAGTAACTCTACTTCTCTCTCCACAGATGCTACCAGACATGATGAGTATTTCCAGCATTTCTTGTTTTTATTTCAGATTTCCAGCATTTGCAGTATTTTGCCTTTATTTTGGCTGGAAGAGTTGTGCCACCTCGGAAAAATGTGTTGTTATACATTGCATGTCTGACTGAAAGTGGGCCAGGAGAGCACAGACATCAGCGAAAAGAAGATCGAGGATGGGTTTTTCTTGTGTCTTTGGGCGAGCATGAAGACACCTGAGGTTGAAAAGGACTCCCTCAGTCCAGAAGCGTATGTAAACTCTCTCCTTAAAGTCTTCCGAGGCCTGCTGCAGCATCATGCTGAAAAAGATGGTGAATAGGGTCGGGGCCAGCACACATCCCTGCTTCACGTCTTGGGAGATACGGAAAGAACTTGAGAGGTCACTATTTGCTTGTCTGTACTGATTTTCATGAAACTGCTTCACCATGGCCAGGAACCGGGTTGGCATCCAAGTTTTTCAAGGATTTTCCAAAGTCCATCTCTGTTCACAGTGTCGAAGGCCTTGGTGAGGTCTACGAAAGTGACGTACAGGCTTTTGTTTTGCTCACGACACTTTTCTTGTAAATGGCTGTGGTGCCTCTGTTTGTGGTGAAACCACGCTGGCTCTCTGGGACGTTTTTTTCCGCAATGGTAGGCACAAGCCTGTTCAGAAGTATTCTAGCCAGGATCTTCTCAGTAATAGAAAGGAGGGTGATCCCACATTAGTTGGAGCAGTCTGATTTTTTTCCTTTGTTTTTGTACAAAGACTTGCAGATGGATATGTAAATTGGCCATTACAAATTGCCCCTAGTATAGGTAGGTGGTAGGGGAATATAGGGACAGGTGGGGATGTGGTAGGAATATGGGACTAGTGTAGGATTAGTATAAATGGGTGGTTGATGGTCGGCACAGACTCGATGGGCCGAAGGGCCTGTTTCAGTGCTGTATCTCTAAATAAATAAATAAATAAAATAAAGGTGATGATGACGCCATCACAAAGATTCTGTGGAAACCTGCCCTGTTCCCAGCAGGCCATGAAAAACTCATGGAGCTTGGTGTATAGGGCAGGGCCACCATGCTCCAAGTCTTTGGGTGGAATTCCATCGAATCCAGGGGCTTTGTTGTTCTTGATCTGGTTCTTGGCGGTCACAGTTTCCTCCAGAGTGGGCTCTCTTACATTTCTTCTTTGATAGGCTGTTGTTGGATGCGATTGATGGCAGTATCATGCACTGTACACTTGGCACTGAAGAGAGTTTCAAAGTGCTCCGACCAGTGATCCAGGACTGAGTCCTTGTCCATGTGTAGGGTTTTGCCGTTGGCACTCCTTAGGGGGTTTTGTGTTTGATGTACTGGTCCATAGACAGATTTTAGTGCTTCATAGAAACTTCTTATATCACCAGTATCAGCGTACAGTTGAGTTTTTTCTGCAAATGCGATCCACCAATCATTTTGGATGTTGCTCAGCTTATATTGAAGGGTGCATGCTTGACGGTAGGCTCTCTTTTTCTCTTGGCTGGCCAGGTGAGCCTGATGAGCATCTCTTCCATGCCAGGCTGTCATGACTCACTCTGGCGTTGAAATCGCCTAGGACGACAATTCTGTGCTTGGGAGGGGCATTCAGGATGAGTTGACGGAGATCTGTGCAGAACTTATCTTTGTCAGCTGGTTAGCCAACAGGGTTGGAGCATAAATGCTGCTGAGGGTTGCATGCTGCTGGTCTTGGAGGGGCAGGCGCAGGGACATGATGCATTCAGAATGGCCGATTGGCAGGTTTGAAAGTTTAGTGGTGATAGTCTTCTTCATGATGAAGCCGACACCGAAGAGGCGTTGTTCACCTTCAGGTGTACCTGGCCAATAGAGGGTGTAGCCAGCATTGTGTTCTGTTAGACTACCTTGCTCTGAGAAGCAGACCTCACTCAGGGCCGCTATATCACTGTCTAGTCTGGCTAGCTCATGGGCAACTAGGGCTGAGTGTCGTTGGGGGCGGCTGTTGTCCCCAGAGTCCGAGCATTGTTCTCACATTCCAGCAGGCGTGTTTCAGAATTTTTCTTCTTTTCCCACCTTTTAAACATGGTTAGGAGTTTGCGTTTTCTTCTCTGTCGTAGTGTGACCACATTAAGAGATGCCCGTTGACCGCGGCAAGCCAACTGGGTGGCAGGGAGATGAGCATTTGTTTAGGCCACCTGTTCTAGGCCCCTCTCCAATTTCAGAGCAAGCAATGCTGTCCTTCAAAAGGCTGCTAGGTCGTTCAGGGTGCTACCAGGTGATGATGTCGTCTCTAGGTCATCATCAAAGCAAACAATATCCTGAGTCACCTGCATGCAGGATTGGAACTGAGGCTGCCAGTGCCATCTTGTACCTACCATTTTCGTCCTTTTCCCATCGCTACAGGACTTACTTGCGAGTTATAGTTGGGGTGGATGGATTTCCTTCCTGCCTACAGTGTGGTGCTTTATGATGGAATACTGTTTTCGCTGACTGACCCCACCCTTTAGGCCTGGAGCTCATCCGTAGGCTTGGATTCAGAGTTTCCCTCTCCTAGGTGGGTGGCCAACTAAGGCTTGAAAGGGCCCTCTTTTCCTTACTATTTTATCCATAGCTGGTATACCAACAACCGTAGTCCGTGCAATATGGTGTGGTACGCCTTTGGTCCAGAACATGACGGTCACTTGAGCCGCTTGGAATCCTTCAGCCCTAGCCGTTACCTTTATCAAGGAAGACACCTGCCGGGGGGGTGTCTTGTCATCATTTCTCCCCTTACTATGTTTCCCCCATCAACTGAGATGGTGTGCCTGGGTGTGGCGCTTGGAGCCAGCAGTGAGAGTTGGATGTAGATGAGGACAGTGATTCCAGTCCATCCTTCAAATAGGATGCAGCTGACTGAAAATACAAGGGTTCTTCCTCTAGCTGAACACATCATACACACTAATTTGCACACAGTCTCACAAACAGCAATGTAATAAGAACCAAATTATCTGGTGTTGGTTGAGGAATAAATATTGCTCAGGATACTGGGGAGAACTTCCCTTCCATGCGATCTTTTAATTTCCACCTGAGAGGGCAGACAGGGCCTCAGTTTAACATCTCATCGGAAGGGCAGCAGCTCCAACAGTACAGCACTATCTCAGTACTGCACTGGACAGTCAACATGCGTTATGTGCTCAAATTCCAGGAGTGAGACTTGAACCCATGAACCTTTGGCAGAGCCAAGAGAGCTACCCGCTGAGCCATGGCTGATACATTCATTCTGTTTTTATTTCAGGGAAAAAGCCAGAAATTGATTCTCAACCAGTCCTCCACAATGGACCACAGGACCCAAAACAGGTTTGTGAAGATTTCGTGAAACTGAGTGCATGCTGCCCCTGTAACGTAGTTAACATCTTGGAGAGGATTATTTGGAGAGGGGTTAAACTGTAAGTCAGCTGTATGCTTGCAAAGTCATGTGTAACTCACTCCCGCTTCACCTATGATCCTCAGTAGTCTTACTGCTTCATTGGTGTTTTGACTTCCACTCACCCGCATGGTGCTACCAGAGCTAGCATTTTCATGCTGTTTCCTCTCCTCCTGTTGCTGTCTAATGACCTACCTGATGACCACGAATAGAAAGTTATTCATGTACACCAAGTCTAATGTAGGGAAACAGAGCAACCCATTTGCACACAGCAAGGTTCCAGAAACAACAGTGAAATAAATGACCAGATAATCTGCTCTTAGTAATGTTGGTTGTGTTACGACCAGGTGAGAAAAGTGTCTAGGGGCCACTCTCAGCTTTCACCTGGTCTTACTGTAACAGGATTTGATTTTAAACACATCGTGTTTTGAGCACCCCTTGGTGAATCCTTGTTCACCGCTTTCCAATTATAAGGCAAGGAAATTAGCACAATCAGGCCTTATTAGGTTTAAAGAAGAAAGGTGAAATTTTATTAAACTTAAACTACAAACTCTAATTCAGTTAACGCCTACGGAAAACACGCCGCGCCCCACGCTAGCACACATATGAGATATGCACATGCAAATAGAGACAGAAAAGTGTAGAAAAAAAGATTACCTGGAACAGTTTGAGGCAATCTCTGAGGAGGTTTTTTTTAGCTACTTTGTTTTGAGCCCGCTGTAGAGTCCTTTTGGAAGTTAATATTGCTTTTCATTGGGGCCCAGTATTCTTCTTAAACCTTGTTCACTGTAGGAGACTTTTCTCGTTTGGGGTTCATGTATCTTCAGTAGGTTTCAGTTCTGTGAGAAATAAATGGAAGCAGACAGGAGAAGCTACAGCAAGCCAGCCAGGAGAGGTCTTTTCAGTCCAGGAACAAACAGCTTTCTGAGTTCAAATTCTCTGTGGTGAGTTCAAAAAAACCTGCAACAGCCATTTAGTCATGTGACCAGCTGGCCTAATCAGTCCTGGTCCTTGTGGATTATCTTGACCTTGGAATGTCTCCTCTCCACACAATACCTGGTGATCAAAGGTTCATTGTGGGTTAAACTGGAGCAGGGAATAGCCCCTTTGTCCTTTCAAGTACCGTCTTTCAATATGCAAAAAATGTCTTTCCAGCTAGTCGGCAGCACTTGTAATAGACCTCCTCTTCTTCCTAGCAACAATTTGAAATTTAATGTCCATGTGACAAAATTAATATGCCTCATTATTGGCAAGTGGGGCCTGTAGGCCAGTTGAGATATAAATAGTGGCCAAGACATCAAGGAGAATTCCCCTGCTCTTCTTCAAATAGTGTCAAGGGATCTTTTACATCCACCTGAGAGGGACAGACGGAACCTCAGTTCAATATTTCATCTGTACAGCTATTGGGATTTTTGCATCAATATGTCCTTGAAAATATTAATCATTAGTGATCTTTTTGTCCTAGGGCCCATGTTCAGAGCAAAAAAAAGTCGCATCAAATTGTTTTCATAAACTGACAACTGTAGAGAAATACAAGTTCTTACTGTGGAAACTGTATACTGGTCTTCGTAAATAAGCTAATTATTCAAATTGAAGCTTATGTTTTGACTTGTTAGAGTGCATATTTGGTCCTTCGAGAAGAGAATTCACACGCTGCATATCCTATACAGACTATTGATTCTTTGTTGAGATAACTTGTGTTATATAATCATTTAACTCAATGGTCGGAGCAAGTTGCACTCCTGATTATGGGGAATGCAAGGCTCACTTACATAAATGACAGGGAAACCCGACAAATATCTGGCATAAAAACCCAAATATTATCACGGCGCCCTCTAAATGGATTTACATATACAGTATACTCCATCAGTGCTCGCTGCACATTACACGTCAGTGCGTATTGTGAAATGGGCTGAGGTCCAGAAACAGAGGCCATGAAATTCGGCTCAGTAGCGTTCAACTTTTTGGCATGAGTATTGTTTTGCCTCCAAAATGGCGTCCGCGGAACACACGCATACTTCTGGTGCTAGCCGTGCCGGATGCCATTTTGGTGAGGGTGTTTAACGCATACACAGGGAGTAGCCACCAGAAGTATGCAGAGGGGAAAAATCATGATGTCAATTAGCACTGCTATTTTCAACCTCAAACCTCCAGCTAATGCCCCTTGCTTAATCTCGCATGGTTGAAATATAATCAGCAACAGGAAGGAACACCTCCACCAATGCTATTTAAAGGAGTTGTCAACTACTTTCAGGCTAGTTGCTGTTTGATTTCTACTGGCTCTGGAAATTTCCAGAGATGTTTAAAATTGCCAAAATCTACAAAGTGTGGTGTGGTATGTGCAGAAGAACTTGGTCCTGACTTCAAAGATTCTACACAAATCCCATGCTCCCAGGCATGAGTGTAGTAGTGTGCATTTCCCTTGGACTACAAAATGACAGAATGAACTAAGGCAACACAGAGAAGGACAACCTGCTAGAGAAAGAGGAGGAGAAGGGGGAGAAGGGCTCTCAGCAGGAGACTATATCTGCCCAGAGTATTCAGGAAACATTTCTCCTACCTGAACCTCAATGTGAGGAACAGTGTGTCAGACTGTTTATGAATGTCCTCACTGAAACCACCTGCAGCTACAACCACAATCTTAGAGCAGGGCGAGGATGGTGTTGCTAGTGGCTGGGAAGGTGACCATGGCAATGAACTTTTATGCATCTAGCTCCTTCCAGGCTGCAGCAGGCACTATTTGCAACATCTCCCAGTTCGCCATCCACTTTTGCATAAGGGACGTCGCTGAGGCTCTGTATTCCAAGACAGCTGACATTTCATTCTCCCTTACCAGAGGAAAGCAGGCAGAGTGAGCACACAGCTTTGCGAGGATTGCAGGCCTCTCCATGGCACAGGGTGTCATTGACTGCATACACATTGCTTTGCGGGAACTGATTGTCAACTCTGAGATGTACCACAACTGGAAGAGATCCCACTATGTCAATGTCCAGCTGGGATTGACCATACTCAGTGTATCATGCAGGTCAATGCCTGGCATCCTGGCAGTAGTCATGCTGTCTTCATTTTGCAGCAGTTTGCACTGCCATCAGCATTTGAGCCACCACGACAAACCAGAGAGTGGCTATTGGGTGACAAGGGCGATCCGCTGATCACCTGGCTCATGACTCTGGTGTGCGAACCACACACACGCGGGCAGCATGTGGAGAACAAAAGCTATGCTGCCATACAAAATGTGATTGAGCAGAGCATTGACATGCTGAAATCATGTTTCCGCTGCCTGGACCACTCTGGAAGAGCCTGCTGTACTCACCAGAGTGTGTGTCAAGATTCATGGTGGTCTGCTGCATGTTGCAGAACCTCACCATTATGAGGTCCCAGCCATTGCCCCCAGCTATCCAGTGAGCAGCTGAGGAGAGGGAGCAGGAGGAGGAGGAGGAAGGTCGGAGGCAACCGAGAGAACCATTTTATAACCTGGCTGTCTGTGATCGGTTCAAAGGACTGTGGTGCCAGGAACCACAACCCCAATTCCCCATTCAACAACAGTCCCAAACTTTACCTTCCCTCTGTCGTTGTTATCATAGTGTCCGCTTGGCCATAATGCAAAAAGAAAAGCCACCACAATACAAAAATCCCAAATCAAATTTTTAAATCAAACCATGCCATATTGCATACAAATATCAACTAATCACCTTTGTGCGTTCCTTTAATGACTGTCTTCCAGGTGCCTTTGCCTGACCTAGTTCTCCTATGCAGTGCTACCCCAGTGGCTGTAGCATGGGCTGGTAGAAGGCTTCTGACTTTCAGTGGAGGAGACTACAGATGGCCTTGCAGGATGACCTCGAGAAGCTTTGGCCCTAGATGGCCCGGCTATGGACTGTACAACCTTGGCAGAGGCAGCAGCAGTCTGTGTTGGCTGGCTGACAGGCAACAGAAAGGGGACAGCCAGAGTGACAGTAGTGCGAAGACGAACGTTGCCATCTTGAGAGAGGACACCAGGTTTGTTCTCTATGGTGCCACTCCCACTCTGCCAGGGTGGCACCTCAGCAATCCTTGCAATGCTTTGAGGGACAGATTACTGGACTGCTGTTTGATCCTACAAGCTCCTTTGAACTGCAGTCACGATGACAGCAATCGGAGCCTATGTGGCAGCAAGCTGAGCTTGCTTAACTTCAGTCTGGCCTTCCAATGCAACACTTGGGCATTAAATGATTTCTGATTGTGCTGCATTGGAAGCTGAGACATCGATCATCAGATGCTGAATCGTGGATGGGTCTGTAATTATTCTCATGGAGTTGTCCACCACTTCTATGCCGGAGAGAATGGGCTTCAAATTCAGCGCAAGGCCCTGTGCTAAGTTGGTGCTGGATTCCCTGGTCCTTGATATTGACTGCAAGCTTTCTGACAGGTCTGCCAATGAACCAAACATTTCAATGTGCATTCCCAATCTTTTTCTTCTCTAGGTCACCTCAACATGAACTCATGTGTGATGTTGGCCTTTGGCGAACTGGCACCTTGTCTCCTGCCATGGTTGTAGGCCACTCGTGCCCAGTGTCTCACCACCTGCAGATTTCACCTCTAAGCTATCCTCCAATGCACAATGTCAGTATTTGAGATGGTGACAGTTAGTATGAGAGACAGTGTTCGTGTTTCTTCTTCATCATTGTCTTGCTAATCTTCCACCTCTTGTTCTTCCACCATTGCCTGGCCAGATTTCAGTTCTTGGGTATCTGAAAGGAGAAGGGCACAAGACTTGGGTTGTGTTGAGGGGAGGTGGGGAAAGGAAGAGCTGCATCCTTACACCATCTGGAGTGTGTAAATCAGAAGGGAGTGTGGAATGAGGGTTAGATATGCGCATACTGTCACCTTCGATGGTTTCAGCCCCACCGCTGGCTATGGTCATGGCCACTCCACCGATGGCGAGCACCATCGCCTTCATAGGGATGAGGACATGCAGCCATGTCTGCCACCCGCCAGTTAGCTCCTGCTGCCTCCAGTTATGTGCCACCTTTTCCTGCAAGAGAGAGGGAAGCCTGTCAGTGACTGTGATTCAATGTGTTGGGTGATATGACTCCCATTGTTGAATAGCTATCAATGTGCGCAAGCTGTGAGATGTGAGTTTGAGGCTTGCAGCAATGCTAATTGTATGAGGGTAAGGTGAAACTATCAATGCGAAGTATGAATCATGATTGATAGAGATTGCTGGTCAGTAGGTGATGGATGTGTGCTGCAGTGAGTAGTGTGTGAAGATAGTGGTGCGATTGACAGAATATGACATTTGAAGATGAATTCACTCATGTTGACCATTCCTGTGAGGTCAGTGAACTTCTTGCAGCACAGCAGCCAGCTTCTCATTGTCAGACTCTTGCTATTGACCGCCACGGATATTTTCTCCTGATACTTTCACCCAGTTAGTCTGGAGGGCCTCCTGGTCCCTTGTAGATAGAGGACCTTTCTCCTCCAGTCCACCTCCTCCACCAAGGCCTTCAGTGCTGTGTCGGAGAACCTTGGATCACTCACTGCCCTGTTGCACCATAGTTTAGTGTTCTTCTTGCTCACACTCCCTTCTGCAACCAATTCCAGCACCTGCTCCAGTCAGAATGCACCTCCCTTTTAAGTGGTGCAGTCTTGCTTTAAATAGTGTTAGCCTTGCATGAAGAGGTAAATAGAGGTAAATGGGTATGATCTAATTGGCATAACATAAATGTGGCTACAGGGTGGCCAAGACTGGGAACTGAATATTCAAGATATTCAGCATTTAAGAAGGTTATGCAAAAAGGAAAAGGAGGTGGTGTTGCGCTGATAATAAGGGATGGGATCAGTACATTAGTAAGGAAGAACAAAATGTGGAATCTGCTTGGGTGGAGCTAATAAACAGCAAGGGGCAGCAAATATTGTTTTAGGCCACCAAACAGTAGTGGTAGTGTGGCGCATGGTATTAATCGGGAGATTAGAGAAGCATATAGCATGGGTAATACAGTAATCACGGGTGACCTCAATCTGCATATAGACTGGATAAACCTAATAAGCACTAGTGGTGGAGGACAAGTTTCTGGAGTGTGTTAGGGGTGGTTTTCTAGAGCAGTATGTTGAGGAACCAACTAGAGAACAGGCTATTTCAGATCTAATAGTATGTAATGAGAAAGGGCTAATTAATAATCTTGGTGTAAAAGAACTTTTAGGCATGAGTAACCATAATATGAAGAATTTTACATTATGTTTGAAAGTGAGGTAGTTTAATCCGGCCAGGGTGTTAAATTTGAAATCATGAAAGTATGAAAGGAAATTATGAAAGTATGAGGGGCAAATTGGCTGAGGTGGATTGGGAAAATATATTAAAAGGTTATGACAGTACATAGGCAATGGATAGTCTTTAAAGAAATATTACTTAGTTTACAGCAACTATACATTCCTTCAAGGCACAAAACCCCAAAAGTCAAGGCAGTCAACCATGGATAACAAAGGAAATTAAGGATTGTATAAGATTAAAAGAAAAGGCCTATAAAGTTGCCAGAAATAGGAGTAAACCTGAGGATTTGGAGCATTTTAGAATACAGCAAAGGAGAATGAAGAAACTGATAAAGAAAGGGAGAGGAGAATATGAATGTAAGCTAGCAAAAACATAAAAGCGGACTGTAAAAGCTTCTATAGGCAGGTAGAAAGTAAATGTTTGGCTGAGACAAATATGGGTCCATTACAGGCAGAGTCAGGAGAATTTATAATGGGGTATAGAGAAATGGCAGAGAAGCTAAATGATTACTTTGTGTCTATCTTCACTGAGGAAGTTACAAGAAACCTCCCAGAATTAGAGATCCAAGTGATTAGGGAGAATGAGGAACTGAAGGAAATTAATATGAGTAAGAAGGTTGTATTGGAGAAACTAATGGGGCTGAAGGTTGATAAGTCCCCAGGATCTGATATTCTACATGCCAGAATGCTGAAAGAGGTAGCTATGGAGATAATAGATGCATTGGTGATCATCTTCCAAAATTCTATAGATTCTGTAGAGGTTCCTGCCGATTGGAAGGGAGGGAGAAAGAAAACAGGGAATTACAGACCTGTTAGCCTGATGTTAGTCATTGGGAAAATGCTAGAATCTATTCGAAAGGATGTGATAAATGGACACTTGGATAATAGTGATCTGATTGGACAGAGTAAACATGGATTCATGAATGGAAAATCATGTTTGACGAACCTGTTGGAGTTTTTTGAGGATGTTACTAACAGAATTGATAAAGGGGAGTTGGTGGATGTGGTATACTTGGATTTTCAGAAGGCTTTTGATAAAGTCCCCCACAGGAGGTTGGTTAGCAAAATTAAAGCACATGGGATAGGAGGTAATATACTGGCATGGATTAAGGAATAGTTAACAGGCAGAAAACAGAGAGTAGGAATAAACGGGTCATTCTCGCATTGGCAGGCTGTGACTAGTGGGATACCACAGGGATCAGTGCTTGGCCCCAACTGTTCACAATATATATCAATGATTTGGATGTGGGGACCAAACGTAATTTTAGTTTAGTTTAGTTCAGAGATACAGCACTGAAACAGGCCCTTCGGCCCACCGAGTCTGTGCGGACCATCAACCACCCATTTATACTAATCCTACACTAATTCCATATTCCTACCACATCCCCACCTGTCCCTATATTTCCCTACCACCTACCTATACTAGGGGCAATTGCTAATGGCCAATTTACCTATCAACCTGCAAGTCTTTGGCATGTGGGAGGAAACCGGAGCGCCCGAAGGAAACCCACGCAGACACAGGGAGAACTTGCAAACTCCACACAGGCAGTACCCAGAATATTTCCAAGTTCGCGGATAACACAAAAATAAGTGGGAATGTGAGTTGTGAGGAAGAAGAAAAGTGGCTTCAAGGGGATTTGGAAAGACTTAGTGAGTGGGCAAGAATGTGGCAGATGGAAAATAATGTGAAAAATGTGAGGTTATCCACTTTGGTAGGAGGAATAGATGTGCAGAGTATTTCTTAAATGGTAAGAGATTAGAAAGTATAGATGTACAAAGGGACCTGGCTGTCCTCGTCATTAAGTCACTGAAAGCTAACATGCAGGTGCAGCAAGAAATTAGGAAGGCTAATGGTATGTTAGCCTTTACCGTAAGAGGGTTTGAGTACTGGAGTAGTGAAATCTTGCTTCAATTATATAGAACCTTGGTTAGACCGCACCTGGAGTACTGTATGCAGTTTTGGTCCCTTTAGCTTCGGAAGGATATTATTGCCATAGAGGGAGTGCAACGAAGGTTCACCAGACATGTTCCTGGGATGGCGGGACTGTCCCATGAAGAGAGATTGGGGAAACTGGGCCTGTGTTCTCTAGAGTTTTAAAGAATGAGATATGATCTCATTGAAACCTACAAAATACTTAAAGGGATAAACAGGGTAGATACAGCTAAGATTTTTCCCCTGGCTGGGGAGTCTAGAACGAGGGGGACACCATTTCAAAATAAGGGGGAAGCCACTTAAGACAGAGATGAGGAGAAATTTCTTCACTCAGAGGGTTGTGAATCTTTGGAATTCTCTACCCCAGAGGGCTGTGGAAGCTCAGTCATTGACTATGTTTAAAGCAGAGATTGACAGATTTCTAAATACAAATAACATAGGGGATATGAGGGTAGTGTGGGAAAAAGGCATTGAAGTGGATGATCAGCCATGATCGCATTGAATGGCAGAGCAGGCTCGATCAGCTGAATGGCCTACGCCTGCTCCTAAGTTCCTATGTTCCTGCGAACTTGGGTCCTCGACTGAGGCGTACAGCCTCTCAGCAGTGTGTTTAACACTCGCTGCACGCAGTTATCATGCAAATTGGAAGCAATGGGTGTGGGTTAATTCCACATTGCAGACCCACGCCTGCTTTCGGGCCCTGTCCAATTTCATGGCCAGAGTCTCTGACCCAATCTTTCAATATTGTTAACCCTTAATTTGGCTGAACCCGATTAGAAAAAACTTATGGTAATGTTATCTGCACCAACATCTCTCCAATTATGTGGATGCTTAAAAAATCTTGTCTTTAAAAAATGAGTTGTAACTGATATCTCATTGGCAGGGCAACCAGATGAGTGTTTCCGTCACCAACAGAGTATATGACAACTTGAGTATGAACGAAAGTTTGGGTGAGAAACAGGATGCTCCGAGGAGGGATTCTGCGAATGCCTTGGTATATGCTTCAATACGGTTTGACAAAAAACCTAAGGACCTGAAACCAGAAAAACCCAACACAGAACAACTTATGTATAGCAACATACAGGTAACTTCATGTACATAGAATTTTACAGCACAGAAACAGCTCATTCAGCCTAATAGATCTATTCTATTGTTTATGCTCCACACGAGCCTCCTCCCACCCTATTTCACCTCACCCTATCAACATATTTTCCTTTCTCCTTCATGTAACTTAACTAACTTTCCCTTATATGCATCCATACTAATCACTTTAGACACTCCATATGGTAGCAAATTCCATATTCTCAGTATTCTCTAAGCAAAGAAATTTTTCCTGAATTTCTTATTGGTTTTATAATGACTAACTTAAATTTATGACCTCAAGTTTTGGGGTTCTAAACTTATGGAAAGATCTTCTCTACATCTACCCCATCAAATTCTTTTATAATTTTAAAGACTTCTATTCGGTCACCTCTTAGTATTCTCTTTCCTGGAGAATAGAGTTCCTACCTCTTCCTTCTTTGTTGATAACAATGACCTCTCAGTTCTGGTATTGTCCCTCTAAATCTTCCATGGATCTTTTCCACAGTTCTCCAGTTCTCTATATCCTTTTTGTAATATTGTTACGGACAGGGGAGAAGTGGTCTGGCAGACTAACACTTTTCACCTCTCGACTGACAGCAGTTAGTGGTTTCAAAATGGTGTTTTAGCTCCTGAGTGTTTTTAAGGGTCAAATAAATCAAGAAATGACATGTTTTCTCCTAGATTAAAAAATATAAATGTCTATTTTAGGCAATAACCAAAAAATGTTTGCAACCTCTCCCACACGCATTATACACAAACAATAAGATTGGGAGTAGATGGTAGTATGCAGCTAGAGGCCAAATGTTGTAAAGGAGTTTGTTGTTTTGAGAAACCTTTAGAAGATTTTTGGGAAGAAAATTTTTCATCGGTGTAGGCCTGAATGTTCATTCCTTGAAAAGGAGGAAATGTTGCAGGCTCTTTGTTTTTAAGCCTCTATCCAAAGTCAATGGGAAAATTCCTGGTTCACTTCTTGCAGACGGGGAGTTTGGAAGTCACCTTGCAATTTCTCTGCTGCTGTAGATAGAAGATGTAATCAGCAGGGCACCTGCATAGCTAGAAATGTCTCAGAGCGGCTCTCCCGAAAAAAAAAACCTTCTCTGGATGTTCTGCTGCTGCTCTCCCCTTCTCTAAAAGGATACCTTTTAATGTAGAAACTTGTCAGGTTTGAGTGTTGGTCAGGTGACAAAGGGCTCTTTCTCCTGTGATGATTCATACAATGTTCCGGGATCTGGGAACTATTGTTCCATGGTGGCATCTGAATGTGGTCCATTCTGATGAATAGGTGCTACTTCACACCTATTAACTTAGTCTTGGCTGTGGAATCAGTCAATCTACACAAATCTTTGTCAGCTCCATTCCTGAAGATAGGAGTTGTTTGCATGGAATGGATTGTTGTCCTTTCAATGTTTTTTTTTCCCCCAGAGCTAATTCATATGTGGATAATGGGTTTCATCCTCAACAGACAGATGTGTTTATTGACAGTACAGGAGAGGTCACCTAACCTCCATTCATTTTGTCTGTAGCATAAACGTGGCTGTTTGCAGTTCAGTTCAATAGTTGACTTTTATTTCATAATTCCCCCAATTTGTTTCATATTTCATCACTGTTCCTTTTATGAGCATGACTACATGGTGACTAGAACTACGCACATTACTCCAATTATAGTCTAATCAAGGTCCTATACAAGTTTAACATAATTTCTTTGGTTTTGAATTAATTTCAAATGAACTCCAGTGCTTGTTTGCATTCTTATGACTTTATTAAACTGAGTTGCTGTTATTAATGATTTTGAATCAGTACCAGATCCCTTTGTGCCTCTACCCTATTTAGACTCTTATTTTCCAAGTAGATGTGTCTCCTTATTCCTCCAAACAGACTGCACAACTTCACACTTACCTATATTGAAAGTCATTTGCCATTTGCATACCCATTTTGCAAGTTTGATATTGTCTTCTTGAATTTTGTTACAGTCCTCGTCAGTACTAATAAAATACCCAGGTCGTTGTCATCCACCAATTTTGATTCCAAATCATTTATGTAAATCATGAACAACAGTGTTCCTTTTTGTCATTCTGTTCTTTGTAGTCTGTGTACTTAATGTATGCCTTTCCATGTAGATTCATTTTACCCTTATCTCTTTATCCATCCAGGAAGCTTCATTATTGGTTAGTTTGTTCTTGATTTGTTGCAGAATATATTTTTCCTGAACTCTATTGATCATTGTTATAAATATCTCCCTTTTCCTTTTAGAAACCAAATTAATTTCTTTCAGCATGGCTACCAAGAGTTTTATTCTGCATTTTGAAACCTTTACATATCAGACATCTGGTGATTTGCATATGAGCAGAGGGCTGTGTTTTGTGTTAGAACAACAGAACCATAGAAAAGTTACAGCACAGAAGAAGGCCATTCAGCCCATCGTGTCTGCGCCGGCTGAAAAAACTAACCGCCCAATCTAATCCCAACTTCCAGCACCTGGTCCATAGCCTTGCAGGGTACACCACTTCAGGTGCAGGTCCAGGTACCTTTTAAAAGAGTTGAGGGTTCCTGCCTCCACCATCGATCCTGGCAGACACCCACCACCCACTGGGTGAAAAGGTTTTTCCTCATGTCCCCTTTAATCCTTCTACCAATCACCTTAAATCTGTCCCTCTGGTAATTGATCTCTCCGCTAGGGGAAACAGGGCCTTCCTGTCTACTCTATCTAGGCCTCTCATAATTTTGTACACCTCAATTAAGTCACCCTTCAGCCTCCTCTGTTAGAAGGAAAAAAACCAAGCCTATCGAATCTTTCCTTATGGCTGCAACTTTCAAGCCCTGGCAACATTCTTGTAAATCTCCTCTGTACTCTCTCCAGAGCAATCATATCCTTCCTATAATGTGGTGACCAGAACTGAACGCAATACTCCATGCTGTGGCCTTACCAGCATTTTATACAGTTCCAGCATTACATCCATGCTTTTGTATTCTATACCTTGGCCAATAAATGAAAGCATTCCAGATGCCTTCTTCACCACTCTATCTACCTGTCCTACCGCCTTCAGGGACATGTGGACATGCACTCTAAAGCCTCTCAGTTCTTCTACGCCTCTCAATATTCTCCCATTTATTGTGTATCCCTTTGCTTTATTTTCCCTCCCGAAATGCATTACCTCACACTTCTCCGGATTGAATTCTATTTGCCACTTTTCCGCCCACTCAGCCAAACCATTGACATCATTCTGCAGTCTACAGCTATCCTCTTCACTATCAACTACATGACCAACTTTTGTATCATCTGCAAATTTCCCATCATGCCTCCCACATTTAAGTCTAAATCATTAACATATACCACAAACAGCAAGGGACCCAACACTGAGCCCCATGGAACGCCACTGGAAACCGCTTTCCATTCGCAAAAACATCCATCAACCACTACCCTTTGTTTCCTGTCACTAAGCCAATTTTGGATCCAACTTGCCACATTTTCCTGTATCCCATGGGCCTTCATTTTTCTGACCAGCCTGCCATGTGGGAACTAGTCAAATGCCTTACTAAAATCCATGAAGACTACATCCATTGCCTTACCTTCATCAATCCTCTTTGTTACTTTCTCAAAACATTCAATCAAGTTCGTAAGACTCAACCTTCCCTTACCAAATCCATGCTGACTATCCCTGATTAATTCATGCCTTTCTAAGTGGTAATTTATCCTGTTTCTCAGAATAGACTCTAATAATTTACCCACCACCGAGGTCAGACTGACTGGCCTATAATTATTTGGCCTATCTTTCACACCCTTTTTAAACAATGGTACAACGTTCGCAGACCTCCAATCCTCTGGTACCTCTCCTGTATCTAGTGAGGATTTGAAGATAATCCTCAGAGCATCCGTTATTTCCTCCCTGGCTTCCTTTAACAACTAGAATGCAATCCATCCGGCCCTGGCGATTTATCCACTTCCAAGGATGCCAGGCCCTCAAGTACTTCCTCTCTCATTATGCTTATTGTATCTAATATTTCACACTCCTCCTCTTTAACTACCATATCTGCACCATCCCTCCTTTGTGAAGACAAAGACAAAAAACCCATTAAGAACCATGCTCACATCATCTGCATCCACGCATAAGTTCCCCTGAACATCTCTGATATGCCCTACCCTTTCCTTAGTTATCCCCTTGCTCTTAATGTACTGATAAAATATGTTTGAGTTTTCCTTGATTTTACCTGTCAATAATTTTTCATGTCCTCTCTTTGTTTTCCTAATTTCCTTTTTTACTTCACCCCTGAACTTTCTATACTTCTCTAGGCTTTCTAAAGTATTCAGTTTTTTGTGACTGTCATAAGCTTTATTTTTCTGCTTAATCTTACCCTGTATGCTTCTAGATAACCAGGGAGCTCTAGATTTGGCCGTACCACCCTTTATCTTTGTGCCTCCCACTGGTTTGCCACTGATTTTTCTTCAAGCAGCTGTACCCAGTCCACTTTCACCAGAGCACCTCTCTGCTTTGTAAAATTTGCCTCCCCCAATTTAGAACTTTTACTCCTGTTTTATCTTTGTCCTTTTCCATGATTATGCAAAAACTATTATGGTCACTATCTCCAAAATGGTCACCCACTGCTACTTCATCCACTTGCCCAGCTTTATTACCAAAGACTAAATCTAGAATGGTGCACCCTCTTGTTGGGCTTGTTACGTGCTGGCTAAAAAAATTGTCTTGTGCCCTCTGTGCCCTTCACACTGTTTGTATCCCAGTTGATATTACAGTAGTTGAAATCCTCAACTATTATTGCCCTATCATTGCTCAGAAATTTGCCTACGTATTTGTTCTTCTATCTCCCTCTCACTATTTGGGGGTCAATAGTACACTCCTAGTAGTGTCGCTGCCCCTTTTTTATTTCTGAGCTCAACCCATATGGCCTCATTGGATGAGTTATTTAGCATCATCCTTCCTCACAGCTGTTATTGATTCTTTAACCAATAATGCTGCACATCCTCCTTTTTTATTCCCCTTCTCTATCCTACCTGAAAATGCTGTATCCAGGGATGTTGAGCTGCTGTTCTTGCCCCGCTTTAAGGCAAGTTTCCATTATAGCAATGATATCATGCTGCCATGTGTCTATCTGCACCCTCAGCTCATCAGTTTTATTTGCTATACTCCTTGCATTTAAATAAATACCTTTTAACACTGCCAAATTCCTGTGCTGCACACTTTTTAACCTTTGCTTCTTCTGTCTTTCAGATTCACTGGCTAATTTTCTGCCTCTCTTACCCTGCTCTGAATTTGTCCTATCTGAAACGGCCCTCAGGTTCCCATCTCCCTGCCAAACTAGTTTATACCATCTCCAACAGCAGTAGCAAACCTTCCCGCAAGGATATTCGTCTCACTCCTCTTCAAGTGTAGACCGTCCGGCTTATAGAGGTCCCACTTTCCCAGAACAGGTCCAAATGTCCCAGGAATCTGAAGCCCTCCCTCCTGCACCATCTCTGCAGCCATGCATTCACCTGGTGTATTCTTCTTTTTCTACACTCACGAGCTCATGGCCTTGGGAGTAATGTGGAGATCACTACCTTTGAGTTCCTGCTTGCTAATCTCTTCCCTAACTCCCTAAACTCAGCCTGCAGGACCTCATCCCTCTTTCTTCCTATATCATTGGTACCAATGAGGACTACGACCTCTGGCTGTGCACCCTCCAGAATGCTCTGTAGCCGCTCAGTGATATCCATGACCCTTGCAACAGGGAAGCAAGATGCCATCCCGGAATCACGTCTGTGACCACAAAAACGCCTGTCTGTTCCCCTAATTATAGAATCCCCTACCACTATTACTCTCCTGTCTTTTCTCCTCCCTCCCTGCACAGCTGAACCACGCATGGTGCTCTGGTCATGACTCTCACTGCACTCTCCAGAGGAACCCTCTCTCCCATCGGTACTCAGAACTGAATACCGGTTAGAAAGTGGGATGCCCTCTGGGGACTCCTGCACTACCTGCTTTGACCTTCTTGTCTATCTGGCAGCCACCCAGTCCCTCTCTGCCTGCGCTCGCTTAAGCTCCAGGGTGACTACCTCTTGAAACGTGCTATCCGCGTAGTTCTCTGCTTCACGGATGCACCACAGTGACTCCAGCCGCCGCTCGAGTCCTGAAACCCGGAGCCCAAGCTTCTGCAGCTGGTGACACTTCCTCCAGATGTGTTTGTCAAGGACACATGCTGCGCCCATGGCTTTCCATATGCCACAGGAAGCACATTCTACTTGGCCGAGCTGCCCTGCCATACCTTAGCTTTACAAAGTAATTATTGTTAGTGTAATAAGTAGAATAACTTACCAGCTACTTGCCAATCAGCTTTTTTGCCTGTACCGTGAAGGCTGAAATGGCAGAAAAGAGAAGAAAGAGACAAAAGAGCACCTCCTTCCCCTTGTCAGTGAGGTCCCTCACACACCAACTCACAACCTTACACTCTGTCCAAACAGCACTTTCTAATTAGTAATTACTAATAAATGACACCAGCTAAAACCTTAGTAGTACTAACCTTACCAATTATAAGGGAGCTATTTGAGGGTTTAAAATTCTTTTTTTAAAAATTCTGATTTTTATGCTATTTACAGGCACTTATCTAACTGTTGTTACTCACCAACCATTCAGCTTATGGATTTCCCATGATGTCACTGTTAGGTTTTTTTTCTACTTTTCAATCCTAGCCTGCACTGACAGTCAGGGCCAGAGCTAGAGCCTGCCTCTCCGGTCTTCAGGTAAGTGAGGGCCTCAAGCCCCACTCTTGATTTTTATAGCACCCACTCGGGTTTGGATTCCTCCCAGGACTGCCAACTGCCTCTCCGATCTTCAGGTAAGTGAGGGCCTCAAGCCCCACTCTTGATTTTTATAGCTCCCGCTCGGGTTTGGATTCCTCCCAGGACTGCCAACTACCTCTCTGGTCTTCAGGTAAGTGTTGTGGCTTTTGCGTATTTTTTGAGGTGGTAACAACAAGAGTGGAATTAACGGCCATAATAGGGTGACATGCACAAGAATCAGGACATTCCCGAGGGCAGAACAACTGCCCATTTGTCGATGCATAACTTTCTTTGTGCCAGTACAGAAAGCTTGTTTAACCCTGGCCATTTGCTTTAGGTTGTAGCTCATACATATAAGCAAATGTGACTGTTGTCGTCCCCAGGTTCACTCCTTCTGAAGGGGCAGGAAGCACCATATTGTCTGCCCTGAGGGGCAAGCCGTGCACCCAAAATGTGCCCCTAAAGGCAGGATCACCTGCCAGCCCCTCTTCTCTGACCCTACATAGAGTTAAGATTGGAGGGGACAGGAGAAAGGATTAAATAAGTTGGTTAATAAATGAGAAAAGGAGCCTGAACTCAGGTTTTCCCAACAACAACCAGTATTTATATAGTGCCTTAACATAGTAAAACACCCCAAGGCGATTCACAAGAGCGAAATCAGACTAAGTTGCACATCAAGTCAAAGACATGTAACCAAAAGCATAGTCAAAGAGGTCCATTTTATGGAGTGACTTAATGAAGGAGAGGGAGAGAGTTATGGAGAGAATTTCAGAACTTAGGGCCTAGGCAGTTGAGGGCACATCCACCAATGGTAGGGTGAAGGAATCAGGCGACGCACAAGAGGCCAGAGTTGAGCAGAGAGTGCTTGAAGTGTTGTAGAACTGGAACCAGTTACAGAGATAGGGAGGGGCGGGGCCATAGAGTGATATGAACATGAGGGAGATCATTTTGAAATCGAGAAATGCTGGACCTGGAGCTAATGTAGGTCAATGTGTACAGGGCTGAAGAATGAATGAGGCTTAGTGCGAGTTAGAAAACGGGCAGCAGAGTTTTGGATGAGCTTATGTTTATGGAGCATGGAAGATGGGAGGCCAGCCAGGAAGCCCATTGGAATAGTCGAGTTTGAAGGTAGCAATAGCTTTGGTGAGGGTTTCACAGCCGATATGGTAGGGTAAACAGCAAACGTTTCATGTTAAAGAACAGCACTTTCATTACAGTACTAAATAATTTTATCATCTGTCAGCAGGACAATCAAGTGACTGGATCCACTGGCGGTGCTGTGTATGAGAATGTGGACAAGTTTAAGACCATCAGTAAGGAAGCAGGAGGTACCCAAAAGGATTCAGAGGACTCCATACTATACGCCTGTATAGTGGTTAAGGACAATCCGCACAATCCAAAACCAGAAAAACATTAAGCACAACAAACTGTACATGGTGTCATATGGAAAAAATAGGTTCAGAAACAAAAAATATATTTTGTGCAAGATAATTGGACTTTCATCCACATCTACTCTGAAAATTCTTCTCCAGTGTTCTGTATATTCTTTTTTTAATTCCTTCTCTTGGTGTGAGCATCGCTGGCAAGATGGCTTTTATTGTCCATTCCCAATTGCCCTGAGGTGGGCCTTCATCTTGAACCTTTGCAGTATTGGTGATGATGATGCTCTCAAGATTAGTGCTAGGTAGGGAGTTCCAGGATACTGGCCCAAGTACGGTGAAGGAATAATCATGGATGAGCAAGTGAGGTTGGTGTGTGCCCTGGAGAGGCCTCAGAGGTGATAGTGCTGCTCATAAAATGACAACCATAAGGTTACCTCAATTCACATGAGTGTTACAAGGACAATAAATAAATAAAATAAAGTAAGTCAGCCGGGTTCCTGCTCCTAATGGCTGTCTAGTGTCCCCTGCTGGAAAGTCATCTGAAAGGCAATATAGGGCCTATGTTCCTGAGCGAGAGAGGGGGAGACAAACTGAGAGAAACATAGAATTACATATAAAATAGGAGCAGGAGTAGGCCATTCGGCCCTTCAAGCCTGCTCCGTTATTCATTATGATCATGGCTGATCATCCAACTCAGTAGCCTGTTCCTGCATTCGCCCCATACCCTTTGATCCTTTTAGATCCAAGAGTTATATTTAATTCCTTCTTGAAAACATACAATGCTTTGGCCTCAACTGCTTTCTGTGGTAGAGAATTCCAAAGGCTCACCACTCTCTGGGTGAAGAAATTTGTCCTCATCTCAGTCCTGAAAGGTTTACCCCATATCCTGAGACTATGACCCCTGGTTCTGGACTCCCCCACCATCGGGAACATCCTTCCAGCATCTACCCTGTCAAGTCCTGTTAGAATTTGATAGGTTTCTATGAGATCCCCCCTCATTCTTCTGAACTCCAGCCAATATAATCCTAACCGACTCAATCTCTCCTGATACGTCAGTCCCCCCCATCGCAGGAATCAGTCTGGTAAACCTTCGCTGCACTCCCTCTATAGCAAGAACATCCTTCCTCAGATAAGTAGACTAAAACTGCACACAATATTCCAGGTGTGGCCTCACCAAGGCCCTGTATAATTGCAGCAAGACATCCCTGCTCCTGTACTCGAATCCTCTCGCTATGAAGGCCAACATACCATTTGCCTTTTTTACTGCCTGTTTTACCTGCATGCTTACCTTCAGTCACTGGTGTGCGAGAACACCCAGGTCTTGCTGCATATTCCCCTCTCTCAGTTTATAGCCGTTCAGATAATAATTTGCCTTCCTGTTTTTGATACCAAAGTGGATAACTTCACATTTAACCACATTATACTGCATCTGCCATGCATTAGCCCACTCACTCAACTTGTCCAATTCACCCTGAAGCCTCTCTGCATCCTTCTCACAACTCACCTTCCCACCCAGTTTTGTGTTATCTGCAAATTTGGAGATATTACATTTAATTCCCTTATCTAAATCATTAATGTACATTGTGAATAGCTGGGGACCTAGCATCGATCCCTGTGGTACTCCACTAGTCACTGCATGCCATTCGAAAAAAGACCCATTTTTCCCCACTGTTTGTTTCCTGTCCGCCCACCAATTTTCTATCCATTGCAATACACTACCCCCAATCTCACGTGCTTTAATTTTACATGCTAATCTCTTATGTGGGACTTTGTCGAAAGCCTTCTGAAAGTCCAAATAAACCACATCCACCTGCTCACCCTCATCAACTCTACTAGTTACATCCTCGAAGAATTCTAGTAGATTTATCAAGCATGATTTCCCTTTCGTAAATCCATGCTGACTCTGTCCGATTCTACCACTGTTCTCCAAGTGCTCTGCTATAAAATCTTTGATAATGGACTCTAGAATTTTCCCCACTACCGACATCAGGCTGACTGGTCTATAATTCCCTGCTTTCTCTCTACCTCCCTTTTTAAATAGTGGGGTTACATTAGCTACCCTCCAATCTGTAGGAACTGTTCCAGAGTCTGTAGGCAGAGAAAGAGAGAGATGCAGAGCAGGAGAGATAGCAGAGAGAGCGACAGGGAGAGACAGCAAGGAAGAGAAGGAAAAATAGAAACAGAGAGAAAAATTACAGAGACAGAGAGAGACAGGAAGAGAGACACAGAAGAGAAAGCTACAGAGAGACACAAAGACAGATGGAAGGACACAAAGGCAGAAAGACAGAGAAAGAGACAGAGAGAGAAAGATAGGAAGGAAAGTATCCTTGGAGCAGCTGTCACACACACATCAAACACCTCAGTCTCCTGAGACAAGGGCTCATGGCAGTGGGCAGCAGTGGTCTGGGCCTAATTGGCAGGTGTAATCAGACCACTTGTGACATCATAGTGTGCCAAGCCCAACCACTCACCCACTCAAAGAACAACAAGCCCCGCCATTCAGTTCAACACTGACACATTCTGGAATGGAAACAAGTATTATGGAAAGGAAAAAAAGCTTGAGATTTCTGATAAAGATTGGATGGAATTTGAGAAAATTATAAATCACAGCCACGTCATTTGTTTATTTTCAGGACTGAATTACTTTGCCCTGAGTCTTATTAAAATGAAACAACAGCTGTAACTAAACTGGGCAATGCATGTTTGTGGATGGACTTTGCCTCTCTTCTCCCTGCTGGACTCCATGTAGCTGACTGTCTCAAATGTTGGTAAGGAGAGTTGTTGAAAAGAAATCTTTGCTTTTTTTAGGGCTTGTAAACAACAGCGCAGGCCTCGTTGAATGCCTGTGTCGGGAGACACATATCGGCTCTATATGTACTCCCAGGGTCAGAATGCAGCAAAGCAAGCAGTGTGCCCATCCAGTAAGTTTGCCAACTCTTGGCTGACACATTCCTGGAGGAATTGTCACATGACCCTCCCAACTCCAGCCACCCCACCCCTCATGCTCCTACCTGTCGTCTGACATGCCCATTCTCTTGGGCCACTGCCTTTCCACACTGATTGGAAAAGCGAAATCTGCAGAAATTCTTACCCAATTGGATGATTCTTGACAGTCAGTCAAGCAGCCTTTTACCCAAATCTCCAAACTTTTTATGGCTACCTTTAGTGATACACTCAGTGTAATTAACAAGATTTGAAATTGCACCACCAGGAAGTGGCAGGATAATAAACACCCAACACTTTCCCGGGAATGTGTCATTTGATACATGAAGACTAATGATGGGACTGTGTAAGGGGTCCAACTCTCGGACACTTCCATTGCACAGTTCTGTGGGATGTCAACTGCAACCCTAGAACTTACCAACATTTTCAGGAGAGATAGTGAGACACCCCTTCCCTCCATGTGCAGAGTGAGTATTAATGCCGTGAAATGTGTAATTTGATGCAGTCAGGTCATAGACTGACAGGACTGCATTGAAGTTCTGTACTGACGTTCTCTACATGGCTAAGTACAGAACTCAATATTGTACAGATCTTCAACACAGCACAGCCACTAATGCAACACTAATGCAATACTGCTAACACAGCACTAACAACACACTATACAGGAGCAGCACAGGACAAGAAGAGGACTTATACCGCATTATTGCAGTGCTAACACAGGACTAGCACTGCATTAACACAGGATTAAAACAGCACTAACAGAACTAATACCACATTAGCACAGGACAACACAGGATTAACACAGCATAAGTGCTAACACAGGACTAGCACAGGACTAACATAAGTCTAACACTGGACTAATGCAGCACTAACACTAAAATAGCACAGGACTAACACAAGACTAACACTGCATGAACATATGACTAATACAGGACTAATGCAGCACTAACAAAGCACTGATACAGTATTAGTTTTAGGCTGGGAGGGTGCTATTAAATCAACTGCAGGCCAAAATTACAGCAGAACAATCCATATATGGAAACCTTATAGGCTGCGTTTACTGACTATCCAACCACTAGACGATGCAGTACTGACACATGCGCAAATGCAGCCTCTTTGACAGAAATGTCACTGTCTGCGACATCTTAGGCAGCTGACAGTAATAAAGATGGTAATGCTCAATTTTACACAGAAAAAGAATTGAATTCAAACGCCCTCACCCCTCAATGGTCGTGATCACCACCTCCACACCCCCCCCCCCAACAGTACCCCACTCCCTCCTGTGATCGTTGCCTCAATCGCCGTATTTAGTTTCCTGCCGCTCCCTCCCACCGTCTCTCCCATGCCCAGCTGGTCGCATTCCCTCCCAATGCTCACTGCCTGCTTCGTTGACCAGGGAAACGGCAGGTTGGGGTGGTGGGGGAGTGAGCGGACTGCTAGCAGCAAGACAGGAAGTGTGCGGCGGGATGGAGCAGCGAGCATGCCGACATGGGAGAGAACGGTGGGAGGCAGCGGAGAAGAGAAGTGGTGATTGAGGCCGCTTTCCAAAACTAGCGTTGGAGGCTGCCGTTTGTGTGATGACGTATTTGCGCGCATGCGCACATTAGTACTGGCAAGCTGACAAAGCTCGTGTGCATTTTGCGCACGTGCTAGGATGAATACGTTCCACGCATGTGTGCAGTTCGGACCGCAGTGATGACTTTTGGCGCTTGGCTGCATTGTCAGGAGACACTCCAAGCATTATCATACATGTGTGGGAGCTCGAGTTGGATTGCTGACATCTATAGGTCTGATTTAAGGGGCACCTAACATTCCTGGGATAGTGCCATCCGAAAGCTGAAAGAGAATGAGCCATTGGGATTTGGAGAATTTCAGGAATTCCTCCACTTGTGTGAAAGAATGCCATCAGTCATTTACATCAATGCTGGCCTTTCACATTCATGGAAGGACAGCAAATAATGGGAGATCGCTGGGGAAAAATTTCTCCACTGGTCCCCATGAGGCAGTTCTGACGAAACACCCATCGGAACACATCTGTCCTCTCACCAAAACACAGGGATGGGCAACAAATTCAGGATTTGCAAACGATGCTCACTTCCCACAAAAGAATAAAAGAAAAAAAAATTCAAGGATCTACTGACCCAGTGTGCCCCAGCTTTTTACCCTCATGGTCACATAAGTGTGTATGTGGAATTACATAGAATGTACTGCACAGAAGTAAATGTCATAAATAGATGAAAACTAACTGTAAATTATGCTTTGTGCATTTGGGTGTTATTGTCAACCGCCATTTTGTACAGAATGCTTTTTTTTTTACTTCTGTGTTCCACTTGTTAAAATGGAGGTGGGCGATCATGTGGGACAGCTACTTGAAGGGGTCCAGTCATAGGACCCAGAAGCTCCCTTTTCAGCCTGCTTGGATTTGAAACTGTAGCATTTGAGGTTACAGCTTGTTCATACCACAGCTGCCTTGTGAAAAACCAGAGCTGCCTTCAAGCTGCATTTACGTCTCTCTAACAAGAGAGAATTTTCTTCCAGCAAGAAAATTAAAAAGAAGCCACAGTCTGCAAAAGCAGCAAGAAAAATCAAAAAGAAGACACAGTCTGGAAACAGCAAGAAAATTAAAAATACACAGTCTGCATAAAACAGCAAGAAAACTTGTTTTCTGCCAGCTTTCTCTCTGTCAAAAAGGTGACTTTAGCAATTAAGCTACCTCTATTTACCTCTGAAAGTGCAAGAAGAAGTAAATGTAAGAAAAGAGGTATTTCCATCAGCTCCTTCCCCAACTGGTATTTCCAGCCGATGATCTCCAGTTTTGGACTTTTTGGTAATGAAAAATGGAGTCTAGTTTCCATTGAAATTCATGTTTGTTTAAAGTTTAGCTAATTATCTATTTAGTAAATGTCCTTGCCTTTTTTATGCCTTTACCCTTTCCTTGAATGTTTATGAGCGTGTGTTGTGAAGTTAAACCCCTTCCTGAGTGTGTGTTAATAAACCCTACTTCTTCGATTTTAGCAACCATGTTTTTGTGGCGGTCCTTTATTAGTCAAGGTTTAAGGAAGAGAAAAATTCAATCACGAATCTGTTTACAGACAGATGGCTGGAAGTACAGAGAAATTTGTTTAAAAAAATGTAATTAATCAACTACCTGTTTGTAACATGAAGCCCAACTGGTCTATAGCAGTATTGATGTGCCATACGAGTCTCCTCCTACCCGTCTTCATCTTACCTTATCAGCATAACCATCTATTCCTTTCTCTCTCTTGTTTATCTAGCTTCCCTTTTAATACATCTACGTTATTCATCTTAACTACTCCTTGTGCTAGCGACTTCCACATTCTAACTATTGCCTTGGTAAAGAAAATTCTTCAGAATTCCTTATTGAATTTATTAGTGACTGTCTCATATTTGCTACCCTTAACTGATCCTGATTAGTTTTATTTACCCAGCACCCCTTCTGACTTTAAATACTTAATCACGCCCCTATTTAACTGTTTTGCCGGTACATTAGCATCATCCTTGTTCAGATATTGCCTATGCTCATCAAAGCCCATCAGTCCCAGACCTACTACCAATGCCCCCAAAAAGTGGAATTCCTCTTCCTGTCACAATATGTTTAGCCAAGCATTGATTTCTCTAATCTTCCTGTCCTTCCCTGTTCTATCATGTCATTGGTGAAAGTAATCCTGAGTTTAACACCCATGAAGTCCTGCTCCTTAACTTGTTTCCTAATCTCCTAAATCTATCCAGCATGATTCCAGATCTTTGTTTCTGTCATTAGATCCCACATGGAGCATGATGATCAATTGCTTTCCCTTACCATTTCAAAATCTTTCTCTGAGTTCATGATGGCTGACTTCACATTGTAGTTATTTTTGTTTTGAAAATTTAAGTGAAGGGCCATGACCCCTTCTAGACACCAAGGAGAAAATAGTCGGAGAGAGAATGATTTAAGCAGGGGAAAACAAGAAATCCTTAGATTTATGTAGCACCTTTCATGATCTTAGGATGTCCCAAAGCACTTTACAGCCAATGAAATGCAGTCAAGGTTGGAAACATGGCAGCCAATTTGGACTCAGTAAGATGCCAAAAACAGCAATCAGATAATGATCAGGTAATCTTTTTTAAGGATGTTGGTTGAGGGATATTGATCAGGACATCAGTGGAACACTCCTTTTCATTGAATAGCACTGTGGGATCTTTTACATCCTCCAGAGACAGCCTCGTTTTAACATCTCATCTGTTACGATCGAGTTGGGAGGAGTGCACAGTCTTTTCTCGTTCCACTTCTCCACAGGTCACAACAGATATTTAAATGTTTACCCAGTTACTGCTGCGGTCAATCATATACACTACTCTTTATCCCAGAATAAAATACACCAACCAGGTTTCTTTAATAAACAACAAAATTATCATATTATTATAAAACAAGACTTAGTCAATAAAGATGCAAAGCTTTTAACACACCGTTTGAAATATGAAAGTTCCCTTTTTTAAACTCCACACACACACACTGAAAAAAATACAGGAATTCTCTCTGCAGAGATCTGTTTCAAAAAAAGACCAAAAAAAAAATACTTTGGTCAAATACTTGCTAATTCTTAAAGAAAAAAGAGAAGATATGGAAGGAAATCAGTTGTCCCTTTTGGTCTGGCATCTGGACATATGACGACAGGTTACTGGGATCTTTTCAGAAGAAATTTGTTCTGGAGATGTCAAGAAATTGTCTGGTAGTCTTTCCAGGAGGCATGTGGCATCAGGGGTTTTAGCCAACACATACTTGAATCGCAGGATTTTTCCATAGACAAGAGAAATGAGGATCTTAAAGACTTTACTTCTCAGGGTCTCTTTGAAGGGTGCAGACAAAATGAGCTGGGGGTTTCTTTTCCTTGGCAGGAAAAACAACAACTGTCTTCAAAACAGTTCACACCCCAACTGAACTGAAAAAAATCCAAATCCCAAAACAGAAAGTCAACCTCTTGACCTCCATAAACTTTGATATGTGACTTCTCTGTAAACATCTTCCCCAGGTCACCAAGGTTTCTGTTACTTATTGAGCTTAATGTACACAGTTTCCAGCAAAGGTTGTTTTTTAGCACTCCTTGATTCTTCCAGTAAGTGTTTTCAGTCAAGTGTCCTTTCAGCATTTCTTCAGGCTGCCAAAGAATCCATCTACACAATTTAAATGTGAGTCGTCAAAAAAATACTTAACAAAATATATAGAAGCATCTTCATAACACATCCAAAAGACAGCACTCCCTCACTATCGCACTAGAGTGTCAACGTGGGCAGTGGTCCAGCTACTGTGATTTGCCTCAGCTCTCCAGAGCTAAGGAGTTAGTGGATGAGGTGGGAATCATCCAGAGTTTAGTTTAGTTTAGTTTAGAGATACAGCACTGAAACAGGCCCTTCGGCCCACCGAGTCTGTGCCGACCATCAACCACCCATTTATACTAATCCTACACGAATCACATATTCCAATAACATCCCCACCGGTCCCTATATATTTCTTTACCACCTACCTATACTAGGGGCAATTTATAATGGCCAATTAACCTATCAACCTGCAAGTCTTTGGCATGTGGGAGGAAACCGGAGCACCCGGAGGAAACCCACACAGACACAGGGAGAACTTGCAAACTCCGTTCTTGCTCTCTCTCCTCCACCACTGGAAAGTGCACATATGGGGATGTTGGGAGGAGAACGGAATTGAACTTAGCTATATGCTTCCTATGGTTGAATAGTATGTTGCCACCTAACCTAACCACTTCACTGATTAACATCATCACCTCCTTCACTCCTTTTAAACCCAAATGTGCTGCACCATTGATCCTGGATCCAGACGCAAGATTCTCAATGAAACAAAATACAAGTATACTGAGCACCAAGAATGTTTACCAGTAATATTTGTAAAAAAAAAAGATCAAAGTTATTTCTGGATGACAGTTATTTTCAAGGCAGAATTTGATGATGTATGCAGGCAGTTTTGGACTCTAATAAATCAGTAAAAATTGTAAACCATATATTTTTGATTAATTTTAGGAGGAACAAAGATTTCAAAAAATCCAAACAGTATATTTTAAATCATCTACTTGAAAAGGAAAGAAATGCAGGGCTATGGGAAAAGAGCAAGGGAGTGGGACTACTTTGGATAGCTGTTTTAAAAAGCCAGCACAGGCATGATAGTCAAATCGCCTTCATCTGTGCTGTTAGATTCTACGATTTTATGATGTTGAAGTTTCACTACTGTGCCACTGCTCTGAGCATATTATTCTCTGCTTCATATTCCATTAATTCTTTTGTTTCCTTGTTGCTTTTCCCTCTTCACACAGTTGGGGGTCACATGCCGGGGGTGGTTCCATGACAGTGTGATCCAGATGAGGTCAGTGATGCCCATGTTACAGTTCGGACACCTTCCCAAGGCCTTTTGAAAGCAAAAGTCAGATTTCCCAGGCATGCCTGCAATCCCTGTGAGAATCTGGCATAGAAGCTGCCTCAGGGCGAACAGTAAACCTGGCTATTGCTGGGAAATGCACTGGGAACAATCCATCCTACCAACAAACTGAGGCAGTGTGGGGTATTTGTTATTTTCTATATTACACAGTGTTATGCATCCATTGAATTTCAATGAAAACCATATTCTGCTCATTCATATATTGCATGTAAAATAAATCCAGTTTCATGGTTTCTAATTACCTTTTATTATTAGCCAGTTCACCACCTGAAAGATGGGAGAAATACACAAAAGTGTGTGTAAGATTACAGTATCCAGTTCATGGTATGAGAGATTTTTTTGCTACAGAACATATATCGCCATTCCTAGTTGTCACTGGGTCAAAATCTTGGAACTCCCTACTTAGTGCCATTCATCCCACAGACTGCAACAGTTCAAGAATAAGGCTCACCACCATCTTCTTAAGGGCTACTAGGTAGGGTGACCATATATCCCAATTTCTGCAGACAGTCTCCCAGATGAGGTAAACAACTTCCCCAAAAGACTCCCCAGCATCTACTGGCAAGCTGTTGCTGTCTGTCCTCCTCGCTGATTTACTAGTCACTCGCACAATGGTGCAGAATCATGACGCAATGGAATGAGGAGCAGATGGAAAGACAATCAAAAAAAATTCAGGCAACCTTCCAAAAAGAAGAATGCACAATCAACACGGCCGGCTGGACTCCTCAAACCGCACACCCAGAATCCACCGTACAGACACACCCCACACTGTTCGTTGGTGTGCAAGACCTCGAGATAATAGTGCTAGCAAGTCTTGCTTCTTTCTCTTTCTTGTCTCATTCCCCACCCCAACACCCCCCCCCCCCCACAACTTGGATTTATTTTTCATTTTTTTTAGTAAACTGCCTGTGGTTGAATTGACTGTAATTTTGTCCTATTGCGCAACATCATTAAAAATGAATTAAGCGCTCAATAGGAGTATGGTAAAGGATAAGGACAACAGTAAATATGTTGAAGAGAAATATCCAGAAGATTTTTATCATTGTTATTACTATTAGCTATAATATGGAGGGTATAACACTATTGCAGTTGCCATAGCTATGACGTTGACTGAATGGCAATTATCTAAACATAAATGCAAGCTTCAGGATTTGGTACAACTGGAAAATGGTGTTATCAAAAAAGCATAATTGCTGCTTTAACAACCAGCTTCAGAAGAATTTTCCTTAATTACAACCAACCAGAAAAGAAACATCTGTACTATGTTCAATGTGCCAGACAGTATTTTCCCTTTAGAGTGGAGGCAGGACATCTCTAAAAGAACATGAAGTACCACTAAACATAAAGCTTCTCTTACAGCAACTGCTAGTTCAAGTCTGGTTACCAATTTTTTTTTTTGCAAAGTTAAGCCAACGCAAAATGACTATGACCTTGCTTTGCAAGAAGGAATACATGCATATGATACCATTAGATCGAATCCGTGTTTAAAGTCAACTTAACTTAAATTTTTTTTAAAAATCAGCAACCCAAAATTCCTGCATGTGCCATGTTTGAAGCAATAGTTGCAAATATTTCTTCTCCATAGCTAAATGATGAGCTGATTGAAGAGCTGAAAAATATTCAACATGTGTCGCTGTCTGATGTTGATGCATCGAATAACAGACGAGAAATTGCTTCCTGTTTTTTATCGCTATTTTATGGCTTACGAAGGCAGTTCACGTGTGCAAACAAAATTTGTGGATTTGTCAAACCTAAAAGGAGAGATATCAGAACTAATTGAAACTCACATTTCAAAATGTCATGAATAAATATGGAATTGAAAATAAGGTTGTGACATTATCAGCAGAAAGCACAAGCACAAACTTAGGTGGATTACACAGAAAACATGCATGCCAAAGTAAAGTCGAGCTTAAAAAGGGAAGTGATAGGCCTTGCACACC
Source organism: Heterodontus francisci (assembly GCF_036365525.1). NCBI lineage: Eukaryota > Metazoa > Chordata > Chondrichthyes > Heterodontiformes > Heterodontidae > Heterodontus > Heterodontus francisci. The sequence continues at coordinate 28,059,094 of NC_090382.1, forward strand.
CTGCTCACAACTGTGCCCAAGCTGCAAGGGAAGCAATCCTGATAGACATTGAGAGCATCCTATTTAAGATCATATATTCACTGTTCACATGGAAAGATTGAAACGTTTTTCTGAGTACGTGGAACAAGAATATCAGAATATCCTGGGATGCAGTACTGTCAGATGGCTGTTGATGTTATCTGCTTCAGAAAAGATCCTTCAACTTTATGAGTTATTGAAGTCATTTTTCTTGTCAGAGGGAAAATGACCAGTTGGTCTTCACAAAATATTTGCAGATTTATGCGCCAAACTCTGGTTTGATTTTATCCATGCAAACATGAAACCTTTTCAACAATAAAATCATGTGAGGGAGATGATCGCTGTTTAATGGAGTCAGCCGATATCTTCAACAATCTCAGAAAGAAGGTGGTTACAAGATATGAAGAAACTTTTGTACCTGTCATAGAGTCATAGAGAGATACAGCACTGAAACAGACTCTTCGGCCCACCTGTCATAGTGAGGAAACTACTTCGAGACCTAGAAGCAGTGAGGGTCATGCCAAGTCAATGCTATCATAATGTGTTAAGATCTTTTCCCAATACAGTCATAAAATACATATGTGCATGGGCAAAGCATACAGATGAGTGAGAGAATTGAAGTGTCTGCTTTCAAAGAAGGTTCCTTTAAGATCAGAGCTTGAAGCAGTAGTCTAGTTACTATGGAAGAAATGCCTGATTGTGACAATTAACGAGGTTGTGCTGTTTGATGACATAACTCTGAAATGAGTTTATGACAAGTAAACTGTGTCAGTGGAACGACACTGAAACAACAATCACAGTATGAAGGATATATTTGACTTGGACGTGGTGCAGTGAAAGTTCACTGGATTGTTTCCAGGGATGAGGGGCTTGTCCAATGCAGGAAAGTTCTGCAGATTGAACCTATACTGTCAGCAGTTTAGAAGAATGAGAGGTGATCTCATTGAAACAGACATGATTCTGGTGCAGTTTGACATGGTAGACACTGAGAGGTTGTTTCCCCTGACTGGAGGATCCAGAACTAGAGAGCCCACTCTCAGGATAAGGGGTCAATCATTTAGGACTGTGACGAGATATTTCAGAGGGTTGTGAATCTTTAGAATTCTCTACTCCAGAGGACTGTGGGTGCTCAGTAGTTGAGTATATTCAAGATTGAGATAAGTAGGCTTTTGGTCTCTCAGGGAATCAAGGGATATGAGGATTGGGCAGGAAAGTGAAATTGGAGTCAAAGATCGATCGTATTGAATGACAGAGCAGGCTTGATGGGTCATATGGTCTACTCCTGCTCCTATTTCTTATGTTTTTATATATGTGGCAGCTGTTTTGATGTAATCAAACAGCTCTGGGAATCCTCAGTATCACACATGCATATATTTTTTTAAAAGACAGAACTGATCCAGTGCTTGCCTGGTCGTATGCTTCGGTCAAGAATGGTTTCTGTCATGAACTTCCTGTGAACAGCAGAAAAATCCAGACACAAGATTGAAACTGTGAAAGTCATTCTGTTGAAACAAACTTCATCTTTCCTTAGTCTGAGTTCTTCAACAAGCTAAGCATGGAAATTAAAATTCCATTACAGGTACACTCATCAGAGAAATACAGCTATTAATCCAATGAGCTTCTGTAGTCCTACCAGCATCATAAATACTGCAAGCACAATGTATCGTGTGTTTTTAGGGATGGGAGTTTTTTGTCTATTAGTAATATCAGTGTCCCAGACATTATTGGGAAACTGAAAATTAAGAGTGATTTTTTTGTATTACAATTTGTATAAAACCATTTTGTTTGCAGTTTTATAATGTGCCACTAGGTGGCAAAAGTCATTTTTGTTAATTCTCATTAAAATCATAACACTTGTGATATCCACATTATTGTTGACCGGAATCATTAATAAATCTGTGAGAAATAAATGACTTGGACAGTGATGTGAAGAAAGATGCATACAGACAGTGGCTACGAAAAACTGGAGTTCCCGAATAGTGTTATTGTAATCTTTTTAAAGTGTCTGAATGTGCTTCAAAAGTGTGACGTCACAGTCGTGGCAAATATATACACATTTGTTTTGCCGTTGTAGTATATATGTGCGACTGTTAAAATTTAGGCTGGTAAAACATTTTGCTTCACAACCTATATTTTCCATCCTGGTTGCTCTGCTGTGCTCCCACCCTGTGTGTTCCAGGATTCACTTCAGAAAACATTATCACCCAATAGTAGCGATAGGGAACAAATGATGGCCCTGCTGACAATATCCACAGCCCGAAGAAGGATCTAAAAAATGTCGTGTCAAAAGCAGTGGAACACTGATTCTTTAACTGACAGTTAACTCTTTGGATGAATTTATGCACAGAAGATTTAAGGAAAAATATCAGACACGATTTCCCCCCTTTTCATTCTTAGCTGAATCCATTTCCATTTCAGGCTTCAACTCATCTATGTAGGCCTGTGCTTCCCCGGCACCATATGTACTTTGGCTGGGGCCTGCTTGCAGAAGCAAAAGAAAAAAAGGCTTGCATTTATATAGCACCTTTCATGACCTCAGGATAACCAAAAGCGCTTTATGGCCAATCAAGTACTTTTGAAGTGTAGTCACTGCTGTAATATAGATAACACAGAAGCAAATTTGCACACAGCAAGGACCTACAGACGGAAATGTGGTAATGATTGGATAATCTGCTTTAGTGATGCCAGTTGATGTTAAACATTGGCCAGGACACCAGGGAGAACTCCCCTGCTCTTTTTTGAATAGGGCCAGGGGATCTTTTACATCCACCTGAGATAGAAGACAGGGCCTTAGCTTAACATCTCATCCATGAAACAGCACATCTGACAGTTGTCACAGTCTTTTTTTTTCTCCTTGGAAATATTGTGTGTGCCTTTAAGACTGTAAAAAGATCAGTGCACCTTTAAGACAGAAGATTCCGGAGACTCAGTCTGCCAGTTGCATTCTAGTTGCCAAGCAACAGCAGCAGGAGAGAGGTCACGTGATTCAATGTTGCAGTTTGGACTTTTTAAACTAGCTGGCAGAGACTGGTTTTAAGCAGAGAGAGTTCTAAGGTGATTTGAACTGAAGGAACTGTATTATTCCTCTCTCAAAATTCTGCAAAGCTTCAAGCCATATTAATTCCATAAAAGAGATAAGAAAAGCTTTTCTTTCCCAACAAATTATTGGTATGTGCTGTGTACATCACTGAAGGGACAGTTTAATGCTGCAACAGCTGAACTGCTGAATTCCTACCTTTGAAGGACTTTTTGTTCCATCAGACCACTGTGAAGACTTCAAACGACCTTTGACTGTTTCTACATTGGAAGACTGCATTCATCAGGAACGTAACTTGCAAAGACTTAATTTTAATTTTATTCTCAACATCCAGCTAATTTAAAACCGCACCACTGTTAAATTTGAGCAGATGTATGTGAATGCAGGAGTTACATTTTTAAAGAAGTTATAAGGTCTGTAGACATAGGTTTATCTTAGTAGTGTTTAAGATTTTAGTTTTTTTTTAATAAATAGTTAATTTGTTGTTGTCTAAAGATACTTGGTTTGGTCTGCTTCATTCGGGGGATACTAGAGTGTTCAATTTGGCTGCCTTTCCAATTTGGAAAGCTTAAAGAAATATGCTGCAACCTGTGGAGTGACAGGACTGAATTAACAGTGCGTTGCTCCCATCACAGTCATAACACAGTGCAGTACTCCCTCAGATTGTCAGCCTAGATGATATGCTCAAGTTCCTAGAATGGGTCTTGAACTTACAACCTTCCAACTTAGAAGGGAGAGTGCAAACATTCAGCCACAGTTAATTAGACATAAACAAATACTCATTAATGGGGGTAATAACAGATGTAAGAAATGAGCAATTTCATATCATATGAATCATTCATTGCTTCCCTGAATGTTGGGCTAAGAGTGAAGGAACACTTGCAGGGGAACAAGAGGGTCTGAAAAGCCCTCAAGGTCCCCTCCATCGGGAGGGCTCAGGCAAGGTAATTTGGTTGGAAATGTGAAGACTGCCTCTAAACATGGCACTTGTACAAAGTGTAAATGCTTCCTGTTACCTTGTCTAATTTGGTGAGATCATTGAACTTCTAGCACTGAGTAGGCAGGCAAAGCTTGCTGGAGGTGGAACCAACTGCCAAAACCACTTTCTTTGGTGTGGTGGGGGGAGGGGGGTGTTGCTGGTGGTGGAGGGGAGTAAAGAGGAGCAGAGCAGTTTAATTAAAAGTATTATTGAATGAAGAATATAAACTGTGGGGGTTTCAATTCGCAGTTGTTGTCTCCTATCTCCAACTAAAACTAAGGGCTGGATTTTCAAATGTCCATGGGAGCGAGGTTGGGTATGGGTGCATTTGAAAATAGCACTCCCGGATGGAGTGTCAGCCGATGGAACACACTGCAATTTTCAAATCAAGGGCAGAGGGTCATGGGGGAGGTGGTTGGGAGCTGGCAATCCGCTCGCCTCTAATTAAAAGCCCGTTATGCTTGTTGAAGAGCTTGTTAACGGGCTGGAGAGGGCCAGTAGGAAATTTTCAAAGTGACAAACGGGAAGAGTAAATGCTCTGTGGCATGTTTAGTTTAGTTTAGAGATACAGCACTGAAACAGGCCCTTCAGCCCACCGAGTCTGTGCCGACCATCAACCACCCATTTATACTAATCCTGCACTAATCCCATATTCCTACCACATCCCCACCGGTCCCTATATTTCCCTACCACCTACCTATACTAGGGGCAATTGCTAATTGCCAATTTACCTATAAACCTGCAAGTCTTTGGCATGTGGGAGGAAACCGGAGCACCCGGAGGAAACCCACGCAGACACAGGGAGAACTTGCAAACTCCACACAGGCAGTACCCAGAATTGAACCCGGGTCGCTGGAGCTGTGAGGCTGCGGTGCTAACCACTGCGCCACTGTGCCACATGTTAGTGCACACATGTTGGGAGCACTTCAGGGAGACATAATGTGCTGTTACTGCTGAATTAAAATGGTAAAAAAAAGGGTTATTCAAACTGAGGTGTTAAAGCGGTGGTGCAAAGTTGCCATCACTTGAGCTGAGGAGGTCAGGTACCTTGTGATCAATTGTTTGGCCACTTGTATGCACCATGAGGCTGCTGGCCCTCTGCTCTCCTGCCTGCTCCAATGTGCAAGGAAATGGCAAGCACAGTCGTGGCTGCCGTATGCCTTTGAGCATTACACTCCAGAGTCAGTTCCGACTTCCAGGCAGCACCTGGCACCACTAATTGAGTGCCAGCCTTGCCTCTGGTCCAATTAAAGGCTTGGCATATTAAAATAGCATCGCGTCAGCAATGCAAATGCGGCATAGGGTCGGGAGCCACTAATGATTTGGCTGTCGGGTTCCTGACCCTGGATTGAAAGTCCAGCCCTAGATTTCAGAAATTGAGACAGAGTTGTAGATATTCGAACACATCAGGAAGGGAGAGAGGTTTTTGGAGCAAGGGTTCCTAAGGATTTTTTTTTTATTTGTTCATGGGACGTGGGCATCACTGGCTAGGCCAGCATTTATTGCCCATCCCTAATTGCCCTTGAAGGCTAGTCATTCCACTGAGAGCTAAGGAGCTGGCAGTGAAGAGGAAGGGGTAGTGGTTGTCCACAGGCCAGGGAAGATAAGCATGAACATGCTCAAGCTGAAACACCCAGAGAAAATTGCACCTCCAACAAGTTTGAAGCAGCCATTTCCTTTGGGCAAGACGAGGACTCTGACAGAACCATCAACAAACAGGAGATTGCTGAAGGGAGTGAGATAAACAATCCAGCAAGGACTGCAATTGTTGTAGGGGACTCAACAGTTAGAGGGATGGACACTGACTTTTGCAGTCCAGGCCCATTTTCCCAGATATATTGTTGCCTCCCAGGTGTTAAGGTAAGGGGTTCCTTCCTCAGGGCAGTGCAAAGCAGGAGGTGTTACTAGATATTGTTAAGAGTAGCGGAATAGATCAGGTAGGTGAATTAAATGTGGATAAATACTTTGGGAGCAGTGTGCATAATATGACAGGGTGTAAAGGCCAAATCGAAAGGGAAAAGGTTATTACAGAGACTGTTATGATCAGGTGAGAAAGAGGTCTAAAGTTCCATTTCAGCCTTCACCTGGTCTTGCCATAACAGGGTTTAATTTTTAACGCACTATGTTTTTACCTCCCCCTTGGTGAATCCTTGTTCACCGCTTTCCAATTATAAGGCAAAGAAATCAGCACAAACAGGTTTTCTTAGATTTAAAGAAGAAAAGTTGAAATTTATTAAACATAAACTTAAACTCTAATTCAATTAATGCCTACAGATACACGATGCGCCCCACGCTAGCATGCATATGCAATACACACATGCAAATAGAGACAGAAAAGAGCAGAAGAAAAATAATGTGGAAAAGTTTGAGGCAATATCTGAAGAGTTGGTGTTATGGTTCTTCAAGCTCACTGTAGAGTCCTTGATTGTAGGTAGATCTTGCTTTTCATTGGGGCCCAGTATTCTTCTTAAACCTTGTTCACTATAGGAGACTTCTCTCTCTTGGGGTTCATGTGTCCTCAGTGGATTCAGAGGCTTGTGAAAAAGAGATGGGGGCAGACAGCAGAGAGATCTTCTCAGTCAAGGAGCAAACAGTCTTTCTCCATTCAAACTGTTTGCACAATTCAGAAAAACCCAGGTTGCCAAGCAAGTGAGTCATGTGACTAACTGGTCTGACCACATCTTGGCTCTGTGGATTGTATCATCTTAACAAGGTTTGGAATGCTCCTCTTACACACAATAACTGGTGATCAAGGTCCATTGTTGGTTGAATGTGTCAGGGAATGGTCCTTTGTCCTTCCAATTACGGTCTGTTAATATGCAAATGTCTTTTCCAGCCACAGCTATCTGTTTAACAAGTCCTTTCTTCACTTCAGTAACAGTTTAAAATCAATGTTCATGACAAAATTAATGTGCCTCATTCTTGGCAGGAGGGGGCCGAGCATGACAGAGACCAAGTCAGCAGATTGGAGGCAGGTGATTTTAGAAAGATGGTGAGGGAGCTAACTGAGGCAAGGTGGAAAGAGAAATTAGTGCACAAGACTGCAGATATTTTTAAAAAAGAAGATTGCAAAGCTGTAGAGTAAATAGATCCAATTAAAATGGAGACTATTTCAAGGTTCAGGATGGCATGGATAATTAAAGAGGTTAGAAATGAACTAAAATTGAATAAAAGGTCATATTGGTGTGTTCAAATTGATTAAAATAAGAAAAATAAGTAAAGAGGTTAAAAAAGGGATAAGGAAAATAAGGGAATATGAAGGGAATCTGTAACCCACTGACCACCCATTTCTTGCTTGAAAAACAGGCAACCAGCAGTTGAAAGGCAGGAGGTCCCCACCTGCTCCCAATGGCCCGTCTGATTTAGCTTTCAGGTGGACCTTTAAATGGGTGTCTGCCACTCCGGCCCAAAACATGTGGGAGGGCTGTTTAAATACACAAGTTGGGGTCCTACTTTGACTGCAGCTTTCAAAGAATAAAGTACAGAACATCATGATGCATGCAAGCCAACAATCCTCCCAACATTGCCATCCAGTAAAGAGATCGCTGGTGACCTCTCCAAAAAAAGGATACGTCTTGTGCTTTTTTAAAAAAATTACTTTTTGTAAGGCCAGGAGGTTAGCTGGAGTGTTCCTCTGGGCCCCACAAAAAATATCCCGGCCCATTATCGAACACTCCCTCCTCACCCCACCCCACCCACCCCACTCCCTGTCGACAACTCTAACTACACCGACAGGCTTTAACTGGCATGCTACAGCTGCCTTCAGACATACACAGCTCGTGGATGAAATATTAAAGAGGCCTTCCTCCTCACACCAACTCCCACTCACCCATCACCCCTGTACTTGCTGACCTACATTGGCTCCCATCCCATGCAACGCCTCGAGTTTAAAATTCTCATCCTAGTTTTCAAAGCCCCCCCATTAGCTCACCCCTCCCTATCTCTGTAACCTCTTCTGGCCCGACAAACTACCAAGAAATCTCTGCTCCTCTAAATCTGGCCTCTTGCGCCTGCCTAAGTTTAATCACTTCACCATTGGTGGCCGTGCCATCAGCTGCTGAAGCCCTAAGCCTCTGGAATACCCTCCCTAAACCTCTCTGCCTCTTTACCTTTCCTTCCTCCTTTACCTTTCCTTGCTTCTTAAAACCAGCTCTTTGATCAAGCTTTTGTTAACTTGTCCTAATATCTTCATATGTGGCTCAGAGTCAATTTTTTTCTGGGCTGTTTTACTGTGATAAAGGTGCTATATAAATGCAAATATTTGCTGTTGTACATAAATGCAAGTTTTTTAAAGGTTAATTGACATAACAACAAAACAACTCGTATTTTATAGCACCTTCAATGCAGTAAAACATCAGAAGGTGTGGCACTGAACAACATGAGAAGAAATTAGGACATAGAGGTTTGTTTTAAGGAGCCTCTTAAAGGAGGAAAGAGAAGTGCAGAAGCGGAGAAGTTTAGCAAGGGAATTCCAGAACTTAGGACCGAGGCAAGCTGAAGGCATGACTGACAACAGTGGAGCGATTAAAATCAAGGATGATCAAGAGGCCAGAATTGGAAGAGTGCAGAGATGTCCAAGAGTTGTAGGGCTGGAAAAGATAGAGAGGGGTGAGACGATGGAGGGATTTAAAAACGAGAATGAGGATTTTAAAACATGAAGCAGACTCTGAGGGCAAACTTACAACTGAGCATCCAACAGAGCGGGAATGATAATTGGTTGAAAGCAGTCTTTTCCCTTCTGAAAATTAGTTATTAGATTTAGTTTCGAAAGCTCCACGGACGTGACTCACTTCTGTTTGGTTGGGAGCATTTCATGTCCTCGAAGACAGGGAGGTGCCTGGGTGTATATATTCGAGAGAATTGCCTCTGCACTGATCTCATGGAACTCAGCACACCACAAGCTGCAGTCGACTGTGGGTCCAGCTTCCCACACTGGGTTTATTCTGTCTTCTTTGGTAAGTCATTTAATTCATTTAAACACAAGTTTAATGTTTAAAAAAAAAAATTAGAACTAAATACAGCTTTTATTTTATTCTCACTGTACCACGAGGAGTTTCTCAACATCTCTGCTGAAGAAAGAACTTGCATTTGTGCAGTGACTTTCAGAACCCTACAATGTCCCAAAGCACCTTATAGCCAATTATGTACTTTTTGATCTGTAGTCACTGTAATGGAGGAAATGGAACAGGAAATGTGAACACAGCCACAAACAGCAATGAGATAATTACCAGATAGTCTGCTTTCGCAATGTTAATTGAGAGATAACTATTGACCAGGAGACCGTGCTGTCTCTTTGGGGTCATCCAGGCATGCACAAGACCACGAAGGAGAGGCAGGCAGCCAGAGCGACCCCTCTCTCCCCTCACCGCCACCCCACCATCGGCCCCATTCATCCTGGATCGGTGCCAGTTCAAACATGAGACAGGCAGACTTTAGGACGTATTGAACACCAGCTTAGAATTGATCACATGGTACTGATTGCTGGAAGTACTGCTGAAATATGTGTCTTGATGATTAATTAGTTTATTTAACCTATCAATGCATATAGTTAATGATCCAGATGTGGGATACAGGAACCTCTCAACGTTTCCTGTTAATTAGACTTTTCCCCTCACCCTTCAGCTCGAAAAATGTTTCCACCACAATTTGCTGGAAATGCAAGTTAACAACGGCACAGTGAGGCATTTGAGAACTTAATGAATGATGGGACCAACAGTCCAGCTCCTTAACCGATGAGATTTAAAGATTGAAAAATAAACAGAGGAATGACAGCAGAGGAAATAGCGTTAATTAGAGTCAAGTCAAGTACAGAAAGAGAAATAATAGAGATGGAAAGAAAAATTAGATTAAGAGAAAGAGCAAAATGAGACAGCAAGATAAAGTAAGAAAAAATAAAACTTTTAAATTTTGAAAATCTCTGAGAACAACTTACTACCTACAGGAATGAGACTCCACAGTTTCAGTTGTTCCCTTTCTCAGCTGGAGCAGTTGAGTAATATTACAGAAATGTAAATCATGTCATTATAAAGGTACTTACACTGTCAAGTTCTAGCCCTAACTATCTATGGCGAGTTTAATTGGCAATCAATGCACAAATGCAGCAATTTCTTGAAACTCATGGAGAGGTTGAGGGCGAGCTGCTGTTTTCACGAGGCTAACAGCAAAGCGGTGCAAATAGCCAGTAACTTGTGGTGATTCACAAACCATGGCTTAGCTCTTCCTCACCACAAGTTGCTGCATGGTTTACCCACTAATAAAGGCATGCATATTTAGACTCACTGTTATTTTGCCGGCAAATTCTGGCCCATTATTAAGTAACCAGTGTAATTATTGAAACTACTGGTCAAATTATAGAACAGGGCTCCTTCAGACGGAATACATTTACTTTGCTTTTTGTCTGGTCATACTGATGCTTGGCTGATGTTTAACTAATAAGTACTTTGCTGCGGTTAAAAACCAAATGTAGATAATTACAAATCTTTGAACTAAATAGGATGAGCTTAGACAAGTAGATCATGTGCTGTTTGAGTGAAGGCGTTTCTCCCACTGTACTGCTATATGAGGTACCAACCAAGAAACCAGGGTCCTCATTCAGGAAAACTAGATGCGTGCAAAGGAAAAGGTCTTTTTAAAGGATTAGTGAGCGGAGGATGAAGGGCAGGCTAAGTCATTAGGTGACTGGAAGAGTGTTAATTCAGGGGAGTGGTGGGGTTGTAACTCAGGTTGGACATATTGCTGGAGGCCCGGTTGGGTCACATGACATTTGATCACATAGTTAATTTCATGGCATCTGATCACATGAAACTTGCCTATAGTTTTCAAAGGTTGTTTGCAATTACCTCATAAAACTTGGGCCCCCTAAGATCAAGTACCTTTGCTCACGGTTCTGTTGTAACAGCTGTCGTGCGAAAAGTTTTGGAAATCGGGAGGTTGCTCGCGAGCAGGTGAATTAAGTACTCGGGACAAATGGAAACTGCAAATTCCACTTTTCTCCCAGGTTGCTGGCAGTAGCGCCCGGGAGATACAGCTTCCATTCCGGCAGACTCCTGGACAATTCAGAAGAGTTGGCAACCCAACTGAAGGGTCAAATAACCTGTCAACATTCACTCTCCAGCCTCAAAAAAGCTTAGTCATTAGGTCAATATAGTGGGAAAACATTTGGCGTCTTTGGCTCAATATGTTGAAGAAGGGATAAAAAATCTCCAAAGGATGGTAATGCGGGGGAATGATGGGGGCATGGTGATTGGAGAATGGTGATGGGGGCATGGTGATTGGAGAATGGTGATGGGGGCATGGTGATGGGGAGTGGTGACTGATGTTGAATTGCTAATACTTCTGTTAAATTCTTCAACAGGACCTGCAAATCAATTCTATGCAAATGGAGTATTGTGGATTGAGGAGCCGACTACAGATTGCATGTGTTTTTGGTGCCATCATCAGCCTCCCTTTCCCAGTTACTTATGGAGCTAAGATATTGGTTGTACCTGTTGATGGAAGCCATTGGATCAACATGAAAATTCTAATTGAAGAACTGCGACATCATGGTCACAACATTACTGTGCTTTATTCCTCAATGGCTTGGTACATTAAAGAAAGTCCAGATCTTTATCAATCAATTGCTGTCCAATTACATGGTGGAACTACCAACTTTGATGATTCAAGCGGTATACAACGTTTTCTTCAAAAGGTGCTGACAGCCTTAAGGCATGGCCTGACGCCATGGGCATTTATTCAGGTCCAGCATCAGATGATATCTTTCCTGCGTGAATGGCACCTTTGGGCTGGAGAGTTCATTACTAGAATTTTTGAAGATGAGGAACTGTTAAAACAGCTTGCAGAAGCAAACTTTGACTTAGTACTTGCGGACCCAGCTCTTGGTATTGGTTCAATCCTTGCTTATTATTTGAAAACTCCTTTGGTGTACAATGTTCGCTGGACCACCAGGGGAGAAGCTCATTTCCTCGTTGCCCCATCGCCGCTTTCCTACATCCCTCTACTTGGGTCATGTTTGACGGACAAAATGAGTTTTCTCCAACGACTTCGAAATGTTTTACAACATCTTCTTGAACTATTCATTTCTGAATTTTTTATTCACCCCATATACAATGAAGCCTGCCGGCGATATCTGGGTGCGGACACAGACATCAAAACTGTTCTCCTCCAAGCAGATGTATGGCTGATGAGAGTAGATTTTGTGTTTGAATTCCCAAGGCCCACAATGCCAAATATTGTGTACATTGGAGGCTTCCAGTGTAAATCACCAAAACCTTTACCTGTGGGGCTTGAGGAGTTTGTTCAGACCTCAGGGAAGCACGGGATTATCGTCATGTCTCTAGGGAGCCTTGTCAACTCTTTGCCACTGGACATTACAATGAAAATAGCAGAGGCCTTTGCACAGGTACCTCAGAAAGTAATTTGGAGACACAATGGAGAGATCCCTCCCAATATAGGGAATAACACACTACTAGCAAAATGGATCCCTCAGAATGACTTGCTGGGACATCCTAAGACACGAGTCTTCGTTGCCCATGGTGGGACAAATGGAATTTATGAAGCCATCTATCATGGGGTGCCAATTGTTGGCCTCCCTTTGTTTTATGACCAGTTTGATAACTTACTTAGACTTCAAGTCCGTGGAGCGGCCAAAATGGTTGATGCTGCGACCATGCAGTCAACAGATCTACTGCAGGCACTTAACGAAGTCATAAGCAACAGATCTTATCGAGACAGCATGCAGAATCTATCTGCTCTCCACAGGGATCAACTGGAGCCTCCAATGGACAGAGCTGTTTTCTGGATTGAGTATGTCGCACGGCACAGAGGCGCGGCCCATTTACGCTCTGAATTTTACCGCCTCCCCTGGTACGCTTACTATTGTGTAGATGTGGTTGCCTTGCTCTTGTCCATGTTTCTAGTGGCTGCGAAGCTGATGGTTCTAATCTTGAAGAAGCTTTGTAACATCATAGGGAATAAGAAACAAAAAACTCAGTAGAATTCATCTATTTGATATAAGTATTACTTTGAATTTCACATACAAAGTTTGATCCCAATATTAAACAGACCATCTTTCCAGATTTCATTACATGTACCAATAGGTATTACTTGGTAACGTATCACAAGAGTATCAAAAGTAGCCCTTTGTGTGTAGGTACTGAGGAGGAAATTAAAAGAACATAAGAAATAGGAGCAGGAGTAGGCTATTTGGCCCCTTAAGCCTGCTCCGGCATTCAATAAGATTATGGCCGATCTGATTATGGCCTCAACTCCACTTTCCTGCCTGCCGCCCATAATCCTCGACTCCCTTGTAGATCAAAAATCTGTCTAACTCAGCCTTCAACATATTCAATGACCCAGCCTCTACTGCTCTCTGGGGAAGTGAATTCCAAAGATCAATGAACCACTGAGAAAAGAAATTCCTCCTCATTTCTGTCTTAAAAGGGAGATCCCTTATTTTGAAACTGTACCCCAGTTCCAGATTCACCCATAAGGGAAAACATCCTCTCAGCATCCACCCTGTCAAGCCCCCTCAGAATCTTATATGTTTGAATAAGATCACCTCTCATTCTTCTAAACTCCAATGAGTATAGACCCAACCTGCTCAACCTTTCCTCGTAAGACAACCCCTTCATCCCAGGAATCAGTCTAATGAACCTTCTCTGAACTGCTTCCAATGCAAGTATATCCCTCCTTAAGTAAGGAGCCCAAAACTGTATGCAGTACTCTAGGTGTGGTCTCACCAATGCCCTGTACAGTTGCAGCAAGACTTCCCTACTTTTTTACTCCATCCCCCTTGCAATAAAAACAACATTCCATTTGCTTTCCTAATTATTTGCTGTGCCTACATGCTAACTTTTTGTGATTCATGTAACCAGAACCCTCTGTACCGCAGCATTCTGCAGTCTCTTTCCACGTAAATAATATTCTGCTTTTCTAATCTTCCTGCCAAAGTGGACAACCTCATATTTTCCCACATTATACTCCATCTGCCAAATATTTGCCCACTCACTTAACCTACATATATCTATTTGCAGACACTTAGGGCTAAACTTTATGCTCCTCTGGAAGGCAGGTTTTTAGGATGGGGGTGGGGGTGCGGAAAATTGTTGTGGAGTTGTCCGCCATGGAACACGACACCGTAACTCTGCATTCCAATTCTGTCGGATGCGGCGAAGTGCTGTGGCAGCACATCCGCACCACCATGACAACATTGGCATTTAGATATGTTAAACACTGTTTAGCATTCTTCTGTATCTAATTTATACCAATCATAATCCTGTAATCCTGTGTTGGGTGTCTGGCACTCACGTGCCTTCAGTTTCACGTCTTTAAAAAGCTGGTCACACCAAGGCGAGAGTCCTTGGTAACTCGAAAGGGTATTTTACTTTAACGCTGTTATCTGGGGGAAGTGGGTGGTTGGAAGAACTCACCAACTGCATTGTCTGTGAAGTAGGGGGATGATTTGGGAGAACCCGGCATGTCGTGTGTCTGTGGGGGGTGGGGGGGGGGAGTGGTTGGGAAAATGCAGAAAGTGTAGAGGTAGTTTTCTTTCGGAAGGCCAGTGCAGGGCACTGAAATGTTGGTTTGCTCACGATGGCTCGCACTTTTGGAAATGTTGCGGGTCCAACATTAATCCATACCATGGAGCCAATGTAGGCTTCCCGTAATCTAAATTCCAACATCTCTTTGCACAGATTGGTAAACTTAACATTAGAAGGAAGCCAAAGATCCAAGGAGGATAGAGATGGGTTTGATTCACCCTGCTTTCTTGGATCCCCATGCTGTGCTGAGGCAAATCCGTCAGAGGTGGGCCAGGAGGCAGCTGTGGTGCAAGAGGAGCCTCCCAGATGTCAGCAGCAGCAGCCGAGAATGTAACGAAGAGCAGCAAGTATATAGAACTCACCTAATATACCTGCAGATGTCTGAGCGGAACTGCCAGAGAAGACTGTGACTGTCGCAAACCTCTGCACGCTGCTCAATGATGACTGGTAGTCACCCTATGCTTGTGGCCCTGTAGATTACTGTGGCCCTAAACTTTTATGCCTGTGGATCATTCCAAGGATCCATGGGGGACATGTGTGGGGTCTCTTAATCCGCAGTGCACTGCTGCATCAAGGAGATGGCGAATGCTCTGTTCAGGAGGACTGGCGACTAATTGCACTACAGGACAGACCCTGAGAGTCAGGCCGAGAGGGCCATTAGATTTGAGGTCATTACGGGATTCCCATAATTCCAAGGTGTGATTGACTACATGCATGTGGCCATCAAGGCTCCCACAGACCAACAAGCTGCCTTCATCAATAGGAAGGGTTTTCATTCCATTAATGTGTAACTTGTATGTGATCACAGAACGCGCTTCCTACAAGTGTGTGCCCGCTTCCCAGGAAACTACCATAACTCATACATACTTTGCCAGTCCCAAGTGCCACATCTTTTCACTCTCCCCGCTCACCTTCAAGGGTTGATTCTTGGGGATAAGGGCTAGCCATTGAGGACATGGCTTCTGATGCCTGTAATGAACCCCAGAAATTATGTGGAAGCGGGTTACAACACCTGTCATGGCTCCACCAGAGTGACCAGCTAGCAGACCATTGGTATGCTGAAGATGCAGTTCCGCTGCTTCGATAGATCTGGTGGAGCTCTTAATATGCCCCACAGAGGCTTGGGCGTATCATTGTGTTCTGCTGCATTCTACATAACATAGCATTACAGAGGGGGAAGACTTTGCAAGAGGAAGACATGTGGGAATATGAAACTTTCTCTGATGAAGAGGGCACACAAGGCCAAGCAGCCATGGAAGATCCTAGCAATGTGATGGAGGGCAGACATCTTGAGCGGCATGCAAGGGAGGCAAGGCAGAGGCTTATAATGGAGCATTTCCAAAATGCATGACTTGCAATAAATATACTTCTGACAAAAACTCACACTCATGCATGTAGTGTCAAGTTTTCTGCCTGCGTACTATCTTGCTCTGCAGCATGAATGGCAACATCTAGTTCAGCCAGTGCCCATGTGATATCATTTGAGTAATAAAACAATCATGCTCATTGGCATGTTAATGATGTCAGTGGTCACTTTGCCAATGTAGTAAGGCATTTAAGCGGATTGCAGGAGTCAGATTCACGCCATGGTGGAATGCAGTTATCCATCAATGAAGGCTGAGGATTTGTACCCATGAATTTTTAATTACATTAAAGATGAGATATCTATTTCACCCATGAATACCCATGTGTGTCAAGGTGTCTATACATTTGCGTGTGCTCCTGCGTGGTACATCCCCTGCGACAGCAGTGGACTGGAGGCAGGCTGCCTATCATGATGCCCCTTGGCTTGGCACAACTTTGGCAGGAGTCCTCTGGGTACCTGAGGCCTGGAGGGCCCCGGCTGCCTGAAGATGTGCACTTAAGCGTCGCGGATACTGGAGCTTGGCTCACTGGATGAGGAGCCGGTGTGCACACTCGAATCGTCCTGAGGGGATACCTGTGATGTGGTGCAAATTCTCTCCTCATCCCTCTCAAGGCTCCTTGGAGCCTCACTGCTCACCGGAGAAGGACTAGGAGCTGGAATGTTCTCTGGCCTCCTGGTCCTTCTCTTGCCTTGCCACTGTTGAGTGGACCTCATGACCAAGGTGAGGGTTTGCAGGTCATGGTTCTCCAAGGTGGTCGTCAACACCTCAACGATGAAGCCATGCGCTCATATGCCTGGGACATGGCAGCAGTCATGGCATGGATGGACTCCCCCACCGTCCGCTCAATGCTGCACATGGCCTCTGGCATCTCTGCCAGATGTTGCCTTACCTCTCCCTGTGCTGCCAAAACCAGAGGCTCGTCATCAGCCTGGGGTCAGCTTGGGCCTGGCCACCCACGGTCCTCTGACTGTCAGAGACCTTGGCTGCCTCAGCCAGCTGCTCAGGCCTGTGTGTTGTGGTCTCACCAGATTGTGACCATGATTGTAAAGCCAAGCAGATTCCCACCAAGGTGAAAGTGGTGGAAAGTGCAGGAGAGTCATGGGACGATGCATCCTTTGAGTCCTCAGAGGTTGTCGTCGGTCTCTCGGGGGTCTGTGATCTCCTGTAAATGGTGACCTGCAAGATGCAATGAAAACAACATACGTGTGGGTTAGGTTACACGTATCCCATTAAGGACAGCATGCCAGAGCTAATTCACCATGACCATTTTTATCTGATCAGTAATAATCACTCTCTTGCACTGGGACCCCAAGCTCCACGTCTGAGATGTCGCTTTCTCCTTGGCTCCCGGCTAGTTGAGGTGCCTCCTTTTCGGCCTGACTTCAAGGATGCAGGTCAGGCACTCAGTCTCTGATCCTGGCTGTCTCCCTCCTGTAGTGGGCCCTCTTCTCCTTAAAGAGCAAAGATGCAGATATTGAACATTGCCAAAACTCAACATCACGTTTCTACTAACATGGGCACTTCATCAACACCTGGGGGATGCTTTGTCTGGCATACTGACTCAACATGTCTTGGATCTAACTTGCTCTGAGGTATTAGCGAGGGAGACTTGATTCACATATGCAACCAGTCATCTGCCATCAATCTGCTCTGACCTTCCTGCCTTTGAAATGGCAGTGGCACCCGGCTATAAACTGAGAGAGGGGCATATGTCAGGTATAGGCAGCTGGGATCGAGTGAGTCCCTCGAGGAGTATAGGGGATGTAGGACTGCACTTAAGAAGGAAATTAGGAGGGCGAAAAGGGGCCATGAGATTTCCCTGGCAGATAAGATAAAGGAGAATCCTAAAAGATTCTATAAGTATATTAAGAGTAAAAGGGTAGCTAGGGAGAGAATAGGTCCCCTGAAGGATCAGTGTGGTAATCTATGTGTGGAGCCACGGGAAATGGGCGAGGTCTTAAATGAATATTTCTCATCCGTAATTACCGCGGGGAAGGTCATGCAAGCCAGTGAGTTCAAGGGAGGGAACACCGATATCCTGGAGCATATCAACATTACAAAGGAGGAGGTGTTGGAGGTTTTGAAGCGCATTAAGGTGGATAAATCCCCAGGGCCTGACCAGGTGTATCCTAGGATGCTATGGGAAGCAAGGGAGGAGATTGCTGAGGCCCTGGCAGAGACTTTTGTATCATCGTTAGCCACGGGTGAGGTACCGGAAGACTGGAGGATAGCTAATGTTATGCCTTTATTTAAGAAGGGCAGCAGGGATAAGCCAGGGAACTGCAGGCCAGTGAGCCTTACATCAGTGGTGGGAAAGTTATTGGAAGGGATTCTGAGAGACAGGATTTATATGCATTTGGAAAGGCAAGGTCTGATTAGGGATAGTCAGCATGGTTTTGTGCATGGGAAATCATCTCTCACGAATTTGATTGAGTTTTTCGAGGAGGTGACCAAGAGGATTGACGAGGGCAGGCGATGGACGTTGTCTGCATGGACTTTAGCAAGGCCTTTGACAAGGTCCCGCATGGTAGGCTAGTCCAGAAGGTTCGAACACCTGGGATCCAGGGTGAGCTAGCAAATTGCATACAAAATTGGCTTGGTGATAGGAGGCAGAGGGTGGTAGTGGAGAGTTGTGTTTCAGATTGGAAGCCGGTGACCAGTGGTGTGCTGCAGGGATCGGTGCTGGGCCCTCTGTTGTTTGTCATATATATTAATGACTTGGATGTGAATGTAAGGGGCATGATTAGTAAGTTTGCAGATGACATCAAAATTGGTGGTATAGTGGACAGTGAAGAAGGTTGTTTCAGGTTACAACAGGATATAGATCAACTGGGAAAGTGGGCAAGGGATTGGCAAATGGAATTTAACGCAGACAAGTGCGAAGTGATGCATTTTGGGAAGTTGAAGCAGGGCAGGACATATACAGTGAATGGCAGGGCCCTGGGGAGTGTTCTTGAGCAGAGAGACTATGGGGTGCAAGTACATAGTTCCCTGAAAGTGGCAACACAGGTAGACAGGGTGGTGAAGAAGGCGTATGGCATGCTTGCCTTCATCGGCCGAGGCATTGAGTACAAGAGTTGGGATGTCATGTTACAGTTGTACATAATGTTGGTTAGGCCGCATTTGGAGTACTGCAGTTCTGGTCGCCGCACTATAGGAAAGATGTGATTAAGCTAGAGAGGGTGCAGAAAAAATTCACAAGGATGTTGCCTGGTTTGGAGGGCTTGAGTTATAAAGAGAGATTGGATAGGCTGGGTCTGTTTTTCCTGGAGCGAAGGAGCTGAGAGGGGTCATGACAGAGGTATATAAAATTATGAGAGGCATAGATAGGGTAGATAGCCAGAGTCTGTTTCCTATGGTAGGGGTGACTAAAACTAGAGGGCATAGATTTAAGGTGAGAGGGAAGAGGTTTAAAGGGGTTCAAAGGGATAAATATTTCACACAAAGAATAGTGGGTATCTGGAATGAGCTGCCTGAGATGGTGGAGGAGGCAGGAACAGTAGCGACATTTAAGAGGCATCTGGACAGGTACTTGAATGAGCAAGGCATAAAGGGATGTGGAATTAATGCAGGCAGGTGGGATTAGTATAGATAGGCATGATGGTCGGCATGGACGCGGTTGGCCGAAGGGCCTGTTTCTATGCTGTACGACTCTATGACTCTAATATGCAGTAAGACCTGGGTGTTGTCGCACACCGGTAGCTGAAGGTAATCATGCAGGTGCAACAGGCGGTAAAAAAGGCAAATGGTATGCTGGCCTTCATAGCGAGAGGATTCAAGTACAGAAGCAGGGATGTCTTGCTGCAATTGTACAGGGCCTTGGTGAGGCCACACCTGGAATATTGTGTGCAGTTTTAGTCTCCTTATCTGAGGAAGGATGTTCTTGCTATGGAGGGAGTGCAGCAAAGGTTTACCAGACTGATTCCTTGGATGACGGGACTGACGTATGAGGAGAGATTGAGTCGGTTAGTACTATATTCGCTGGAGTTCAGAAGAGTGAGGGGTGATCTCATAGAAACCTATAAAATTCTAACAGGACTTGACAGGGTAGATGCAGGAAGGATGTTCCCAATGGTGAGGGAGTCCAGACCCAGGGGTCATAGTTTAAGGATACGGGGTAAACCTTTCAGGTCTGAGATGAGGAGAAATTTCTTCACCGGTGAGTGGTGAGCCTGTGGAATTCGCGACCACAGAAAACAGTTGAGGCCAAAACATTGTATGTTTCAAGAAGGAGTTAGATATAGCTCTTGGGTCTAAAGGGATCAAAGGGTATGGGGGGAAAGCGGGAACAGGTTACTGAGTTGGATGATCAGCCATGATCATAATGAATGGCGGAGCAGGCTCGAAGGGCCGAATGGCCTACTCCTGCTCCTATTTTCTATGTTTCTATGTCGTACTATGTAGTGACAACCAGTTCACACTGAGCAAATTTGGAACCTGCCACTTACCTTTGCTGAACACAGAAGGTCATTGACCCTCTTCCTACACTGGACCCAGTTTCATCGGGTGACCCCACAGCTACTAACCTCTTCTGCAATCTCCGTCCAGGCTTGCTTGGACATGTGGGAGGACCTCTTCTTCCTATCATTGGGGAAAAGGACCTCCCTCCTTTCCCTTGCAGCCTGGAGGAGAATAAGCAGAAAGGCATCACTGAACCATGGGGCCAACCTTGCTCAGATCTCTGCCATAGTTAAAAGGATGCTCAGTGGGGAGGCTTGCTGAGTTTTTGGAACAGCACTGAAGTGTTGCTTCAGTGATCTTCTATAGATTTCAGAGAGACAGTGAATGCAGGGCTGGCAGGCTTTTAAAGATGGTGCCAGCACCTGGTCCTACATCAGGTGATGCTGTGAACGCCATTTCTGTTTCCACCACGCTACATAATTGGGGGCAATGGTTGCCTCCATTATGCAAAATGGCCGCCAGCCACGTAATCACGGTGGCGTGGTAGATCATGGGACAAGCAGGAGTGCCACAGTTTTGCACACCCACTGCCGCTCCTTCTGGCACGATCATAAAATTCAGCCCTTTGTGTCTTCCTCACAACTTGCTTTCCGACCTATCTTTGTATCACCAGCAAACTTGACGACAATACACTCAGTCCCTTCATCCAAGTCATTAATACAGCTTGTAAATAATTCAGGCCCCAGCACTGATCCCTGTGGCACTCCACTAGTTACAGTTTGCTAACCTGAAAATGACCCATTTATCCCAACTCTCTGTTTCCTGTTAGTTAGCCAATCCTCTATCCATGCGAATATTATCCCCAAAATCATGAGCTCTTATCTTGTGTAGTAATCTTTCAAGTGACACCTTATCGAATGCTTTTTGGAAATCTAAATATACTACATCTACTGGTTCCCCTTTATCCACCCTGCTTGCTACATCCTCAAAGAACTCCAATAAATTTTTCAAACATGATTCCCTTTCATAAAACCATGTTGACTCTGCCTGTTTGCATGATAATTATGGCCCGATTTTCCTTTCCCAAAACTGATGAATGCTGAGACATTCGCCGCCATTGAGGACTGCAACAAAACTCCAACATCCAGTGATCTCACTTGCACCAAAACCTGGAAGTTGTAGTGAGCCTCAATGGGCTCCGGAGGAGCATATGTCGATGGTCCCGCTTTTTTGATCCTTACAGCGACAGGGACCAGTAGTGGGAGAATTTTGGCTATTTTCCCACAACTGACATGGAATTTTACATGCAGAGAGTTAGACCTGATAATCACAAGCACAGCAGGTCCTCAGAGTGTGTTTTTAAATGAGAGAGGGGATGGGAAGGAAGTGTTGAACCTTGTTTTGAAGATTTGTTAACCTGAGTAAACTCTAACTAACTACAGACAGGGAAAATAAAATAACCTGGCTCCTTTTGATAAAGACCATCAATCTAGGTGTCTTCGCTGTGCTTTTCCCCGTCCATCAACTGCTGTTTCTGACATCAGTGGGCCTGAGGAACCGGCAGGCAGTGGAGGGATGGGGCAAGAGAAACCGAGGGTGGGGGAAGAGGAGCTGGGGTGGGGGAGCCAGGTGGAAGAGGAGCTGGGGCGGAGGTGGGTTGGGGGAAGCATAGTTAACGTCACCTGAGCTTCACAATCATCTCTCCGCAAGGGTTTCGTGCCCACCCCAAACATACTCCAAGTTTAAATAGGGGTTATAGAATTGGAATTTCTGTGTGGGGGGTGTGGTTTCCCTTCTCTCACCAAAACCTTGATAGGAGATTGGAACAAGCCCAGGAGAAATAATAACAGCTATTCATTCTCGGGGGGTTTTGATATAGCAGTGGGAGATCAGGAGAACCATCATTGCAATTGCATCCCAGATATCACTGAAATAATTAATAAAACTATTTCACTTTTAATGTGGCTTGCAGTCTTTCATTCTTGTGTACAAAAGAATCAGCAGCTATTTAAAAAGTAAACTGAATACATAATGTTCTGTGCAAAAAATGTACAAGTTAAACAAATAGCTGTTCTCCGATTGTAAATGAGTAAAATAGAAAATATTTGTGCCCAAATGCGTAGCTCACTGGAAGGGTTGAACAACAACTATCTGACATGCTTGATTGCAGCAGCTCGTGTACGGCTGATGGTTGCTACACACCATTGGCCTCCTGGTCTTGTACAGCTTGCAGCTGCTCCCCATCCAAATCTATAGTCAGGTGCTATCCGAATTTGCTTAAAGGGGCTGGTTGGTGTGAGGCAGGAGGCTCCCAGAGCCTGAGTGAAGGCATTAAGCAGAGGACAGACTTGATGGACTGGAGGCTCTAACTTGTCTCCCTCTCTGTCTTTGGTTCTCTCCTTCTCAGTGTCGAGGATCTTTTTGTGTCTGGTGATTCAATCCCTCACTCTGGGTCTGGTCTTTCAGAGGCTTCCCCTGTCTCAGTCTCTCTGGGTCTGGGTCTCTCTCTCGCCCTCTCTTTGTGTCTCAATGTGTGTCTAGGGGTTCTCTCGCTTTTTCCGTGTGTCTGGTGTTTAAGTCTCTCCCTCTCTGTCTGTACCTCAATCTACTCCGTCATTGTGTTTCTCTCCTGCTGGGTCTGGTGGCTGTGTCTGTGTCTCAGTTTCTCTCTATCTCCTTCTCTCAGCCTCTCCCTTTTTGTATCTGACTCAGTATCTCCACTCAGTCTCTGTATCTCCCTTTCTGTCTCTCTCTGTATCTGTCTCCTTCCCCTCTCACTATCTCTCCCCTTCTCCCTCTGTCTCAGTATTTAAAAGCGTTTAAACATTCATAACAGTTTTAAAAGGTGCTATAACTGTTTTCAATACATTTTACATCATAATAAAAAAACTCGCCTGCCTTTGAGAGAAAGACTGACCTCAAGGAGTGTGTTTTCAGTTTGGGGGCTTGGCTTCGCTGGCAATGTACCACACTGAAAAACCTTGCTGTTTCTCCTGAAAACTGGCAGTGCAGCAGCAAGAAGAGGAAGTTCTTGCTGCATCCATCAAACTAGATAAGTTTGTTTTCCTCTGTGCAGTCAATGGAGAACACCGCCACTCTGCCACTGACAGCAAAATCCAGGCCTATGCACGGAATGAAAGATTTCATAGGAGACAACATTCCAACTATCATTTCGAAGTAATTATACGAATCATAAAATCATACAGCACAGAAGAAAACTATTCAGTCCATTGTAACTGTACTGACTCTTTCAAAGTGTTTATCCAATTAGTCCCACTCCCCACAACTTCCCCATAGAACTACAAAACCTTTCTTTTTAAGCATATATCCAATTCCCTTTTGAAAGCTATCATTGATTCTGTTTCCACCATCCTTTCCGGCAATGCATCCCACATCATAACAACTCACTGCATCACTGCTGAATATTACCCAAAATGCTGCTCTGCCCGAGAGCCTTGACATTTCCCTTGCTGCTTTTGAATTTATCCTTTCCTGAATCCTCCCGCTGCGCTCTCTACCACCGCCTTTATTGTTTAAAGCTAATACAATAAAGCAGATGATGGTGAGCAATGTAGAACAAAGAAAATGAACCAGGCAAGGTGGAGAATGGGAGATTATCTTTTCACGGTTCCTGTAGAATTGCACATAGACATTTGAACAGCCTTTGGCAGCATCATTCAGAGAAACCGAGCTCTGTCTTCCCACTTGCAGGACATGCTCGACTTCCAGCCTCCTCAATTCACCAGAATGCAGCAACTTTTCATTATTAATCATTTGGTGTTTGGTATTTTCGCATTTGTAGTGCTACTGAATAAAGATTACAATGGTATGGGAGGGGACTGTAAATTAGATAACTGGGGTAAATTTTCCAATTTTCCACCCTCCTACCTCAGATGGGAATGGAACAATTAATGAGAAATCACTGGCATCCCCAACAGGCTGTTTAATTTTAATGGATGAGAACTGAGATTCTAGTCATGCTCATCGCCACCATTTAATCTCCCGTCTTTTCGACATCCGCCCCTGGATTGTGAAAGACACAGGTGAAGTGAGTGTAACAGTTACAGTGCATTCCTTCATGGACATGAGGTGGAGGCTGACAATCTAGGGAGGCAGCAAGATGGTAGTAATTGGAATTAGGTATCAAGAGCTATTTGCAGGTTTGTTGCTGGATTTTTTCTTCTGGCTGCTGGTGTAATTGTACGTGTTCTTGGAGATTTCCTATACTTGCCTAAAATTTGAATCGTCTCCAAGGAGTGGTCTGGCTAGCTCTGAAATACTTTACCCTCATTTAAAAGCTTGTGCTGAAACAAGTTCCTTCCAGATATGGGTGGCCTGGTAGGGTTTCCTCTGGTAGTTGAAGACTGGGAGAATGAAGAGCAGCCACGCAGGATATGACAAACTGCTAGAAGAGGGAGCAGGAGGCCATATCCATTCAGGGTCTTTCGGGAGCAATTGTCTTACCTCAACTTCAGCGACGACCAATGCTTGAGACATCTTTGCTTTGCAAAAGAGGTCATGGCACTAATCTGCCAACTGGTGTAGCCACAACTGCCACCTGGTAGCAGATCAGGGACAACATTGCACATGATTTTCAAGGTGACCACAGCCCTTAACTTTTATGCGTCTGGCCCATTCCAGGCTGCTATTGGAGATATAAGCAAGATCTCCCCCTCTGGCAAGCTGGCACTTGTGCTGCCCTTTACCTCCACCCTGGCTCCTGTGCACGTGGAATCATAGAATGTTTAAGGCACAGAAAGAGGTCACTTGTCCCACATGTGTCCTGTGTCTCACTATGGGCATGTCCCTTCTTTATCCTAGTCTCTGAAATATACTCAGTGTCAGTGTCTGAGCTGGTGGCTGTGAAATCAAGTGATGGTCTTCATCTTCACTCACTTCCTCCACTGATTGGCAAGGCTCAGTTCTTGATACCTGAGATGACAAAGGGACAAGGGTTCGGTTGAGGTGAGGGGAGAGGCGAAAGTAAGAAATGCAGGTGTACACCATCTGCAGCTTGTGACTCAGAAGAGATTATGGGATGATGGAGAAGTGGGAAAAGAGAATGAGGATTAGGAATGCAGATAGCCTCATCATTGATCGCTTCATTGCCAACTGTGGCCAAAGCCTCAGCGATGCCCTCTCCCTGACAGCTAGCACTGTCTCTTCCGGTGAGTTAAAACATGGAGGCGTGCTTGTCTTCCTCCAGTCCTTTCTGCTGCCCCATGGTATGCACCACTTTCTTCTGTAGCCAGCTTAGGCCACCAGTGTTAGGGAAGATCTATAGACAAAAAGAATTAAAACTTTAAAATAAATACCTAAAACACATACCTGTGTAATTAAGAAATGTATAACTCTTAGTTGTGGTAGTACTAGCATTGTGTTGGAGCTGTGGAATGTGGGATCTCCCAGACTCCAGCGCGATCCAGGACAAACATGTCTGCAGAAAGTGCAAGCAGCTAGAAGAATTCCGGATCAGGATTACTGATCTGGAAGCCAAACTGCAGACATTGTGCAACATCAGGGAGGGGGTAAGATACCTGGACACTTTGTGCCAGAAGACAGTCACATCCCTTAGAATAGGGTCATCTGATTTGGTCAGTGGTGAGGGACAGGAGGGCGTGGCCGTGTATGAGGCAGGTAAAGGGAGTGAGCAGACAGTAGTGGAGGAGATTCAGCTATTGCAATTGTCAAACAGGTTTGAGATGCTTGCAACCTGTGTGGACGAGAGTGGAGGCTGCAGGGTGGATGAGCAGACTGACCGTGGCACCATGGTACAGGAGCAAAAAGTAAATAGTGGTAGAAGGGGACTGTATAGTGAGGGGGATTGACACTGTTCTCTGCACCAAAGTGCGAGAGTCCAGAAGGCCGTGTTGCCTGCCCGGTGCCAGGGTTCAGGACATCTGCACAGGGCTGGAGAGGAACTTACAGTGGGAGGGGGAGGATCCAGTCATCGTGGTCCATGTAGGTACCAACCACATAGGCAGGACAAGGAAAGAGGTTATGCATAGTCAGCATGAGGAGCTAGGCACCAAATTAAGAAGCAGAACCTCAAAGGTAATAATCTCTGGATTATGGGGTACTGGAACCAATACTGGGGAAAGTGGAGGCTGTACCGTTCAGACAGTCTGCACTTGAACCATGCTGGGAACAGTGTTCTAGTGAGCCGCAAAACTAGGGAAGTAGAGGGGGTTTTAAACTAAATAGTGGAAGCATGGGATCAAATTTGGGATGATGTGGTATATCAAAGAGTAGAGACAAGGCAAGAGAGAAAGATATTAATATAGAATATGATAAACAGATCGTGACAGGAAGCGACAGAGTGAACAAATATGAAAAAATCAGCAAATAAGGCTAGAGGTTACACCATTAATAAAAGGTCAAAACTAAAGGCTCTGTATCTGAATGCAGATAGCACTTGAAACAAGCATCTGATAGCTATTACAGAGACATGGCTGCAGGATGACCGAGATTGAGACCTGAATATTGAAGGGCACATGACATTTAGGAAGGACAGGAAGCTAGGAAAAGGTAGAGGGGTGGTTCTGTTAAGTAATGATGGTATTAGCGCAATAGAGAGGGATGACCTAACTTCAGAAAATTAGGATGTAGAAGTGGTTTGGGTAGTGTCATGAACAGATGACAATGAACTGAAAGGTGTCATGAACCGATGAGAATCCAATTGTAAATTGTGTTTTGTGCATTTTAGTATTAACGTCAACTGCCATTTTGTACAGCACGTTAAGTTTTAGCTGTATTCTAATTATTAAGATGGAGGAGGGAGATCATGTGGTATAGCTTGTCCACCCTATCCAGCCTGCCTGGATTTGAAACTGTAACAGTTGAAGGTACAGCTTGTTCAGAAACCACAGTTGCCTTGTTCAGAGATTATCACAACTACCTGAAGCTTCACACCTCTCTCTACACTTTTCTATGAGACCTTTCCTACAAGAAGCAGGAAGATTAAAAAGACACAGTCTACAAGACGAACACCTGTTTTCTGCCAGCTTTCCTCTCTGTCTAAGTAAAAGGTGACTTCAGCAAATTAAGCTACCTCCATTTATCTTGAGTGCAAAAAGAAGAAATTTACAAGAGAAGAGCTTTTTCCAACAGTTCCTCCCCAATTCAGCATGTCCAGTCGGTGATCTCCAGTTTGTTTAAACTTTTTGATTATCAAACTTGGACTCACGATTTGACTGAAATTCATGTTAGTCTATTTAGTAAATGTCCTTGCCTTTTTATGCCTTTAACCTTTCCTTGTATGTTTGTAAGTGTGTGTTGAGAAGTTAATCCCCCGTCCCCAAGTTTAAGTGCATGTTAATAAACCCTAACTCTTTGATTTAACTTTAAGAACTGGTGCTGTGGCGGTCATTTCTTATCAGGGTTTAAGGGAGGGAAAAATTCAATCACTCATCTGTTTACAGACAGATGGTTAGAAAAACAGAGAAATTTGCTTTTTTAAAAATTAGCTACCTGCTCGTAATAGAAATTGGGAGCTCAAGTCTACAATAAACCCACAAAAGACCAAATATAAGAAACGAACTGAATCAGAAATTAAAATAAACTGATCGGCAGCCAAATGGGAAAATCTGGTAGCCGCAAAGATTGTTAAAACAAATAAATGACCGCAGCAAAAACTCTTACTTTTACATTGGAAAATGGCACATTTTGATTCAAAGATGTTTTTGGAGCAAGGTGGTGTAACTGCTGAAACATTGGCAACCCTGAGTACAGACCAGTTAAAAGCTACAGCTAGGGAGATACAAGTGAAACTGCCCAACAAGGTGAAATGAACTGAGGTCCTAAAAGTGCTGGCTGAGCACATAGGACACAGTCCCATTCCGGAACAGGTAGATGAGGGGATTAACTCCTGAAACTGACCCATCTCCCATGTCCAGAATGGAACAGGCAAAACTCAGGATGCAACTGGAGTTTCAGGAAAGAAAAAGAGAGGAGAGAGGAAAGGAAAGGGTTTTCCAGCTACAAAAATTGGAAATGGAGTGGAAGGCTCAAGCAGAGAGTGAGGCGAGACAGTTGGAGGCTGCTGGGGAAAATCTCACTTCACCCAGTAACCACCCAAATATCCCTAACCCAGAATCAGGCTTTGAAGCTCTGAGGTATGCTAAGTTCATACCAAAAATTGGAGAGAGTGAGGTGGAATCCTTTTTTTGCCACTTTTGAGAAGGTAGCAGGACAGCTATGTTGGCCATAAGAAATGTGGACCATTATGATTCAAGGTCAGTTAACAGGGAAGGCTCAAGAGGTCTATTCTATGCTGACCCATGAAATGTCTCCTAATTACGAGCAGACCAAAGCTGCCATCCTTAGTGTTTATGAGTTGGTCTCAGAGACATATCGCGAGCAATTCAGGAATGCCAGAAAGAAACCCGTGCAGAGTTATCTCTAATTCAAAAGGTGAAAGCAAATCGCTTTTGACCGATGGGTCCGATCTGTAAAATTACAGTGCACCTATAAAGAATTACACCAGCTAATATTGCTAGAGGAATTCAAAAATTACCTACCCCCAACCTGAAAATGCACTTGCAGGAGCAAAGAGTCTGCACTGCTAGAGAGGTTGCAGTCGCTGCTGATAGCTATTACCTCACGCTTAGACCTGGCAACTTGGCAGATCCTTACAAAGCCACCCCCAAAAACAGTGGGAGAATAAGAAGGGAGAGTGGGATAGAAAGGGAGCCACACCTGGAAAGGGGAGGGCAAACAAGAGTGCAAAAAGGTCACCCCACGCCCACAAAGAGAAACCCTGGAGACCAGTGTGCTCCCACTGCAGCAAAGTGGGACACTCCAGGTCAGAACGCTGGAGGCTGAAAGAAAAGCCAGTGGGTCTAATAGGTCTCTGCAAGGGACCTCCCAAGGAGGATACCCCAGTAAAGAGTGTAGCAGGACAGGCAGAGGCCCTCACGGTGGAGCCTAGACCCTCTGAGGGCATTACCCTATGCGTTGCTGAACTGGACAAAATCCCAGAGAGTTACCGGAATTTTGTCCTTTAAAGAACTGTGTCCCCCTATCCTTCCCAGCAAGTGAGCAAGTCCATTGTACTGCTCAGGGATACAGGGCCACTCATTCTTTAATGTTAGAGCACAGCCTAATTCTTCACCCCGAAACCTCCATGAAAGCCAAGACCCTGATCAGCAAAGTGGGAGGAGGTTACCTGTCTATTCCCCTCCATCGGGTCCACCCACAGTGCGACCTAGTCTCAGGCCCTGTAACCGTAAGAATTGTCCAAGTGTTACCAGTAGCAAGGATATACTTCCTACTAGGGAATGACTTGGCTGGCAGCAAGATAATAGCAACCCCTATAGTCTTAAACCAGCCCAGCAAAACCAGGGAAACCGAACAACTACAGGATGGAGTACCAGGGAACTTCTCCGATTGTGTAGTGATTCAGTCCCAAGCTAGATAGGCCAGATTAGTTGAAAGGGAATCAGTGCCCCAGCTGGATGAGCCAGAGGCCAGGTTAGCTAAAACTTTCTTCAAGAGCCTGTCCGAAGGGAAGGAAGTGCTCAGCCGAGCCTCCCTAATTGACGCTCAGCAGGCAGATCCTGAAATAAAGTGCATAGCACAGACTGCTTGTTCTGAGGCAGTGGCCACCCCGATCCCTGAGTGTTACTACATAAGAGATGGGGTAGTAATGCAGAAGTGGAGACCTCCTGGGAGACCTGCGGAGGAGGAGTGAACAATGCTCCACCAGTTTGTAGTGCCCCCACAATACCAGCAAGAGATTTTACAGATAGCCCATGCTACCCCGATGGCTAAACATGTGGGTACTCAGAAAACTTTAGCCCGAGTAAGTAAACTCTTTTTCTGGCCTCACCTCTGGTCCGATGTAGCTGAATTTTGCAAAACCTGCCATGCTTGCCAGGTTGCAGGCAAACCCCAGGTATAATTAAACCGACCCCCCCTCAAACCCATTCCAGAATTTGGCGAACTCTTTGACCAAATATTGATAGATTATGTGGGGCCACTACCCAAAATTAAGCCCAGTCAACTGGTGAGTGTTTGCCTTTGGCGCCATCGCTGTGTTCCCCAGAGTACAAGCGTTGATCGACTGTACTCATGTGGCTATTACAGCTCCTTGGCACTAGCCTGCTGCATTTGTGAATCACTCTTTGAACATACAACTGATTTGTAACCACAAGAGAAGAGTCATGCAGGTTTGTGCTCATTTCCCAGGGAACTGTCATGACTTAAACGCTTTGAGGAACTCACAGCTGCTGGGAGTTTTTGACAAACCAGCCAAAGTGGACGACTGGATCCCGGGTGACAAGGGTTCCCCACTTTGGACATAGTTGATGACACCTGTACAGTATCCCCAAAGTGCAGCTGAACAGTGATACACTGCTGCTCACATATCCACCAGAGCCATCATCAAACATACCATTGGCATGTTGAAAATGTGCTTCCGCTGCCTTGACCGGTCTGGAGGGGCTCTGCAGTACATGCCACAGAGGGTCTCAGAAATAATCATTGTCTGCTGTGCATTGCACAACCTTGCAATTAGATGCAGTTATATTTTGTATGTAGAGGAACAGGAGGAACTCCAGTCCTCCTCAGATGAGGATGACTATGAAGAGGGTGAGGAGGAGGAATCAATGTAAATGATGTAGCTATGGATAAAAGGGCCATGGAGGGCCATGCAAGGGACATCAGGGAGAAACCTATATTTGCACGTTTCAGCCAACATTGAGGCACTTCATAAAAGAATGTTGGGGGGAGATAAAAATCCACTCTCCAAATATGTTCACACACACCTGAGGTCTTATTCATTGCTGTAATCAAAAAGAAGGACTCTTCTGACAACAGGACATGAACCTGCAGTGGAAATGTGTCGGACGACCTGTATGTTATCAACTTCATTGGAAGCAACCTGTGTCTCCATTGGAAATATTGTCCTGTCTTTTTTCTTTTGGGCCTCCTTATCTCGAGAGACAATGGATACGCGCCTGGAGGTGGTCAGTGGTTTGTGAAGCAGCGCCTGGAGTGGCTATAAAGGCCAATTCTGGAGTGACAGGCTCTTCCACAGGTGCTGCAGAGAAATTTGTTTGTTGGGGCTGTTGCACAGTTGGCTCTCCCCTTGCGCCTCTGTCTTTTTTCCTGCCAACTACTAAGTCTCTTCGACTCGCCACAATTTAGCCCTGTCTTTATGGCTGCCCGCCAGCTCTGGCGAATGCTGGCAACTGACTCCCACGACTTGTGATCAATGTCACACGATTTCATGTCGCGTTTGCAGACGTCTTTATAACGGAGACATGGACGGCCGGTGGGTCTGATACCAGTGGCGAGCTCGCTGTACAATGTGTCTTTGGGGATCCTGCCATCTTCCATGCGGCTCACATGGCCAAGCCATCTCAAGCGCCGCTGACTCAGTAGTGTGTATAAGCTGGGGATGTTGGCCGCTTCAAGGACTTCTGTGTTGGAGATATAGTCCTGCCACCTGATGCCAAGTATTCTCCGAAGGCAGCGAAGATGGAATGAATTGAGACGTCGCTCTTGGCTGGCATACGTTGTCCAGGCCTCGCTGCCGTAGAGCAAGGTACTGAGGACACAGGCCTGATACACTCGGACTTTTGTGTTCCGTGTCAGTGCGCCATTTTCCCACACTCTCTTGGCCAGTCTGAACATAGCAGTGGAAGCCTTACCCATGCGCTTGTTGATTTCTGCATCTAGAGACAGGTTACTGGTGATAGTTGAGCCTAGGTAGGTGAACTCTTGAACCACTTCCAGAGCGTGGTCGCCAATATTGATGGATGGAGCATTTCTGACATCCTGCCCCATGATGTTCGTTTTCTTGAGGCTGATGGTTAGGCCAAATTCATTGCAGGCAGACGCAAACCTGTCGATGAGACTCTGCAGGCATTCTTCAGTGTGAGATGTTAAAGCAGCATCGTCAGCAAAGAGGAGTTCTCTGATGAGGACTTTCCGTACTTTGGACTTCGCTCTTAGACGGGCAAGGTTGAACAACCTGCCCCCTGATCTTGTGTGGAGGAAAATTCCTTCTTCAGAGGATTTGAACGCATGTGAAAGCAGCAGGGAGAAGAAAATCCCAAAAAGTGTGGGTGCGAGAACACAGCCCTGTTTCACACCACTCAGGATAGGAAAGGGCTCTGATGAGGAGCCACCATGTTGAATTGTGCCTTTCATATTGTCATGGAATGAGGTGATGATACTTAGTAGCTTTGGTGGACATCCGATCTTTTCTAGTAGTCTGAAGAGACCACGTCTGCTGACGAGGTCAAAGGCTTTGGTGAGATCAATGAAAGCAATGTAGAGGGGCATCTGTTGTTCACGGCATTTCTCCTGTATCTGACGAAGGGAGAACAGCATGTCAATAGTCGATCTCTCTGCACGAAAGCCACACTGTGCCTCAGGGTAGACGCGCTCGGCCAGCTTCTGGAGCCTGTTCAGAGCGACTCGAGCAAAGACTTTCCCCACTATGCTGAGCAGGGAGATTCCACGGTAGTTGTTGCAGTCACCGCGGTCACCTTTGTTTTTATAGAGGGTGATGATGTTGGCATCGCGCATGTCCTGGGGTACTGCTCCCTCGTCCCAGCACAGGCATAGCAGTTCATGTAGTGCTGAGAGTATAGCAGGCTTGGCACTCTTGATTATTTCAGGGGTAATGCTGTCCTTCCCAGGGGCTTTTCCGCTGGCTAGGGAATCAATGGCATCACTGAGTTCCGATTTGGTTGGCTGTATGTCCAGCTCATCCATGACTGGTAGAGGCTGGGCTGCATTGAGGGCAGTCTCAGTGACAGCATTCTCCCTGGAGTACAGTTCTAGGTAGTGCTCAACCCAGCGGTCCATCTGTTTGCGTTGGTCAGTGATTATGTCCCCCGATTTAGATTTGAGGGGGGTGATCTTCTTGATGGTTGGCCCAAGAGCTCTCTTCATGCCATCATACATTCCTCTGATGTTTCCGGTGTCTGAGGCCAGCTGAATATGACTGCATAGGTGTTGCCAGTAGTCGTTTGCGCAACGCCTAGCTGTTCTTTGTGCAGTACTTCTGGCTGCTTTAAGTGCTGCGGATGTTAAATCGCTGGGGGCTTTCTTGTAGTTCAAAAGTGCAATGCGCTTAGCGGCTATGACAGGTTCCAGCTCTTCATTATGAGATTGAAACCAGTCTGCATTTCTCTTCGCACTTTTGCCGTAGGTGGTCAAAGCTGACTCATAGATGGCGTCTCTGATGTGGGCCCACTTGGTCTCAGCATCCCCTGTGGGAGTGTTTTGAAGGGCTGTTACAAGTGAATTTAGAAATTTTTGTAACAGCTGTGGGTGAGAAATTCTGCTCGTGTTGATGCGCGGGTGGCCCTTCTGCTTGGAATGATGCAACTTCTTTGGTCTGAGTCTAACCTTGCTGCACACCAGGGAGTGGTCGGTGTCGCAGTCCGCACTGTGGAAGCTGCGTGTGATTTGAACACTGTTTAAGGCGGCTCGCCTTGTGACAATGAGGTCTAGCTGGTGCCAACGACGTGATCTTGGGTGCCTCCATGAAACCTGGTGACAGGGTTTAGTGTGAAAGAACGAGTTGGTGATGCAGAGGTTATGATAGGTACACAACTCAAGCAGTCTCTGCCCGTTCTCATTCATCCTTCCAACGCCATAGCGCCCAAGGCAGGAGGGCCATGAGTCATGGTCGGCCCCAACCCTGGCATTAAAGTCCCCCAGCAGGAATAGGTGTTCGGTGTTGGGGATGCTGCTAATGATGTTATGGAGTTGTTCATAGAACTGGTCTTTAGCTTCAGGTGCGGAACAGAGTGTTGGAGCATAGATGCTGAGTAGGTGTACTGGACCAGAGGTGGTGAGCAGTCGGATGGACAGTATGCGTTCCGAGCCATTTGAGGGAGGCTCTATCATGCTGAGCAAGGAGTTTCTGATGGCGAAGCCCACTCCATGCTGTCTTGGTTCTTCAGGATCCCTGCCCTGCCAGAAGAAGGTGTAGTCTTGCTCTGCTAGAGAGCCACTCGCGGGGAGGCGAGTCTCCTGAAGTGCTGCAATGTCCACATTGAGTCTACTGAGCTCGTTGTTAATGATGGCGGTCTTCCGAGAATCGTTGATTTGTGTAAGGTCTTCCGACAGGCCAGGACACATAGTTCTGACGTTCCAGCTTGCAAAGCGAAGGGCTGGTACCTTCTTTCCTTTTTTCATGTTGTTTGGTGCGGTGTGTCAGTCCACCTTTCGGGCAATGACCCTGAGCTCCAAGCACCCATTGAAGCAGGCAGACTGTGGCGGGACAGAACCTTATTGACCGGGGGCTGCCCGGTTTGAGGCGGGCGGTAGCTGTCCAGTGAGGTGCAATGACCTCTCCCACCGACAAAGGCAACCCGTGGCGCCCAGTTTCTACGCCAATTTATCTGGACTTATAACCCGTAACTGCTGCCTTCCGTGTTGTTTCAGTCGCTGTGAGGCAACTATGGAGTGACCTCTCCATGGCGCATGCCTGGGCAAATTTATGGAGGTTGAGAGTTGCCCAGTCGTCAAAACCCCCCTCTCGGCCTTTCTGGTGGGGTCCAAAGGAGTGCAGGACACGACGTTTGGCACCAGTATGGCTGCAGGAACTGCCGGAAACATGCCAAAGGTGACACATGACCGCCTACGGGGTTCCGCTCCGGATTTTCTGTTAGGGTTGTCCTGTACCAAGGCATTAACCCACACACATAGGAAGCTACAACTTTGCAGCACTTTGATATGACCGGCAGATCAAATCTTTTCTGGGTTATGATGGAACCAGAAACAAATCTATACAAGGAAAGTAAGGGGATGATCACAGAACTACAAATGTAAGGCATGTTGTGAAGAAACTGAAACTGAAAAATCTGCAAATAACAAACAGCCATCATTGAAACGTGAAGGCTCAAATGTCAATGACAAAAGGACGCTGGACACTTTTGCAAGCATCAATTCGTTCCTCCCATAGGCCTCCAATAATCATTTTCCTTCTCAACTGAAGCAAAGCAAATGATTTATGAGAGTGCATCAAATATTAAAGCAAACATATGGATTGAGGTGTCATAAATATGTGTACAATACGTACAACACCTTTGTGATCAATATTTTTTTGTGTTTTCTGCCACTACATCTTGGTGCTACCCTGACATTAGCAGCTGAGGTGGAGGCAGTCTGCTCAGTGCGCTGCCCCGTTGCTGTGGATGACTGTGGCGAGCGTCCTCTGGAGGAACGGGACCTCGATGGCTCCATCCTACTGGGGGTCTGCAGTAATGGTGAGTGAATATTCCCAGTGTGCTCGCCTGCTGGAGGTAAGGAGGTCAACGTCAGGGGGGAGGAGGAGATGCCACTTACCCTGGTAGTGTCCTGAGAGGAAGCCCCGGGGCAGCAGGCATGCGCTCCACCTCCATCTGGGTGCACTATGGCACCTGCCCGTCTCCCTGAGGGGAAAGAGCACCTGGAGAGGGGTCCATGTTCCTCCCCCCAACCCCTTGCTTAGATTCCGCTGCATGGAGCAGTTGGCAATAGCGATGGAGTGCAGGTCAGAGCACATATGGGTTGAGTGCTCAGCCAGACTCGCCACGGAGCTCGCCAAACTCGTGAGTAAAGAAGCCATATGCTCACATGCCTGGGACATAGCAGACGTCATGGCTTGCATGGACTCCTCCATGGCACATGCAAAGCCAGCATGACTTCAGGCATCTCCAACATATTTTCCACATGTCTCTGCTGCACATCCAGCAGAGTTGTCGTAGCAACAAACAGAGGATCATCATGAGTGTGGGGCCGAGCAGGAGCCTGGTCTCCAGCAGTCCTCCGATTGTCAGGGGACCCGTCTGGCACATGCTCCCTCAGCTGCTGGGACATGTCTGTGTCGTCACCACCAGCTTGTGACCCAGATTCTAATCTTAAACCTCCCGTGGACCATGTGGATGTATCTGCGCTGGTGGAGGTGGAAGACGAGGCAGGTCACAGTGCACCCTCTGAGGCAATGGCTTCTTCTTCCTCCCCAGAGGGGGAGTCTTGTGCTTTGCAGCGTTCCGTCACTCGAGTGTGGGCACCTGTAGTGGAGACACAAACAGACACACATTAACCATCAGCTCAACATGAGTTCACTGACTTTCACTGACATATAGCTGCAAGACTAAAGATGACACTTCATCCTTATGCCTTGAGGATCCAGCCTTGCCATCTGCAACTGCTCTGCCTCCGTCCTCTCTTGCTATTTCTGCCACATCCTCCTCAGCCGGAATTAGGACTCTGATGTCTGGGACACCGCCAACTGTCTTTGCGCACTCGCGCTGGTTGTGGGTGCGTTTATCCTGCAGGAAACAATGCAGATGAAAGAACATGTCAAACGATGCATCACACCCATTGTAGACATGCATCAACATCACTCACTGCAGCAACTCAACAAGGTTCCTTCGACAGCACCTTCCAAACCCATGACCTTTACTAACTAGAAGGACAAGGGCAGCAAATGCATAGGAACACCACCACCTGCAAGTTCCACTCCAAGCCTCACACCATCCTGACTTGGAGCTATATCGCCGTTCCTTCACTGTCGCTGGGTCATAATCCTGGAACTCCCTTCCTAACCGCACTATTGGTGGACCAAGGAATGTAGTGGTTCAAGAAGGCAGCTCACCACCACTTTCTCAAGGGCAATTAGGGATGGGCAATAGATGCACGGAACCAGGGAAGAAAACTATGGAACAGCTTCAACAAGACCACTTACCCTTGCTGATCTGAGCAAGTCATTGACACGTTTCTAACACTGAACCCAGGTTCTGCACGTCATCCCTTGGTTCGAGGCCTCCTCTTCTACCTCCATCCAGGCCACCTTGGTCAGGTGGGAGGGTCTTTTGATTCCATTTGCAGGGAAGAGGACCTCCCGCCTTTCCCTGACGGCCTGGAGGAAAACCTGCAGGGAGGCATCACTGAACCGTGGGGTGGGAGACTGCCTGAAGTCTAGCTCTTCTTGTAGAAAGAAAAAAATGATGGGGAGTTGGTGCTGGGTTTGAAAAAGTAAGGAAGGAAAAAGCAGTTAAAACTAAGTAAAAGATTTAATTGTAGTAACTCTGAAGACACTTACATACTACGACAGCTGCTCCTCCTTGACACTTGGAATGCAGAATGATTTATAGCCGTGGCCCTCATGTGCTTAACTGAGTGACAGCAGGTTCCACCAATGAATGTCCGTCCCCACTGCATGATCACACCTGTCTCCCGTGCCCATAGCCGCACTGTTGATTTGCATGTAAAATTGCACGCAAAATGAGAAAAATGGCGGAAGCAGAAATTCCACCAACTTCCCGTCCCACTGTTGGGAATGCTACTGGCCTCATAAAATCCTGGCTCTGTCTCTCTGTTCAATGCCTGGTGGTTTCATACCGCCCATTGGGCAGAAATGTATTTTTTGTTTATTTGTAAGATCTTCACAACAAAAGAATAGTCAACATTCCAGCACGTGGTGAAAGACTCCGACAGTATGGAGGCAACAAAAGAAATTCCCCACTCTAGCTGTGGATGGTATTTTCTGAAAGACAGCATTATTGCAAGTGTCCACAATTCCCAGGTTTAGAGGCGAATGAGTTTATCATGACTGACCGATTAGCAGATAACCCTTTCTCTCCCTGGAATAGGTAAATAAATTCATACAGAGAAGACATAAAACCCAAGGGGACAAACAATCAGATGATCACTTGATGCTTAATAGAGGAAGAACTGAATATATGGGGTTAAAGCCACTACAGGTTTGGAAGTATACAGAGTGAAAAAGATCCTTTGGTGCATCCACCTTGTCCGACACAATATATACACTGCTCCACTGACACCCCCAAACCATGTGACCTCCTGAAATAGGTAATAAAACAGATTTTAAAAAGTTAGGACATTTTGAGGGGAAAAAAAATAGAGAAATTCTTCTCCAATCTTCCAAGGTGATCAAAACCAGTCAAGATCATTCTGGCCCTGATAATTGTATGCAATGCCTACCTATTATATGAGGTGATCTCCTCTCCAACCAGAAACAGGTCCAACTGTCACTTGAAGGAATTCAGTAAATCTGTATCCACCAGAGGAGCCCACAGACTGATTCAGAAGTCCACTATTCACAGAATCTCATATCTAACCTGGATTTAACATTGTACAACTGAAAATTATGACCCATGTAATCCCTCACCTATTTAATTAGAACAAACTGTCATCACAAACATGATTCCCTTCATCATCTTATAAACCTCAAATCACCCATGTCTACACTTATCTAAAGTATAGAGTCTCAGCTCCTTTGACCTATCAAGATAAACAACATGTTTCAAGCAGGGAATTATTCTAGTTGTCCTCCTCTGCACCATTTCTGAAACCTCAATATCACCACCAGATGAGGAGACCAAAACTGGGCATAGTATTCCAACTGAGGCCTGAGCAAGGTCTTGTATAAAGTCCTATAAATGAATCCTAATACCCTATTCACTCGAGCGATTGATTCATTGTATTGTTTGTGAACCTTTAATGATCTCTGCACAAGTTTGCCCAGATATTTCTTTCATTCATACCAATCATTTATTGAACATTACAAGGATAGGCAGTGAGCTGTGCGAGCAACCCACCCTTGAGAGAGGGAACACTAGATTAAGATATTTAAGTCAGGCTCCTACAGATCAGTCTGAATTAAATTTAACAGATGCCAACCAGATTTCCCAGGATTCGGGAAATCGGGTAGTGAAATACAGGCGGGAGCTTTTTTTGTCATTCATTCATGGGATGTGGGCCAGCATTTATTGCCCATCCCTAAATGACCTTGAGAAGGTGGTGGTGAGCTGCCTTCTTGAACCGCTGCAGTCCATGTGAGGTAGGTACACCCACAGTGCTGTTAGGAAGGGAGTTCCAGGATTTTGACCCTGTGACAATGAAGGAACGGCGATATAGTTCCAAGTCAGGCTGGTGTGACTTGACTGGAACTTGCAGGTGGTGGTGTTCCCATGCATCTGCTGCCCTTGTCCTTCAAGGTGGTAGAGGTCGTGGGTTTGGAAGGTGCTGTCTAAGGAGCCTTGGTGCGTTGCCACCTTGGAGCTGCCAGCTCCAAAAGGTAAGTGCTTTAAATAGCACCTCTTTTGGGCCAGGAGGAGCAGGAGTCTCCCCCCCACTCCCTCCACTGACCATTCACGGAAGGCTTCGGCCTCCACTCCAGAGCCATCTTC
This sequence comes from Heterodontus francisci, assembly GCF_036365525.1. Classification (NCBI taxonomy): domain Eukaryota; kingdom Metazoa; phylum Chordata; class Chondrichthyes; order Heterodontiformes; family Heterodontidae; genus Heterodontus; species Heterodontus francisci. The sequence goes on from NC_090382.1 coordinate 28,098,597, forward strand.
AGGCACCAACCCCCCCACCCCACGCACAATGATGTCGAGGACTTCTTAAAATCCAGCCTCTAGTATTTGGATGGACACTGTTGTAGTAAAGCACAGATTTCTCTTTCAGTCAAATCATCTGCTTCACTCAGCTCTTCCTGTATTGAGCATCTGTAAGACTGCATTGAGGCATGACGCTGTGAGATAGTGAAAAGACAGCAAGATACCAGATGAGGTGCTGCCACCAGGAGGTGAAAAGCAAGGTTGCAACAGTCACGAAGGAACTGTGTCTCTCTCCTCAACTCTCCTTCTATGTATCTTTAAAGGTCGTTTTAACTTTGATCCACACCTCTGGTATCGTAGCTTGTCAATAATAGGTCCTGCAAATACCACCCATGATTGATTGACACTTGTTATTTTCTCGCCGATTCCACGAGGTAATCAAGTTAAGTCGGCAGGTATTAAATCTCGAGCCAATTCCAGCCAACCTGGAGCCAACCTTTGTTGCTATGGTCAAGTTGCCATGGTGATTTATCCATTTTTTGTGTGGTATTTTATGACATTTAAATGAACAACCCTTTTCATCCTTCAGTCTTTATAACAGTTTGGTCTTTAGATTTTTGGAATCAAATTAATATCAAGCTTTCGTTTATCAGATGTATTTTTACAGCAGCAGACAACAATGGCTTCAGGCTTTTCTATATAGAGCTGAAGGAAATTTTGAATTTTTTTATTTATTCATGGGATGTGGGCGTCGCTGGCCAGGCCAGCATTTATTGCCCATCCCTAATTGCCCTTGAGAAGGTGGTGGTGAGCTGCCTTCTTGAACCACTGCAGTCCACGGGAGGTAGATACGCCCACAGTGCTGTTAGGAAAGGAGTTCCAGGATTTTGACCCAACGACAGGGAAGGAATGGCGATATAGTTCCAAATCAGGATGGTGTGTGACTTGGAAGGGAAGTTGCAGGTGGTGGTGTTCCCATGCTTTTGCTGCCCTTGTCCTTCTAGTTGGTAGAGGTCGCAGGTTTGGAAGGTGCTGTCTAAGGAGCCTTGGTGCATTGCTGCAGTGCATCTTGTAGATGGTACACACTGATGCCACTGTGCGTCAGTGGTGGAGGGAGTGAATGTTCGTAATTGGGGTGCCAATCAAGTGGGCTGCTTTGTCCTGGATGGTGTCGAGCTTCTTGTGTTGTTGAAGCTGCACCCATCCAGGCAAGTGGAGAGTATTCCATCAACTCCTGATGTGCCTTGTAGATGGTGGACAGGCTTTGGGGAGTCAGGAGGTGAGTTACTCATTGCAGGATTCCTAACCTCTGATCTGCTCTTGTAGCCACGGTATTTATATGGCTACTCCAGTTTCTGGACAATGGTAGCCCCTAGGATGTTGATAGTGGGGGATTCAGCGATGGTAATGCCATTGAATGTCGAGGGGAGATGGTTAGATTCTCTCTTGTTGGAGATGGTCATTGCCTGGCACTTGTGTGGCTCGAATGTTACTTGCCACTTATCAGCCCGAGCCTGGATATTGTCCAGGTCTTGCTGCATTTCTACATGGACTGCTTCAGTGTCTGAGGATTTGCGAATGGTGCTGAACATTGTGCAATCACAGAATCACAGAATAATACAGTGCAGAAGAGGCCCTTCGGCCCATCGAGTCTGCACTGATGCATTAAAACACCTGTCCTGTCTACCGAAGCCCATTTGCCAGCACTTGGCCCATAGCCTTGAATGTTATGATGTGCCAAGTGCTCATCCAGGTACTTTTTAAAGGATGTGAGGCAACCTGTCTCTACCACCCTCCCAGGCAGGGCATTCCAGACCATCACCACCCTCTCAGTAAAAAAGTTCTTCCTCAAATCCCCCTTAAACCTCCTGCCCCTCACCTTAAACTTGTGACCCCTCATAAATGACCCTTCATCTAAGAGGAACAGCTGCTCCCTATCCACCCTGTCCATGCCCCTCATAATCTTGTACACCTCGATCAGGTCACCCCTCAGTCTTCTCTATTCCAGCGAAAACAACCCAAGCCTAAACAACCTCTCCTCATAGCTTAAATGTTCCATCTCAGGCAACATCTCAGGCACCTCTGCACACCCTCCAATGCAATCACATCCTTCCTATAATGTGGCGACCAGAATTGCACACAGTATTCCAGCTGTGGCCTTACCAAGGTTCTGTACAACTCCAACATGACCTCTCTGCTTTTGTAATATATGCCTCGATTGATAAAGGCAAGTGTCCCATATGCCTTTTTCACCACCCTATTAACCTGCCCTTCCGCCTTCAGAGATCTATGGAGAAACACGCCAAGGTCCCTTCGTTCCTCGTAACTTCCCAGTGTCAGGCCATTCATTGAATACTTCCGTGTCACATTACTCCTTCCAAAGTGTATCACCTCACACTTTTCAGCGTTAAATTCCATCTGCCACTTTTCTGCCCATTTGACCATCCCGTCTATATCTTCCTGTAACCGAAGACACTCCACCTCACTGTTATCCACTCTGCCAATCTTTGTGTCATCCGCGAACTTACTGATCCTACCCCCCACATAGTCATCTATGTCGTTTATATAAATGACAAACAATATGGGACCCAGCACAGATCCCTGTGGTACGCCACTGGACACTGGCTTCCAGTCACTAAAACAGCCGTCTGTCATCACGCTCTGTCTCCTACAGCTAAGCCAATTTTGAATCCACCTTATCAAGTTACCTTGTATCACATGTGCATTTGCTTTCTTGATAAGTCTCCCACGTGGGACCTTGTCAAAGGATTTGCTAAAATCCATGTAAACTACATCAACTACACAGCTGGTCACATGCTCAAAAAATTCAATCAAATTTTTTAGGCATGACCTCCCTCTGACAAAGCCATGCTGACTATTCCTAATCAAATTTTGCCTGTCCAAGTGGTGATAGATTCTCTCCTTCAGAATTTTCTCCAATAGTTTCCCGACCACTGACGTGAGACTCACTGTTCTGTAGTTCCCTGGCTTATCTCTACAACCTTTCTTAAATAGTGGGACCACATTAGCTGTTCTCCAGTTCTTTGGCACCTCCTCCGTGGTCAGAAAGGAATTAAAAATTAGGGTCAGAGCCCCTGCTATCTCCACCCTCGCCTCCCACAGCATCCTGGGACACAAATCGTCCAGACCTGGAGATATGTCCACTTTTAAGCCTTCCAAAATCTCCAATACCTTGTCACTCCCTATGACAATTTGCTCAAGAACCTCACAGTCTCTCTCTCATTTCCATATCTACATCCTCATTCTCTTGGGTGAAGACAGATGTGAAGTAGTTGTTCAACACCCAACCAATGTCCTCTGGCTCCACCCACAAATTTCCCCCTTGGTCCCTAATGGGTCCTACTCTTTCCCTGGTTATCCTCTTCCCATTACTTATAGAATATCTTGGGATTTTCCCTACTTTTACCAGCCAGAGCTTTCTCATATCCCCTCTTTGCTCTCCTAATTGCTTTCTTGAGCTCCATCCTACACATTTTGTATTCCATTAATGCTTCCGTTGATTTGCTCTTCTTGCATTTGCTAAAAGCCTCTCTTTTCCTTCTTATTGTACCCTGAATGTTTCTGGTCATCCATGGTTCTCTGGGTTTGTTGTTCCTACCTATTACCCTAGAGGAAACATGTTGGGCCTATACCCTCCCCATTTCCTTTTTGAATGCCCCCCACTGCTCTTCTGTAGATTTCCTGACAAGTAACTACCTTGGCCAGATCCTGCCTTATTTTACTAAAATTCGCTCTCCCCCAATCCAAAACCTTTTTTTGCAACTTGTCTATTTCTCTCTCCATAACAAGCTTAAATTGTACCATGTTGTGGTCGCTATCACCAAAATGCTCCCCCACCAACACATCAACCACCTGTCCGGCTTCATTCCCCAGAATTAGGTCCAGCACTGCACCCTCCCTTGTTGGATCCTCTACATATTGAGCTAAAAAGTTCTCCTGTATACATTTTAAGAACTTCACTCCATCTAAGCCCTTAACACGATGACTATCCCAATTAATATTGGGAAAGTTGAAATCACCTCATATAATTACCCTATTATTTTTACACACCTCTGCAAATTGTGCACATATTTGCTCCTCAATTTCCCACTGACTATCTGGGGGTCTATAATAAACACCTAGCAATATGGCTGTCCGTTTTATATTCCTAAACTCTAAACTCATAAAGCTTCATTTGAGCCCCCTCCAAAAAATCATCTCTCCTTATTGCAGTAACTGACTCCTTAACTAATATTGCAATGCCCCCTCCTCTTTTACCCCCTCTTCTGTCTCGCCTGAAGATTCTATATCCCGGGATATTGAGCTGCCAATCCTGCTCCTCCCTCAACCATGTCTCCATGATGGCTACTATATCACAATTCCACATGTCAATCATTGCCATTAACTCATCCGTTTTACTTGCAATACTCCTGGCATTAAAGTAGAGGCCTTCCATCCTAGTCTTACTCCCTTGAAACTTACTTCCGCTGTATTCCCTCTGACTTGTGCGCTTTCCTGTGTTTAGCTGTGTCCCTATTCTGCTAGGAGTCTGCGTCCCCTCCCCCTGCCAAATTAGTTTAAACTCCTCCCAACAGCACTAGCAAACCCACAGCAAGGATGATAGTCCCCCTCTGGTTCAGATGTAGACTGTCCCGTTTGTACAGGTCCCACCTTCCCCAGAAACGGTCCCAGTGGTCCAGGAATCTAAAACCCTCCCTCCTGCACCAACTCTTAAGCCACGCATTCATCTATGCTATTCTCCCATTTCTATACTCGCTAACATGTGGCACTGGGAGTAATTCAGAGATTACAACCCGAGAGGTCCTGCTTTTTAGTCTACTGCCTAACTCCCTGAATTCTTGATGCAAGACCTCATCCCTCTTTCTACCTATGTCATTGGTACCAACATGTACCATGACCTCTGCCTTATCGCCCTCCCCCTTCAGGATGCCCTGCAGCCGTTCAGTGACATTCCGGACCCTGGCACCAGGGAGGCAACACACCATCCTGGAGTCACGTTGACGGCCACAGTAGCGCCCATCTGTTCCCCTGACTATAGAATCCCCTATTACTATTGCTCTTCCTCTCTTTCCCCCTTCCTGTGCAGACAGGCTGCTTGCGGTGTCAGAAGCTTGGCTCTGTCCACACTCCCTGGAGGAACCAGCCTCATCAGCCTCCAAAATAGAATACCGATTTGCAAGCGGGACCCCAGGGGACTCCTGAACTACCTGCCTGATTCTCTTGGACTGCCTGGTGGTCACCAATTCCCTTCCTTCCTCAAGTCCCTTCAGCTGTGGTGTGACCACCTCTCTATACGTGCTATCCACAATGCTCTCAGACTCGCAGATGCTCCACAGTGTTTCCAGCCGCCGTTCCAGCTCTGAAACCCAAGCTTCCAGGAGCTGCAGCTGGACACACTTCCTGCACACATGCTGGTCCCGGGGACTGAAAATGTTCCCGAATTCCCACATGCAGCAAGAGGAGCAAACCACAGCTTCAAGCTCTCCTGCCATGACTAAACCCTTTAAATTTAAAACTTTAGAAGATTATAATTACAAAAAACAACTAAGTCTTGCAAAAACAATGACTTACAATTCAATCTACTTTGAAAAATATCCACCAGGACTTACTCACCAGTCAGCTGTGCTCTTTGGAAACTCTCGGCTCCCCTCACTCTGAGGACAGGTAGGAAATTAAAGGAGCTCCTCGCTCCCTCCTCACCGAACTTCCTCAGTCACCGGACTTCCACTTCAACACTCTAATGCAACCCAAGTCATCACTGTAAGATGGCCCACTTTTATACTGACTGACTCTAGCCCCTGAAAACTGGTTTAAGCCAATTCTCTAATTAACAAGGTACAGCTGCAAGCAGAGCCTGAGTGAACCCTGTTTAAAGCTGGTCTAAAACTCACCTTCTCCAACCCAAACAGCAACTGTTAAGTTAATCTGCTAAATAAAAGACAGACTAGACTTAAGATAAAATTAATCCTTAATTATCCTCAGTCACCAAACTTCCACTTTAACACTCTAATGCAACCCAAGTCAGCACTCCAGTGCAATCATCAGCGAACATCCCCACTTCTGACCTTATGATTGAAGGAAGGTCATTGATGAAGCAGCTGAAGATGGTTGGGCCTAGGACACTACCCTGAGGAACTCCTGCAGTGATGTCCTGGCGCTCAGATGATTGACCTCCAACAATCACAACCATCTTCCTTTGAACTAGGTATGACTCCAACCAGTGAAGGGTTTTCCCCCTGATTCCCATTAACTTCAGTTCTGCTAGGGCTCCTTGATGCCACACTCAGTCAAATGCTGCCTTGATGTCACTCTCACATCACCTCTTGAGTTCAGCTCTTTTGTCCATGTTTGAACCAAGGCTGTAATGAGGTCAGGAGCTGAGTGGCCCTGGCGGAAACCAAACTGAGCGTCACTGAGCAGGTTATTGCTAAGCAAGTGCCGCTTGACGGCACTGTCGATGACACCTTCCATCACTTTACTGATGATTGAGAGTAGGCTGATGGGGCGGTAATTGGCAGGGTTGGATTTGTCCTATATTTTGTGTACAGGACATACCCGGGCAATTTTCCACATTGCAGGGTAGACGCCAATGTTGTAGCTATACTGGAACAGTTTGGCTAGGGTCGCAGCAAGTTCTGGAGCACAGGTCTTCAGTACTATTGTTGGAATATTGTCAGGGCCCATAGCCTTTGCAGTATCCAGTGCCTTCAGTCGTTTCTTGATATCACGCGGAGTGAATCGAATTGGCTGAGATGGGTCATCAACTTGGCACTTCTGGCTGATGATTGTTGCAAATGCTTCAGCCTTATCTTTCACACTGATGTGCTGGGCTCCCCCATCATTGAGGATGGGGATATTTGTGGAGCCACCTCCTCCAGTTAGTTGTTTAATTGTCCACCACCATTCACGGCTGGATGTGGCAGGACTGCAGAGCTTAGATCTGATCCATTGGTTATGGGATCGCTTAGCTCTGTCTATTGCATGCTGCTTACGCAGTTTGGCATGCAGGTAGTCCTGTGTTGTAGCTTCACCAGGTTGACACCTCATTTTGAGGTATGCCTAGTGCTGCTCCTGGCATGCCCTCCTGCACTCTTCATTGAACCAGGTTTGGAACCTGGCTTGATGATAATGGTAGAGTGGGGGATATGCCGGGCCATGAAGTTACAGATTGTGGTTGAGTATAATTCTGCTGTTGCTGATGGTCCACAGCGTCTCATGGATGCCCAGTTTTGCATTGCTAAATCTGTTCAAAATCTATCCCATTTAGCACGGTGGTAGTGCCACACAACACAATGGAGGGTATCCTCAATGTGAAGGCGGGACTTTGTCTCCACGAGGACTGTGTGGTCGTCATTTCTACAAATACTGTCGTGGACAGATGCATCTGCGGCAGGCAGATTGATGAGGACGAGGTCAAGTATGGTTTTCCCTCTTGTTGGTTCCCTCACCACCTGCTGCATACCCAGTCTAGCAGCTGTGTCCTTTAGGACTCGGCCAGTAGTGGTGCTACCAAACCACACTTGGTGATGGTCATTGAAGTCCCCCACCCAGAGTACACTCTGTGCCCTTGCCACCCGCAGTGTTTCCTCCCAGTGGTGTTCAACATGGAGGAGTACTGACTTATGAGCTGAGGGAGGGCGGTAGGTGGTAATCAGCAGGAGGCTTCCTTGCCCATGTTTGACCTGATGCCATGAGACTTCAAGGGGTCCTGAGTTGATATTGAGGATTCCCAGGGCAACTCCCTCCTGAATGTATACCACTGCGCCGCCACCTCTGCTCGGTCTCTCCTGGCGATGGGACAGGACATACCCAGGGATGGTGATGGCAGTGTCTGGGACATTGTAGGGTGTGATTCCGTGAGTATGACTATGTCAGGCTGTTGCTGGACTAGTCTGTGGGACAGCTCTCCCAACTTTGGCACAAGCCCCCAGCTGTTTGTAAGGAGGACTTTGCAGGGTCGACAAGGTTGGGTTTGCCGTTGTTGTTTCCGTTGCCTAGGTCGATATCGGATGGTTCATCCGGTTTCGGTTTTTTATTATTGACTTCATAGTGGTTAGATACAACTGAGTGGCTTGCTAGGCCATTTCAGAGGGCATGTAAGAGTCAACCACGTTGTTCCGGCTCTGAAGTCACATGTCGGCCAGACCAGGTAAGGACAGCATATTTCCTTCCCTCAAGGGAAGTGAACCAGATGGGTTTTTACAACAATTGACAATGGTTTCATGGCCATCATTAGACTAGCTTTTAATTCCAGATTTATTAATTGAATTCAAATTCTACCTTCTGCTGTGGTGGGATTCGAACCCATTTCCCCAGAGCAATACCCTGGGTCTCTGCATTACTAGTCCAGAGACAATACCACTACGCCACTGCCTCCTTGATAGCAGGTGGGCAATTTGGCCATTCGAAGTAGTGGCGGGATCAAGAGAAATGGTGGAGAGCTAAAGCTAGGTTTCATCAGCATCAATATAGAAGCTGAACCCGTAACTGGGGACAATGTATAGAATGGAATAACAGAATTGTTACAGCACCGGAGGAAGCCATTCAGATGCTGTGTCCATGCCAGCTCTCTGTAATAGCTACTGAGCTGGTCCCAGTCCCCTGCCTTATTCCATAGACCTACAATTGTTTTTCTTTTCAGGTAATTATCTAATTCCCTTTTGAAAGCTACTATTGAATCTGCCTCCACCACACTTTCAGGCAGTGCATTCCAGATTCTAACTGTGTATGAAAGATTTTCCCTCATTGTAAGATTTAGAACCTTACTTAAAATTTGTTCTTGGACCAGACAATAAGAATTCGGACATGGAGACACCTAATGTAGTGATAGCAGGGTGATTTATTAATGCTAAAAGCAATACTTAACAAATCCAAGGCAGTCGATAGCCTAGTCCAGATGGCCTTTACTCTCCACCGGCCCCAATGACACAGATGGCTCGTGACTCCTCTTCTCTTGTCTCTCCCTTTGTCATCTTCAAATCTGTCCACCAAACTTCTCCAGGTCTGTTCTTTTATTCCTTGTAGCTGGTGGCTCCTCCGGTGCACTGATTGGCTGGTTCATACATATTACTGTTTCGATTGGTCCCACCATTTTGTTTGTCAGTACTTTCATTTGTACACTAATTATGATCACATGTGCAAAACTATGTGTACAAACAGTCCATTATAACCTTGAGGTCCATTAGATCATTCATTTCTGGCGAGACTCATTCTGCTATTCTGTAATATTTTGATCATAATTATATAATTTTTGATATCTGTTCTTTTCTTTCCCTTTATCTGTTTGTTATTGGTCTGTATCACAAAATAATTCTGGTTGACTCAAACTGTATAGGCAGCAGTTTTTCCAGGAAGATATACAGCTAAAGTTAACTCTCCATTTACCAAAAGCTCACATATATAAAATTCATAATGCAAAAGATATGCCAATAAAACTGACAGAATCCACACTTTTTTACATCATGTTGCCTCTGATTCTTTTGCGAATCACCTTAATTCAGTGCCCTCTGGATTTCAACCATTCTGCCAATGGGAACAGTTTCTTCCTGTCTACTCTGTCCAGACCCCTCATGATTTTGAATACCTCTATTAAATCTCCTCTCAACTTTCTCTTCTCCAATGAAAACAGTCCCAACTTCTCCAATCCATCTTCGTAACTGAAGTTCCTCATCCCTGGAACCATTCTCGTGAATCTTTTCTGTACTCTCTCCAATGCCCTCATATTTTTCCGAAAGTGTGGCGCCCAGAACTGGACGCAGTACTCCAGCTGAAGCTGAACTTGTGTCTTATACCGGTTCAATGTAACCTCCTTGATCTTGTCTGCTATGCTCCTATTAATAAGCCTAGGATACTGTATGATTTATTAACTGCTCTCTCATCCTGTCCTGCCACTTTCAATGACTTATGCACATCTACCTCAGCTCCCTCTGCTCATGTTCTCCGCATTGAACTTCATCTGCCACTTGTCCAACCATTCCATCAACTTGTCTATGTCCTTTTGAAGTTCTACCCTATCCTCCTCACAGTTCACAATGCTTCCAAGTTTCATATAACCCATAAACTTTGAAATTGTGCACTGTACATCAAGGTCTAGGTCATTAATATATATCAGGAAGAGCAAGGGTCCCAACACTGACCCCTAGGGAGCTCCACTACAAACCTTCCTCCAGTGTGAAAAACATCCATTAACCATTACTGTCTATTTCCTTTCACTCAGCCAATTTCATATCCATGTTGCTACTGTCCCTTTTATTCCATGAGATATAGGTTTGCTCACAAGTCTGTTGTGTGGCACCTTTTGGAAGTACACCACATCAACAGCATTGGCTTGATCAGCCCTGTCTGTAACCTCTTCAAAAAACTCCAGCAAGTTAGTTAAGCACAATTTTTCCTTAGCAAATCCATGCTGGTTTTCCTTAATTAAGTGCCCAGCACTGGGACTCCTGTCCCTTGAAAGATTGGGATCCCACCTCCAAGAGCTGCTGGAACAATAAGAAAACCAGCAGCTCAGGACTATCGACAGTACCACCGGGAGCAGTGGCCACTGCTGGTTCTACAACAGGCCTGGGACCAGGCCCAGCGCTGGAGACCCAGGCAGAAGGTAAGTGAGGCAGGGCCACCAGGTCTAGTCCGGCAGACCCCGCCAATGGGGGTGGAGAAGGGCCGGCAATAAATCCAGAAAGGGGGTGTGGGTGTTATGGGAGGTGGATTGTTTGCCAGAGGGGGCCCTCCGTGTACTACAGATTGCCCATGGAGGGCACCAATCCCAAGGCCGAAGGGAGGTTGTCTCGTTTCACTGGGTGACCTCCCCACGTGGCAGAGGCCCCCTGTAGTATAAGAGTCTGAAAGGGTTAACGTTTGGGACAGTGAGAGTAACACCTCCCACTGGTGTGGGATGATGTAAGCATTCACAGGTGTAATGGGCTTGGGGAGAAGCAAGAAGCATCATGCAGAGTAAGATCTAGACAGGCGTATGGAAAGTGTATATAGTCCATGTGACTATAATAAATGGGTTACTGTTTAGATTTACAACAACTCCGAGAACTCTGTAAACCAAGCTCAACCTAGCATCTGAAATGCTGGCAACAATATACAATATGGTGGCAATGGTGAACATATCCAAAAGATTTTAAGAAGCCTAACCTGGTACAATAGTGCCAAAAGACTGCAGATCTCGTGGCGAGGCTGCCTAGAGCTCCAGAGCTGCTTCATAGATGACAGAGAGACACAGAGAGTAAATGAGTCAGCTGCACAGGCATTCAGGCTGCACCACAGAAGTGTGGTGGTCTGTGAGTAAAATCCGAGTCCAGCGAACGCAGGTATCGAGTCACAGAACCGAACAACAGTTGAGGATCGGGTGAGCAATCTTTAGAAAAGGGTGGAAATGTTGTCTAATGGCACACTGAGCAGGAAAAATGGGAAAAAACTGAATCCTCACAAAGGTCGGATCCGAAGTCGGCAGCCATACTCGAGCAGTGAGGAAAACGCATGGAAACCTCTGAAAAGAAAGGGAATCCTCCAAAAATTGCAGGAATACTTCCATAGCATGAGCAAACATTTATCAAAGAAAGAAAATTACCTACAGAGTTTAGCAAGTATATGGATCCAAAAGATATGATGCCAGAAAGGTTTAAGAATTTGGAAGGATCTAACCAGGTTCAGAATTGGTCTCTGTGGAGGAGAAGATTTATAAGGTACAGAATAGCTTCCCAGCTGGACAGCAAGCCTGAAGCTGAACGAGTTAACACTTTTCTGTACTCGATAGGTCCAATTGCTGATGATGTGACCGCAAGGCAGGGCGTCAATGAGGATTCCGATAAGTTTGATGATGCTTTACAAGCCTTTGGTAAATATTTTAATTTAAGAAGAAATAAGATTTTAGAAAGCTTAATAGAAGGGTCCAGAAACTGGGTGAATCTGTGGACACTTTAATTAACAATTTGTACAGACTGGCTGAAGGATGTGAGTATGGAGAACTGAAGACAGAATTCATAAGAGACCGCATAATTCTGGGCATTGCATTTATTACAGTCAAAAGAAGACCTCACCCTGAGAAGGCGATACAGATTGTCAGACAAGCAGAACCATAGGCAAAACAGAGTGATCCTGAGCAGGGAAGAGAAACCTTGGGTCAGAAAAACTCCAATGACCGTCCAGTTGCTGAAGCCCAGAACTGAAAATCTCCAGACCAGAAGGTACACTTGGGGGGTAAAGTGCAAGATGGCATGAGACCCTGCCAGCACTGTGGCGCCATAAAAGACCCACAGGCACGCACAGTGTCCTGCAAATAAGCAGAATGCTTTAACTATAAGAAGGTGGGCCATTTTAGAAAATGTATCAACGCAAAACTTCTACTTTTAAAGATTCCAAACAAAAACTCTTCAACCAAAGAGCAGTCAATGAAATGGAACTAGCTCCATTGAAGGATAAATCAGGAAATTTCCTCGAGGCGATCAATGACCCTAACCGGGCATTCCGGAAACACTGTGGCCTGAATTTTACAAGCACCCCGACATCGAGGGTCATGGTGGGGGAGCCCGGAAAATCCTTCTGGGAGAGGCCAGCCACAGGCTTCGATGCTGGGAAGGTCCTGACCCATTTCACTGGCAGCGGTGAGGCCTCATGGGGGCCCCGTCCCTGCCACTCAGCGCCAGAACCTTAATTTCAATATTCAAATAAATTTAAATGAGTGAATAATTATTCAGCTTTCCAAGACAGCTGTCCCACGCCGATATTCTGGCCAGTTGCCGAAGTCCCGCGCCTTCAGGTCTCCGTTCAGAGATCCGAGGCGTAACACTGCTGGGGAGGGGGTAGGAGTGACATTTTCAGGTCAGGTTGTGGGGGCGGGGGGGTGGGGAATGACAAAAACTTATGCAATTGGTGGCGGGGATGGTGGGAAGGGGTTGAAGGGTAAAGTGGAGGAAGTTCGGGGGGAAAGGTTAGAGTCGACTTTTTAATTTTTTTGGTTGGAAAGAGCTATTAAGATATTGATTATTCATTGAGGGGGTGGCGGTCGGAGAGGGGATTTAAACTGATAATAAAGTTTTAACTTTAATTTTTCCCCACCTGTCATTTTAAACATTAAAATTAAACTGAAGGGCCTGAAGCCCTTTAAAAATGGCGCCGCCGCCTGTGTGGTGACGCCAGACGCCGTTGCCTCGGATGGTATGCCCGCCCCCTCAATGTCATCAGGGACAGGCGGTCTGACCCCTCCATGCTAATGATCTGCCGTGCGAAATATTGCGGCGGCGCGGCACACGAGCACTTTTTGAAGCTCGTCGCCACTCTTTATGTTTTACAGAATCAAGAATTTTCTCTTTTGAACAGAAGAACATGTTTAGATCTTCATCTTATCAAAAAATCAAGCAACAAGATTCTAAGAGCCACTTTCAAGCAAACTTTCCAAAACTATTTTTGAGGCTAGGAAGACTGAAGACTGAATACAGCATTACGTTGAGAAAAGATGCTAAACCAATATGTATCGTTATGCCGAGAAAGATACCAGATCCATTGCTGAAGCAAGTCCAAGTACAGCTAGAAGAGATGACGGGGATGGGAGTCCTTTCTCCTGTCACGAAACCAACAGAGTGGTGTTCGGGAATGGTTCCAGTTCCTAAACCAAACAGTCCTCTTCACATTTGTGTGGACCTAACTCAGCTTAAGAAGGTTGTCGTAAGGGAAATTCACCCAATGTCCTCAGTAGACGAAAGCTTGGCAAAGCTATCCAAAAGTGTAATGTTCACGAAACTCGATACAAATAGTGGCTTTAAACAAATTTCAATGAATGAGAAGTCAACATTACCGACAATATTCATCACTTCGTTTGGAAGATTTTGTTTCAATCGTTTACCATTCAGTATCACATCTGCACCTGAAATATTCCAAAGGACTACGTCAAACATTTTACAAAGCCTTAAAGGAGTAATATGCCATATGGATGACATCTTAGTCCATGGTGAATCCATCGAAGAACATGACCCTCAGGGGTTAGAGAAGTTTAGAATCATTTACAAGATGAAGGCCTGATACTTAATGAAGATTGTGAATTCTCAAGAACGCCTCTTCATTTCTTAAGACGCATTGTTAGTGGCAAGGGCATAATGGCAGACTCGCAAAAAATGAGAGCCCAATTCCAACGTCTGTCCAAGATCTTCAATAATTCCTTGGAATGGTTAATCAGTTGGCAAAATTTTTGTCCAGTCTAGCGCAAGTTACTGATCCCTTGACAACTCTTAAAGAAAGATCAAGCATGGTGTTAGAATGTACGTCAAGAGCAGGCATTTCGAAGGATCAAGCAAATACTGGTTTCAGCAGACATATTAGCACCCTTCACTTCCAACCACAATTGCAACAGATGCCTCATCTACATGGCTAGAGGAAGTCCTTTTTCAAAAACAGTCAGATGGCTGTAGAAGACCGATCTATTATGCATTGCAAGCATCGTCTGAGATGGAGACATGGTATGCTGTCATAGAGAAGGAAGCTCTCACAGTCACATGTGCTTGCATCTCAGCTTATATTATTGGATTAAAAGTTCTCATTGAGACAGACCACAAACCCTTAAATTCCTTACTGGATGAAAAGGAACTTGCTAGAATGCCTCCAAAAATTCAAAGGTTCTGGTTTAGGCTAATGCGGTTCATGTACGAAACAGTATAAGGCAAGATGCAAACTTCCATAGATGCTTTATCTAGAGCTACTGTTACCATCCTACACAGCAGGATGTTTCTTTGTGGACAAGATTGAGTCATAGTCAGAGTATACTGCATCACAATGGCCGGCACGTACACAAAAGTTCCACGAAAGTCATTAGGCTCAGAAGCGAGGTGAGGAATGCATCCAAATATGCCAGTATTGCACACAAGGTTGGCCACTGCAATGTCCCGCTGGTAAAGTGATGAAAATTTTCCTTAAGTACTGGAAGCACGTCACTGTTGTGAATGATTTGCTGGTGTATAAACAGGCTGATGATTCCAGTCTCACTCCGGACAGATATCTTGGAAAGAATACATCAAGGCCACATGGGTATTGTGAAATGCAGAGCATGGGCTGAGTCATCCTTCTAGTGGCCAGGGATATCCAGAGATATTGAACAAATGATCTCTAATTGCCAGGTACGTGCAGTGCACTGACTAGACCAGAGGGAACCCTTTATATCAACACCATTATCCAGCAAGATGACACCCATCAAGGATATTATTTAGTACATTCTCCAGAAGGTACTATAAAAGGAAATAGGAGAAACCTTATTCCTACTCCACAAAGACACAGTGGCACAGTGGTTAACACTGCAGCCTCACAGCTCCAGTGACCTGGGTTCAGTTCTGGGTACTGCCTGTGCGGAGTTTGCAAGTTCTCCTTGTGACCGTGTGGGTTTTCGCCGGGTGCTTCGGTTTCCTCCTACAGCCAAAAACTTGCAGGTTGATAGGTGAATTGGCTATTGTAAATTGCCCCTAGTATAGGTAGGGGGTAGGAGAATGGTGGGGATGTGGTAGGGAACATGGGGTTAATGTAGGATTAGTATAAATGGGTGGTTATTGGTCAGCACAGACGTGGTGGGCTAAAGGGCCTGTTTCAGTGCTGTATCTCTAAATAGAAATAAATAAACATCAATCTATCATATATTTGGGTGAACCAGATGTTGATCCTGAAGTTTAGAGAAAACCAGATATTATAAACCACAATGAAGACCATCCAAGGCAATGACCAAGAGTTCAGAGAAAGAGAAAAGATCTTCCGAGACCTACAAGAACATAAGCAGGGAGAGTCATGAAGATAGGAGGTTTTGTGGGAACGAGAGAGACTCACGGTTGGTGTGTTGCCTCCCAGGTGCCAGGGTACGTGATGTCTCGGATCGTGTTTTTGGGATCCTCAAGGGGGAGGGGGAGCAGCCCCAAGTCGTGGTACACATAGGCACCAACGACATAGGTAGGAAGACAGATGGGGATTTAAGGCAGAAATTCAGGGAGCTAGGGTGGAAGCTTAGAGCGAGAACAAACAGAGTTGTTATCTCTGGGTTGTTGCCCGTGCCACGTGCTAGCGAAGTGAGGAATAGGGAGAGAGAGGAGTTGAACACGTGGCTGCAGGGATGGTTTAGGAGGGAGGGTTTTGGTTTCCTGGATAATTGGGGCTCTTTCTGGGGTAGGTGGGACCTCTACAAACAAGATGGTCTTCACCTGAACCAGAGGGGTACCAATATCCTGGGGCGGAGATTTGCTAATGCTCTTCGGGGGGGTTTAAACTAATTCAGCAGGGGGATGGGAACCTAAATTGTAGTTCCAGTGTGCAGGATGTTGAGAGTAGTGAGGTCAGGAATAAGGTTATAAGGACACAAGAGGGCACTGGCAAGCAAGAGCTTGGTTTAAAATGTGTCTACTTCAACGCCAGGAGCATCCGGAATAAGGTGGGTGAGCTTGCAGCATGAGTTGGTACCTGGGATCTCGATGTTGTGGCCATTTCAGAGACATGGGTAGAGCAGGGACAGGAATGGATGTTGCAGGTTCCGGGATTTAGATGTTTCACTAAGAACAGAGAAGATGGTAAAAGACGGGGGGGTTGTGGCATTGTTAATCAAGGAAAGTATTACAGCGGCAGAAAGGACGTTTGAGGACTCGTCTACTGAGGTAGTCTGGGCCGAGGTTAGAAACAGGAGAGGAGAGGTCACCCTGTTGGGAGTTTTCTATAGACCTCCAAATAGTTCCAGAGATGTAGAGGAAAGGTTAGCAAAGATGATTCTTGACATGAGCGAGAGTAACAGGGTAGTGGTTATGGGGGACTTTAACTTTCCAAATATTGACAGGAAATACTATAGTTCGAGTACTTTAGATGGGTCTGTTTTTGTCCAGTGTGTGCAGGAGGGTTTTCTGACACAGTATGTAGACAGGCCAACCAGGGGCGATGCCACATTGGATTTGGTACTGGGTAATGAACCCGGCCAGGTGTTAGATTTAGAAGTTGGTGATCACTTTGGTGATAGTGATCACAATTCGGTTAGGTTTACCTTAGCGATGGGCAGGGACAGGCATATACAGCAGGGCAAGAATTATAGCTGGGGGAAAGGAAATTATGATGCGATTAGGCAAGATTTAGGATGCGTAGGATGGGGAAGGAAACTGCAGGGGATGGGCACAATCGAAATGTGGAGCTTATTCAAGGAGCAGCTACTGCGTGTCCTTGATAAGTATGTACCTGTCAGGCAGGGAGGAAGTTGTCGAGCGAGGGAGCCGTGGTTTACTAAAGAAGTTGAAGAGCTTGTCAAGAAGAAGAAGAAGGCTTATGTTAGGATGAGACGTGAAGGCTCAGTTAGGGCGCTTGAGAGTTACAAGCTAGCCAGGAAGGATCTAAAGGGAGAGATAAGAAGAGCAAGGAGAGGACATGAGAAGTCATTGGCGGATAGGATCAAAGAAAACCCTAAGGCTTTCTATAGGTATATCAGGAATAAAAGAATGACTAGAGATAGATTAGGGCCAATCAAGGATAGTAGTGGGAAGTTGTGTGTGGAATCGGAGGAGATAGGGGAAGTGTTAAATGAATATTTTTCGTCAGTATTTACAGTGGAGAAAGAAAATGTTGTCGAGGAGAATACTGAGATACAGACTACTAGGCTAGATGGGATTGAGGTTCACAAGGAGGAGGTGTTAGCAATTTTGGAAAGTGTGAAAATAGATAAGTCCCCTGGGCCAGATGGGATTTATCCTAGGATTCTCTGGGAAGCCAGGGAGGAGATTGCAGAGCCTTTGTCCTTGATTTTTATGTCGTCATTGTCGACAGGAATAGTGCCGGAAGACTGGTGGATAGCAAATGTTGTCCCCTTGTTCAAGAAGGGGAGTAGAGACAGCCCTGGTAATTATAGACCTGTGAGCCTTACTTCTGTTGTGGGTAAAATGTTGGAAAAGGTTATAAGAGATAGGATTTATAATCATCTTGAAAAGAATAAGTTCATTAGAGATAGTCAGCACGGTTTTGTGAAGGGTAGGTCGTGCCTCACAAACCTTATTGAGTTTTTTGACAAGGTGACCAAACAGGTGGATGAGGGTAAAGCCGTGGATGTGGTCTATAAGGATTTCAGTAAGGCGTTTGATAAAGTTCCCCACGGTAGGCTATTGCAGAAAATACAGAAGAATGGGATTGAAGGTGAATTAGTGCTTTGGATCAGAAATTGGCTAGCTGAAAGAAGACAGAGGGTGGTGGTTGATGGTAAATGTTCATCCTGGAGTATAGTTTCTAGTGGTGTACCGCAAGGATCTGTTTTGGGGCCACTGCTGTTTGTCATTTTTATAAATGACCTGGATGAGGGTGTAGAAGGGTGGGTTAGTAAATTTGCGGATGACACGAAGGTCGGTGGAGTTGTGGATAGTGTCGAAGGATGTTGTAGGTTACAGAGGGACATAGATAGGCTGCAGAGCTGGGCTGAGAGATGGCAAATGGAGTTTAATGCGGAAAAGTGTGAGGTGATCCACTTCGGAAGGAGTAACAGGATTGCAGAATACTGGGCTAATGGGAAGATTCTTGGTAGTGTAGATGAGCAGAGAGATCTTGGTGTCCAGGTACATAAATCCCTGAAAGTTGCCACCCAGGTTAATAGAGCTGTTAAGAAGGCATATGGTGTGTTAGCTTTTATTAGTAGGGGGAATCGAGTTTAGGAGCCACGAGGTCATGCTGCAGCTGTACAGAACTCTGGTGCGGCCGCACCTGGAGTATTGCGTGCAGTTCTGGTCACCGCATTATAGGAAGGATGTGGAAGATTTGGAAAAGGTGCAGAGGAGATTTACTAGGATGTTGCCTGGTATGGAGGGAAGGTCTTACGAGGAAAGGCTGAGGGACTTGAGGTTGTTTTCGTTGGAGAGAAGGAGGAGGAGAGGTGACTTAATAGAGACATATAAGATAATCAGAGGGTTGGACAGGGTGGATAGTGAGAGCCTTTTTCCTCGGATGGTGATGGCAAACACGAGGGGACATAGCTTTAAGTTGAGGGGTGATAGATATAGGACAGATGTTAGAGGTAGTTTCTTTACACAGAGAGTAGTAGGGGCGTGGAACGCCCTGCCCGCAACAGTAGTAGACTCGCCAACTTTAAGGGCATTTAAGTGGTCATTGGATAGACATATGGATGAAAATGGAATAGTGTAGGTCAGATGGTTTCACAGGTCGGCGCAACATCGAGGGCCGAAGGACCTGTACTGCGCTGTAATGTTCTATGTTCTATGTTCTAAGCCTCCTGACAGATTGAATCTGTGCTGCCAGAGACTTGGGGGGAGATGGCGTAGTAAACACATACTATGCCAAATGATAATTTTTTTTTAATCCTTCAGTTGGAAACCTGAATTAAACTTTAAAAAGAAAGCAGGAGACAAAAAAACTGATAAAAGGATCACCACTAGCAGCTAAAATGACCGCCGCAATTTGCATCTAAATACCTTACTTACCAATGTATTGAGGTGGAGACATAGGTCTGGTAAAATCTCCAACCAGAACAATGGCTTGAGCATTTTGAATGAGCTGCTTGCCTTGCCTTCATTGACAAGATATTCAATACCATCTTGGAACATTAACACTGGTGGAGACGAACGACTCAAAGGGTAAACAGTGAAAAAATGGGACGTGGGAGAGATTGGAATTCTTAGGTCTGATCTAATTAAAGTGCAAAAAAGAGAATACACTGGACCATCATGTGACAGACCTATCTGTATGAAAACTTGCAGTTCCTTCTCTCTACAGGAGACAAGCACTTAAGTTTGACCGGTGCAGGGCCTGAGTAAGGTCTCTCTCTCTCTCTCTTTCTCCAGGCCACCTGGCAAATTCGAATCTTGCCTGCTGGCTAAAAAACATTCAAGTCTATCACTGCTGCAGACAGAGACTCCGGGAACAAAACCATCTACATCACTGTCCCCAAGAAAACTCTGAACCATTAGGCCACCTCTCCCAGCCAGAAACTTCAGGACCATGAGTTGATCTGGAAAACAACTGAATTACCAGATTCCACAGACTGTATATTCTTTTTTATTGTTCCATCTTTAATCCGACCAATTTATTATTCTTCATTCTGTAACCTATTTGTTTATGTATGATTCTCATGTGTGCGTGAAAGTTGGAGTGTAGTTTATTATTTTACTGAGATCAGGTATTGATTTTAAGTACAATAAACTAACCTCGTTCTTGTTTAAACTCAAGAAAACCTGTCTGATTGGTTCTTTTAAGATCATAGCATATAGAGGGTTAAACACTCACGGAATTGGTAAGCATATGCACTGTTTTAAAAGAAATAAACCCTGGTGTGGTTAAACAAGGAAAGGGGCAAGAGGGGAGCCTTTTGACTCCTCTTCGCCTGATCATAACAATATGTATAAAAATATATATGGACAAAGATTTGGGGGGAGATGTCGGATGAGGTTCTGAAAGGGTAAATGTATGGGACAGTGAGAGTAATACCTCCCACTGTGGTGATGATGTAAGAGATCACATGTGTAATGGGCTTCGGAAGATGCAAACAGCATAATTCAGGTTAAGTGCTGGACAGGCTCATGGAAAGTGTATATAGTCCATGTAACACCCCCCACCACTATCGCTGGCTTAATTCCAGTGGCAGCAGGAAGTGGCCCGAAAGTAGCTAATAATAGACCACGTAAGGGCCTCAATTGGCCACTGGTGGGAAGGCCATCTTCAGCATTTCCCACCACCCCACCCCCCGACCTAATCATGTTGCAGTGTGAAGGCAATGAGCCCTCCACTCCCCGCCTTTCATCACAATTCTATGGGCCCCCCGTTTCCTAGACTGGCTCCAGGACACCAATTAAATCCAGCCCAGTGCAGTAAGCCATTACAAAATATACATATGGGACACCGAGGATTAAATTTTGTCTGGCCAGCACGAGCGGGAGTCGAGGCGTGGGGGACTGAATAATAGTGACGGACATGCTTGCCCAGAAACCAGATGCCATGACATTGGTTTCAGATTTTGTCAGCAGTGGGAAAGCTCCAAGGCATTGTTGCTGCCCTGATGTGGCAGGACTGTAACTTAAATTGCAGAACAGCTAGTTGCAATTAAAGTGAACACAATTAATGAAAGGTTTTAATTTTAGTCAACGTTTCACGGGCATCATGTGCCTTCTGATTCCCAGCTGTTTAAGGTGGTGGCACCGAGGCGAGGCCTCACTGAAGCCTCTGAAAGGCAGCCATGGGAGTGGTGGATAACGGGGGAGAACGAAGGCCATTGTTGGCCTGCAGTGCTGGACACTCTGCATGGGTGGGATCACTAACGGGTGCAAGGATTCAGTGGGTTCTATCTTGGGTGCAAGGGTCAGGCGGGCTTTACCAGCCTGCAGCAGGAAACTATAAATCGGGACCAAGGCTCGAGGCCCACACTTACCTGGGAGTTGGAGAGGCACGCATCGGGAACTCCTTGGAATCAGCGCACGCTGAGTTTGAAAAAAATCCGTGACATCACAGGAAAGTCATAAGCTGATTGGTTGGAGAGTATGTAGTGTAACTGTCTGTAAAGAGCTAGACACATTCAATACTTTTAGGAAAGATGGGTTAATAATTGGATGATAGAAAAAAGGCAGAAAAAAGTTAAAAGTTTTTTTCTTGAACTCTTAAGTACCTACCTTATACACACAGAAGGAGCTGATTGCTGAGTAATTTTACTTTCTACTTTCTAGTCTCCAGTTTAAAGTAAATAATCTGAAAGCAAGCTTAAGGCATGGCAGGACAGCTCAGCTGTGTGGAATGCCCATCCTGTGATGTGGGGAGTCATGGATGCTTCAAGTGGCCTAGACAATCTCATGTGCAGGAAGTGTCTCCAGTTGCAAAAACTTGAGCTCCACATTTTGGAACTTGAGCGGAAGTTGGAGTCACTGTGGTGCATCCACGAAGCTAAAAACTACATGGATAGCACGTTTAACAAAATGGTTATACCGCAGATTAAGGGCATGCAGGCAGAGAGGGAATGGTTGTCTAGAAAGACCAGTGCAGAAGTCCTCTGAGTCTATCTCACTTACTAACCAGTTTTATGTTTTGGACACTGGTGAGGGCAATGTTTCATCAGAGGAATGTAACAAGAGCCAGGTTTGTGGTACCACAAGTGGCTCAGGTGAGCAGGTGGGAGGGAAGAGTGAAAGGGAAGCAGTGGTAGACAATTCGATAGCTAGGGGAACAGACAGGTGTTTCTGTGGCCATAGACGTGACTCCAGGATGTTATGTTGCCTTCCTGATGCCAGGGTCAAGGATGTCACGGAATGGCTGCATGACATTCTTACAGGGGAGGGTGAACAGCCAGAGGTCGTGGTCCACATTGGCACCTGTGATATAGGTAGAAAGAGGGATGAGGTCCTGAAAGCAGAATTTAGGAGCCAGGAAGGAGATTGAAAAGCAAGATATATAAGGCAGTAATCTCAGGATTACTCCCAGTATCACGTGCTAGTGAGCATAGAAATAGGAAGATTGAGCAAATGAACACATGGCTGGAAAACAGTTTGGAGGGAGGGGGTTTAGATTCCTGGAGCATTGGGACCAGTTCTGGGGAAGGTGGGGCCTGTACAAGATGGACGGGTTACAACTTAACAGGACTGGAACTAATATCCACGCTGGGAGAATTACTGGTGCTACTGGGGAAGGTTTAAACTAGCTTGTCAGGGTGTTGGGAACCTGTGAGGGAATTCAGATAGGAGAAAAAAAAAATGGTTATGGGAAATAGAAAAGCTGTGAATGAAAGTGGAAAGCAACAGAAACAAATGCTAGAACCAAGCAGGGTCAAAATACAGAATAGCATTGAAAAGACAGAATTAAAGGCACTCTATCTGAATGCACACAGCACTCGCAACAACGTAGGTGGGTTGATGGCGCAAGTAGAAGTAAACGGACATGATTTAATTGCCATTACGGAGACATGGCTGCAGGGTGACCAAGACTGGGAATTGAATATTAAAGGATATTCGACATTTAGCAAGGACGAGCAGAAAGGAAAAGGAGGTGGCAGTGCTGATAATAATGGATGGGATCAGTGCATTAGTGTAAGAGGATCTTCGATTGGAAGAACAGGATGTAGGATTTGTTTGGGTGGAGCTAAGAAACAGCAAGGGGTAACAATTATTGGTAGGAGTGGTTTATAGACCACCAAACAGTAGTGGTAATATAGGGCATGGTAGAAATCAGGAAATTAGAAGTGCATATAGCAAGGGCAGTGCAGTTATCATGGGTGACTTCAATCTACATATAGACTGGGTGAATCTAATGAGCACCAATGCTGTGGAAGAAGAATTCCTGGAATGTGTCCGAGATAGTTTTCTGGAGCAATATGTTGAGGAACCAACTAGGGAACAGGCTATTTTGGATCTAGTATTATGCAATGAGAAAGGACTAATTAATAATCTGGTGGGAAAACATCTTTAGGGAAAAATGCCCATAGTATGATAGAATATTCCATTAACTTTGAAAAAGCTGTAGTTCAATCCGAAACTAGGGCCTAAAATCCAGACAAGTGCAGTTATGAAGGTATGAGGAGCAAGTTTGCCGTGGTGGATTGGAAAAGTACATTAAAAGGATTGACGGTAGATAGGCAATGGCAAGTATTTAAAAAATCAATGCATGGTTTTCAAAAAATATATATTCCTTTAAGGCAAGAGAACCCAATAGTCAGCCATGGCTAACAAAGGAAGTTAAAGATAGTATCAGATCAAAGGGGGAGGCTTAAAAAATTGCCAAAAAATTCATAAGCTGGAGGATTAGGAGAATTTTAGAATCCAGCAAAGAAGGACCTGGAAATTGATCAAGAAAGAGAGAATAGAATAAGAATGTAAACGAGCAAGAAATATAAATACTGATTGTAAACGCTTCTATAGGTATGGAAAAAGGGAAAAAATTAGCAAAAACATATGTGGGTCCAATACAGGTAGAGACAGGAGAATTTATAATGGGAAATAGAGCAATGGCAGATAAGCTAAATAATTACTTTGTGTCTGTCTTCACGGAGGAAGATACAGAAGTCTCCCTTAAATAATTGAGATCCAAAGGTCTAGTGAGAATGAGGAACTGAAAGAAATTAGGAGGAGTAAAAAATTAGTATTGGAGAAATTAATGGGACTGAAAGTTGAAAATCCCCAGGACCCAATGATCTTCATCCTAGAGTGTTGAAGAGATGGCTACCGAGATAATGGATGCATTTTGATTTTTGATTTAGAGATACAGCACTGAAACAGGCCCTTCGGCCCACCGAGTCTGTGCCGACCATTAACCACCCATTTATACTAATCCTACACTAATCCCATATTCCTACCACATCCTCACCTGTCCCTATATTCCCCATCACCTACCTATACTAGGGGCAATTTATAATGGCCAATTTACCTATCAACCTGCAAGTCTTTTGGCTGTGGGAGGAAACCGGAGCACCCGGAGGAAACCCACGCAGACACAGGGAGAACTTGCAAACTCCACACAGGCAGTACCCAGAATTGAACCCGGGTCGCTGGAGCTGTGAGGCTGCGGTGCTAACCACTGCGCCACTGTGCCGCCCACTAAACTACATTGGGGATCATCTTTCAAAATTCTATAAATTCTGCAATGGTACCTGCAAATTGGAAGGTTGCAAATGTAACCCCACTATTAAAGAAAGGAGGGAGAGAGAAAACAGGGAACTCCAGACCTCTTAGTTTGACGTCGGTAGTAGGGAAAATACTAGATTCTATTATAAAGGATGTGATTACTGGACATATACAAAATAATGGTTTGATTGGGCAGAGTCAACATGAATATATGAAGGGGAAATCATGTTTGACAAACCTGTTAGAGTTTTTTTTAGGATGTTACTAGCAGAGTGGGTAAGGGGAACCAGTGAATGTGGTGTATTTGGACTTTCAGAATCCTTTTGATAAAGTCCCACATCAGAGGTTACTAAGCCAAATTAAAGTATAAAGTATTGGGGGTAATATACTAGCATGGATTGAGGATTGGGTAACAGGCAGAAAACAGAGAGTAGGAATAAATGGTCATTCTCAGTTTGGCAGGCTGTGGCCAGAGGGGTACCGCAAGGATCAGTGCCTGGGCCCCAGCTGTTCAATGACATTGAGCAAGGTTGAAGAAGAATTCTGGGCCCCTACGAAAAGCAAGACCTACCTACAATATTATTACAATATATTAACTGGGATAGTCTTAGTGCAAAAGGCTGAAAGGGGGCAGAATTCTTAAAGTGCATCCAGGAGAGCTTTATGAGCCAGCATGTAGAAAGTCCGACACGAGAAGGGGTAGTACTGGACCTAATCTTAGGGAATGAAGCCGGACAAGTGGTAGAAATGTCAGTGGGAGAGCATTTCGGGGATAATGACCATAACTCTGTATGATTTAAGGTAGTTATGGAAAAGGGACAAAGATGGACCGGAAATAAAGGTACTGAATTGGGGGAAGGCAGATTTCAATATGAATAAACAGGATCTGGCCAAAGTGGACTGGGAGCAGCTACTTGTAGGAAAGTCTACATCAGACCAGTGAAAGTCATTCAAAAAGGAAATAGTGAGAGTTCAGGGCCAACATGCTCCCATAAAGGTGAAGGATAGGACCAATAAGTCCAAGGAACTATCAAGGGATATGGAGGATTGGATAAGGAAAAGAAGGAGGCTTATGGCAGATTCAGGGGGCTGAAAACAGCAGAGGCCCTAGAGGAGTATAGAAAGTGTAGGGGCACTTAAGAAAGTAACTAGGAGAGCGAAGAGGGGGCTTGAAAAAACACTGGTGGGCAAGATAAAGGAAAATCCCAAGGCGTTTTATAAGTATATTAAGGACGAGGAAAACCAGGGAAAGAGTAGCGCCCATTAAGGACCAAAGTGGCAATCTGTGTGTGGAGCTGGAGGACGTAGGTGAGGTTTTGAATGATTACTTTTCATCTGTGTTCACTCTGGAGAAGGACGATGTAGGTGTAGAAATCAGGGAGGGGCATTGTGATATACTTGAACAAATTAGCATTGAAAGGGAAGAGGTATTAGCGTTTTTAGTGGGCTAAAAAGTGGATAAATCCCCAGGCCAGATGAGATGTATCCCAGGCTGCTATGTGAAGCAAGGAAGGAGATAGCAGTGGCTCTGACGCAAATTTTCAAATCCTCGCTGGCCACAGGAAAGGTACCAGAGGACTGGAGGACAGAGAATGTGGTGCCATTATTCAAGAAGGGCAGTAGAGATAAACCAGGTAATTACAGGCCAGTGAGTCTAACATCAGTGGTAGGGAAACTATTCGAAAAATTTCTGAGGGACAGGATTAATCTCAACTTGGAGATGCAGGGATTAATCAAGGTTAGTCAGCATGGCTGTGTCAGTGGGAGATCATGTCTAACCAATTTGATTGCATTTTTCGAGGAGGTGACCAGAGGTGTAGATGAGGGTAAAGCAGTTGATGTAGACTACATGGACTTTAGTAAAGCGTTTGATAAGGTCCTGCATGGGAGATTGGTCAAGAAGGTAAGAGCCCATGGGATCCAGGGCAATTTGGCCAATTGGATCCAAAATTGGCTTAGTGGCAGGAGGCAGAGGGTGATGGTCGAGGGTTGTTTTTGCAACTGGAAGCCTGTGCTCAGTGGTGTACTGCAGGGATCAGTGTTGGGACCCTTGCTGTTTGTAGTGTACATTAATGATTTAGATGAGAATATAGGAGTTATGATCAGTAAGCTTGCAGATGACACGAAAATGGGTGGTGTCGTAAATAGTGAGGAAGAAAGTCTTAGATTACAGGATGATATAGATGGGCTGATAAGATGGGCAGAGCAGTGGAAAATGGAATTTAATCCTGAGAAGTGTGAGGTGATGCATTTTGGGAGAACTAACAAATCAAGGGAATAGACAATGGTAGGACCCTAGGAAGTACAGAGGGTCAGAGGGACCTTGGGGTGCTTGTCCATAGATCACTGAAAGCAGCAGCACAGGTAGATAAGGTGGTTAGGGATACTTGCCTTTATCAGCCGAGGCATTGAATATAAGGGCAGGGAGGTTATGATGGAGCTGTATAAAATGCTAGTTAGGCCACAGCTGGAGTACTGTGTACAGTTCTAGCCGCCAAGCTATAGGAAGGATGTGATTGCACTGGAGAGGGTGCAGAGAAGATTCACCAGCTTGTTGCCTGGGTTGGAGCATTTCTGCTATGAAGAGAGACTGGGGTTATTTTCCTTAGAGCAGAGAAGGCTGAGGGGGGACATGATTGAGGTATACAAAATTATGAGGGGCTTAGATAGGGTAGATAGGAAGAACCTTTTTCAATAACCAGGGAGCATACATTTAAGGTAAGGGCAGGAAGTTTTGAGGGGATTTGAGGAAAAGTTTTTTCACCCAGAGGGTGGTTGGAATCTGGAACACACTGCCTGAAGGGGTGGTAGAGGCAGGAACACTCACAACATTTAAGAAGTATTTAGACGAGCACTTGAAATGCCATAGCATACAAGGCTACAGGCCAAGTGCTGGAAAATGGGATTAGAATAGATAGGTGCTTGATGGCTGGCACGGACAAGGTGGGCCAAAGGGTTTGTTTCTGTGCTGTGTAACTCTAGGACTCTATGACAATCAAGGACTTTACAGCGAGCTCGAAGTACAATAACCAAAACCTTCTTCAGATATTGCCTCAAACTCTTCCACTTTATTTCTTCTGCTCTTTTCTGTCACGATCTGCCTGTGTGTATCGCGTATGCATGCTAGCGTGGGCTCGTCGCGTCTCTGTAGGCGTTAACCAAATTAGAGTTTAAGTTTAATAAAGTTCAACCTTTTTTCTTTAAACCTAAGAAAACCTGTTTTGCAGGTTTCTTTGCCTTATAATTGGAACTTAGCGAACAAGGATTCAGTCAGGGGGAGTTAAAAAAAATGGTGTGTTTAAAATTAAACCCTGTTGTGGTAAAACCAGGTGAAGGCTGAGAGGGAACCCCAGATCCCTCTCTCACCTGGTCGTAACACCGGGTAGATGCAGAAAGGATGTTTCCCCTGGCTGTGGGGTCTAGAAACAGGGGACACAATCTCAGAATAAAAGGCAAGCCATTTAGGACTGAGATGAGGAGGAACCTCTTTACTCAGAGGGTGGGGAATCTTTGGAATTATCTGCCCCAAAGGGTGGTGGAAGCTTAGTCACTGAGTAAGTTCAAGACAGAGATCGATAGATTTCTAGTTGCTGATAACATCAAGGAATATGGGGATAGTGTGGGAATATGGCGTTGAGGTAGACGATCAGCCATGATCTAGAATGGCGGAGCAGGCTCAAAGGGCTGAATGGCCTTCTCCTGCTCCTAGGTTCCTATGTTCCTATCTCAGGTGCAAGGGTCAGGTGGAACGTTGAACTATATATCAGATGCTAGGCTATCTGCAAGGGTGGGCACTGAGGGGCATTAGTGTGTATCTCAAGTGGAATGGCAAAGGGAAAGGTGCCAAGGCAACTTTGTCTCTGCAAGGACAGCACTCTGGAGGGCTATTGATCAGATGGCATGGGTCTCATACACCCTGTCTTTGTGGACCCCGATGCTCGGCATCTGTGGCTCAGAGGGAGGGAGGGCCAGGATGCAGCTGCACACATCATGAAGCTCCAAAAGGAGAATGGCAGCAGCTAGCCATGCCAAGAAGGACCTATCCACACCAGAGAGTGTACCGGACTTGATTCAGCTACCTCCAAATGTCCGAGCAGCAGTGTCAGCAAAGGCTACGGCTGTCCAGGGAGGCCGTCACTAACTTATGTGCAATACTGCAGGACAAGTTATGACCTATAGGATTCAGCGGTCAGTCTATGCCCATGACCCTGAAGATCACCGTGGCACTCAACTTCTACGTGTCTGGATCAATCCAGGAATCTACTGAGGGCACTGAGGTCTCCCAGGCAGCAGCCCACCCTGCATCAAGGAGGTGGTAATGTCCTGTTCAAGAGGGCCGGTGACTATGTGCAGTATTGGACTGACCCTGACAGTCGGACAGAGAGGGGCATTGGCTTTGGAGCCATCGCTGAATTCCCCCAGGTGCAAGATGTGATAGATTGTACGCATGTAGCCATCAAAGCTTCCACAGAGCAGCCAGTGGCGTTTACCAACAGGAGGGCCTTTCAGTCCATCAACATTCAACTGGTCTGCGATCACCAAAAGCATTTTTTGCAGGTGTGTGCCTGCTTCCCAGGAAGCTTCATACGTCGACAGTCCCAAGTGCCACGCTTTTCTGTCACCTCACTTGCCTTCAGGAATGGATTTTCGGGGACAAGGGCTACCCCCTGAAGACATGGCTACTGACACCTGTGAGGAACCCTCGCAATACAGCAGATGAGAGGTACAACACTTGTCACCGGTCCACCTGAACCACCATCGAGCAGCCATTGGGCTGCTGAAGATGAGATTTTGTTTCCTGAATCGATCTGGTGGAGCCCTGCAGTATGTACCAGTGAGAGTCTCACATATTGTGGTGGTCTGCTGGGCTCTGCACAATCTAGCACTGGAGAAGGGGGAGGCCTTGTATGAAGAGGACATGATTGATCACCAGTCCTTATCCGACAAGGAGGATGTAGGGGAGGATACTGGGCAGGCACCACTGGGTATTGATTCCCTTGCACCGGAGAACAGGGCCATTGAGAGCCAACCTCATAAATACCCCCTCCCTGCCACTATGATGGCATCTGGAAATTAACTCAATAAAGACTCACCTCACTGCCTTCTGCCTGTCGCCTCCCTTCTATCTCGATTCCTTGCCTAGAACCCAGCTTCACCACATGCTCTGACACATCTGAGATGCTTACCAAATGCGGCCTGTGTCTACACTGACAGCCCAATAAGGCAGCAAGGGTGAAGGGTTATCTCACAATTCAGGCATGAAATAATAAGCATTTTACAGCAATGAATGTGAACTTTATTTATTACACCAATTGCAGAAAACAATACAAAGGCCACAATTAATACACCCTTGAAGTTCCAAGTGCATCTACATGTTTTCTTTATACACTTTTGTGTACTTCAATGCGGTGTGACCCTTGCACTGGCAGCTGAGATAGAGGCAGGCTGCCCCTTAGCCTGAGATGACTTTAGCAGATATCTACTGGGTGCCTGAGGCCTGGAGGACCCCGGCTGGCTGCGGAGTTCCTGCAGAGGTACAGGAGGCTCCTCAGTTGTCGCGGCGACTGGAGCTGAGGTCACTGGCAGAGAGGCTGAGGAGCCATTGTCCTAACTCAGAGTGCCCTGAGGGGAGTCCCCAGCTGTGGAGGTCAGCCTCTCCTCCTCCCTTTCAAGGCTCACTTGAACCACCCTGCTGACCAGAGAAGGACGAGGATCTGGAGAAGACTTGTGAACATGCACTTATTATTTAGCTAGAAACACAATCAGATCCACAGACATAGACATCTACATGTACAAATCATGGCAGGAGTCCTCCCCCTCCCCCCGCCCCCGAGCAGCGGACCCATTCACCTGCCTCCAGTATTCTCCATCCACCTGGATTCCTCCCTCTCGCTTCTTACCTGCACTCGATCTTTTCATTAAAAATTGTCGGCGTGACATCGGCTGTCTTACTTTCTTTGTCTAACACCAACATTGTTATCAAACCTACTGACAAGGATGGTACTGTTGTTGTCTGGCGTACCAATCTCAACCTTGCAGATCTCCTCTGGAGATCTTCCCTTCATAGCTTCCCACCTCATAGACCTGCACCCCGCAAACAGCCCGCTTCTACCTCCTTCCCAAAATCCACAAACTGAACTGTCCTGGTAGACCCATCGTTTCAGCCTGTTCCTGCCCCACTAAACTTGTTTCTTCCTATCTTGACTCTATTTTTTTCTCCCCTTGTCCAGTTTCTTCCAACCTACATCTTCTGATACCCTGCATCATTTCAACAATTTCCAGTTTCCTGGCCCTAACTGCCTCTTCTTCACTATGGATGTCTAATCTCTCTACACTGCCGTCCCCCACCAGAACAGTCTGAGGGCTTTCTGCTTCTTCCTTGAACAGAGGCCTAATCAGTTCCCATCCGTCCCACCACCCTCCTCCACTTTGCTGAACTTGCTCTCACATTAAACAACTTCTCCTTCACCTCCATTCACTTCCTCCAATTAAAAGGTATTGCTAAGGGTACCCGCATGGGTCCAAGTTATGCCTGTCATTTTGTTGGTATTGTCATGTAGGCCCCGACCTGCCAAAAATGAGGCACATATATTTCGCCACATGGATATTAAATTTTAAAATTGTTACTGAGAAGAAAAGAAGACCTATTACAAGGAGTTACCAAGCCCCTGGCTGGAAAGACATTTGCACATTTACAGACAGTGTTTAAAAGGGACAAAAGACCATTCCCTAATATATTCAATCCACAATGGACTTTTTATTATCAGACGTTGAAGGTGGAGGAGCTAGCATTCCAGGTTGACTGTTAAGATGGCCGAATATACAAACAGACATGGTCAGATCAGTTTAGTCACATGACTAACTGACTGTTGCAGGTTTTTTCTGAACTTGCCACAGAGAATTTGAACTCAGAAAGCTGTTTGCTCCTGGATTGAAAAGACCTCTCATGGCTAGCTTGTCGTAGCCCTCCTGTCTGCTCTCATCTCTCTCACCAGCTTCAGAATCCATTGAAGACATATGAACCCCGAGAGAGAAAAGTCTCCGACAGTGAAAAAGGTTTAAGAAGAATACTGGGCCCCAGCAAAAAGAAAGATCTACCTACAAACACGGACTACAGCAAGCTTGAAACACAGTAACAAACTCCCTTCTGAGATTGCCTCAAACTTTTTCACTTTATTTTTCTTCTGCTCTTTTCTGTCCTTATTTGCATGTGTGTATCACGTGCATGCTAGCATGGGTACGTCGTGTATCCATAGGCGTTAACCGAATTAGAGTTTAAGTTTAAATTTTAATAAATTTCACTTTTCTTCTTTAAGCCTAAGAAAGCCTGTTTGTGCTCATTTCTTTGCCTTACAATTGGAAAGTGGTGAACAATGATTCACTAAGGGGGAGCTCAAAACACAGTGTATTTAAAATTAAGCGCTGTTACAGTAAGACCAGGTGAAGGCTGAAAGGGAACCCTAGACCTCTTTCTCACCTGGTCGTAATAGTATGTTTAACATTCCTTGTTCCAATCCTACCAAGGCTTCCTCCCCAACTCATTTTCTGGTACATTGGTGACTGTATCGGTGCAGTTTCCTGTTCTCACTCCGAACCGGAAAACTTCATTAACTTTGCTTCCAATTTCCACCCTTCTCTCACCTTCATAGGTCCATCTCCAACACTTCCCTTCCCTCCCTCGACTTCTCTGTCTCCATTTCTGGGGATAGGCTGTCTACTAATATTCATTATAAGCCCACCAACTCCCACAGCTACCTCGATTACACTTCCTCACACCCTGCCTCCTGTAAGGATTCCATTCCATTCTCCCAGTTTCTCTGTCTCCGTTGCATCTGTTCTGATGATGCAACATTCCACAACAGCGTTTCTGATATGTCTTCCTTTTTCCTCAACCGAGGATTCCCCCGCAATGTGGTTGACAGGGCCCTTGACCGTTGCCAACCCATTTCCTACACTTCTGCCATCACCCCGTTCCCTCCCTCTCAGAAGTGTGACAGGGTTTCCCTTGTTCTCACTTTCCTCCATACCAGCCTTCACACCCAAAGGATCATCATTTGTCATTTCCGTTAACCTCCAGTGTGATGTCACCACCAAACACCTCTTTCCCTCTCCTCCCCTATAATCATTCCGAAGGGACAATTCCCTCCACGACACCCGGGTCCACTCCTCCATTATCACCGACACCTCAACCCCTTCCCATGCAACACCTGCTCTTTTACCTGCTCTCTCCTCATCATACAAGGCCCCAAACATTCCTTTCAGGTGAAGTAGCGATTTACTTGTACTTCTTTCAAGTTAGTATACTGTATTTACAGTCACAATGCGGTCTCCTCTACATTGGGGAGACCAATCTCAGATTGAGTGACCGCTTTGCAGAGCACCTCTGCTCAGTCTGCAAGCATGACACCGAGCTTCCAGTTGCTTGCCATTTTAATTCACCCACCCTGCTCTCATGCCCACATTTCTCTCCTTGGCCTGCTACAGTGTTCCAATAAAGCTCAATGCAAGCTCGAGGAACAGCACCTCATCTTTCAATTAGGCATTTTACAGCCTTCAGGACTCAACATTGAGCTCAACAATTTCAAACCATGACCCCCATTTTGATTGTTTTTTTCTTGCCATGTGCTGGTCTTAAACTTCATGTTTTTGCTTTCAGACAGAGCTGCTCATTATTCTGTCATTAACACTCTCTCTAGAAAAATGCTTTGTCCTTTACTACAATTATTACCAATCACTTTTATTCCATGACATCTTTGTCATTTAATCTCTCCCACCTTCTACCCTATCACAGACCTTCCCTTTTGTTCTTCCTCCGCCTCCCCATTTTCAAAGGCCTAAAATCCATCCCATTTCTACCTTCCTTCAGTTTGAAGAAGTCATTTCTGACTCGAAATGTCAAGACTGTTTCTCTCTCCACAGAAGCTGCCAGACCTGCTCAGTATTTCTAGCACTTTCTTTGTTGCGGGATTTCTATTTTCTATCTTTAAAAGATCAAGAATCTTTCAATGTTTTTTTTCCTAGAGCTTTCCTTTTTGAAAATCCCAGTGGGATTTCCAAGATCAAATATATTAATTCAGGAATGCCCCAGTATTTGATTTTTTTAAAGGAAAACTGACAGTTTACTGAGAAATTATAAGTTCTGCTGAATGTTTTATGTTACTTCTTGGAATGCTTCTGTGTTTAGTAGGTCAGCTCAAACAGATTCACTTATGATTCAGATTCACTGAATGACCAGACAGTTAGCAGCTGTCACTAATTCACAAGACATCCGGATCACATGTGTATCTCAGAACAATTCAAAAACTTGTGGTTTAAGCATATGAGCTGATCTTATCATGACATTCACATATGTATTATCTCCTCTCTTGTTCCATGCACCCAGCACAAGCTCATAATTAAGGCAGACTAGTATCCACTTTTCAACCCTGCTCTGAGACTTACCGAGCGTCCCACACTAAATTTTCTATGGAAACTGTTCAGCTCCTCCAGCTGGCGAGACAGACAATTTATATCCAACCTCTGCCTTGACATACCAATCCTCTGTATTACTCAGTGAAAAGACACATCAATCCTCTATTACTCATTGAACTAACATATCAGTCCTCTGTGCTTTTCAGTGAACTGTATCTGCTGTTACTGTATGATATGGAGACAAATGGCATTCCAGAGTGGTAATTTAATCATGGTGTGCCAGTAACTTCGGGAAAACTGATGGTTTAAAACTATACTTAAGCTCTGAAATTTTATTTAGGCTCACAGTCAATCTCTGTCATTTTTAATATCTCTCTACACTGATATATCTTCTCTTCCTTTGATTCTCTCACTTTTCGTCACTCCTCTCCTAAAGGTTTGACTCATGCTGGGTTGGGGTTTCACAGGTAGTAACAGCCCTTTGCTGCTACACCGAGAAGGCCATTCTTGTTCAAGGTGGGGCATCACAACTGAGCCAGATCTGGTGGTTTCTGCAGGTCCATGGCATGTGTTCTATCCAGCAGGGGTCGCTGGATAACCAACTTTCCACTCTTTAGTGTGGGGATCCTGGCTGACTGCTCTACCCCACCACTACCACATTTTTCAAAAAACAAGACTTTTAATGCCACTGGTCCAAGCAAAAGTCATGGAAAGGGTAACTGAACCAAGCTGGGAGAGTGTTTCAGTGTTAAATATAAATTATATTCCAGCGTCTGGCTGTGCTGTCAAAGTAAGTGAGTGTTATGCCTTGTGGTTCCCAGAACAATACAGATCCTAAATCATTTTCGGACAAAATAACAATATAACATCTGTCGTTCTTTAAAAAGAAATTGTAATGCCTTTCACTATCAGCATAATTCTTTTCCAAACGTTACTTTTTTTTCTTCTCTGGTTACTAAAGTAAATTTACCAACAACTTTTACAATTAAATATCTAATTCTGAATGCCTTAAAACTCTTCTGTGGCTGATTTTCTTTCAAATCATTATTCACAGTATTGTTCTGGTGATAAGATGTTGTGCCTCCATCTCGTGGATTTGGTTGTCGCCATCCCTGTCTATGATGAGTTGGTGCTCTGTACTGACAGTGTTGTATGTGTTGCTACTGGTGTTCTAGAAGTTGTGCTTGATGTTGGTGATGTTGCACCTCTTGTTGGTGATGTTGTGTCATTTGTTGGTGACATTGCTGATGACCTTCTCTGTTTTACCAGTTTTGGTGAAGGCCGAATATGGACTTTGTTCCTTCTCATCTGCTTACCATTTCAGTCTCAATGATGTATGATTTTGGAATCTCAGCTTCAACAACAACTTTTGCTGGGTTCCAGGTTTTCTGCATTGGATCCTGTACATTCACAGTTTGTCCGCTCAACAATTCAGGCAATGATTTGGCATGTTTTGTTGAAATGCTGACTTCCTTCCACCTTCATGTGCATCAGTAATTTGTCGTCTTACTGCCTCATGGTCATTTGAAGGATGTATCTTGCTTGGTAGAGTCGTCATGTATTTTCTGCCATTCGGTAGCTCTGCAGGTAACATTCGCACCACACAAGGGCCAGGCAATAACAATCTCCAACAAGAGACAATCTAACCATCTGCCCTTGATGTTCAATGGCATGACCATCGCTGAATCCTCCACTATCATTATTCTGAGGGTTACAATTGACCAGAAATTGAACTGGACCACCACAAAAATACTGCGGCTACAAGAGCAGGTCAGAGGCTGGGAATTCTGCAATGAGTAACTCACCTCCTGACTCTCCAGTGCCTGTCCACTATCTACAAGGCACAAGTCAGGAGTGTGATGGAATACTCTCCACTTGCCTGGATGGGTACAGCTCCAACAACACGCATGAAACTCGACATCATCCAGGGAAAAACAGCCCACTTGATTGGCACCCATCTACCACCTTCAACATTCACTCCCTCCACCACCGACGCACCGTGTCAGCAGTGCGTACCATCTACAAGATGCACTGCAGCAATTCACCAAGGCTCCTTCGACAGCACCTTCCAAACTCACGACTTCTATCACCTAGAAGGACAAAGGCAGTAGATATATGAGAACACCCCCACCTGCAAGTTCCCCTCCAAGCCACACATCATCCTGGCTTGGTACTATATTGCTGCTCCCTTCACTGTCGCTGGGTCAAAATCCTGGAACTCCCTTCTTAACAGCGCTGTGGGTGTACTGACACCCCAAGGACTGCAGCGGTTCAAGAAGGCAGCTCACCACCACCTTCTCAAGGGCAATTAGGGATGGGCAATAAATGCTGGCCAATAAATGCTGGTCTAGCCAGCAACACCCACATCCCATGAAAGATTGAGAAAGAAAGATGATTTCATGTCAGCCTTTAGAAGTGTAGTTTGGAGTAACAATAAGACAATAAGGTTTGGGTCTTCCTTTGTCTCTCAGCATTTTATGAGGGCCCTCTTGACCGTCTGGATGTGTCTTTCTACAAAACCGTGACCCCTTGGGTAATGTGGTGATGAGGTAGTGATGTTGAATCCTCACTGTTCAGCAAACTCCTTAAACTCTCTGAAGATGAAATGGGTTCCATTATTACATATCATCCTTTCTGGAATCCCTTGTTCAGCAAACAGGACTCGTACTGCTGTGGTGATTGTTGTAGCTCTCAAATATTTTATCTTTCTGATGAATGTGAACTTTGCATAATAGTCTGCTATGATCAGATATTATTCTTGTTTGTGCGTCAATAAGTCGGCTCCCACAGTGTGCCATGTTCTAGGTGGTACCTCAATAACCATCATCTCTTTCGGCTGTGTATTTCCACAGTTCTGGCATACGCTGCATGTAGACCATTTTTTCAGTGTCTTTGTAAATGCCTATCCAGTACACAACTGATCTGGCTCTAAGCTTCTGGATCTGGCTCCATTCCCATGTGGCCTTTTTGTATCTTCTGCAGAAGTTCTCTCTACATCGCTTTGGGTACGATGATTCTGGATCCGGCCAGGAGAACACTGTCTTCTAGTCAGATGTCATCTCTGATTGACCAATACTGCTGTATCACTGGTGTGTTTGTTGCATCTTTTCCGACCATCCCTGAATCACTTGCTGAGAGAGCACCTGTAACTCTCCATCTTCATTGATCTCATCTCTGATTTAACTCAATTTTGGTGGTGTCATGTCACTAGGTGATGTATCTTTATACCTAGATCTTTCAGCTAAAGCGATCAGCTTTCCTACTTGTACCAGGGTCGCTCCCAGTGCTTTCGTGGAAGCATCTACTTGCAGAGTGACAGGTTTCACTTGGTTGAAGTATGACAGACTTGTCTCCTTGCATATTACGTCTTTGAGTTTACCGAAACTCCTCCCATGTGTCTCTGACCATTGGTACTCAATATCTCTTAGCTCTCATAGGTTTGCTGTGTGCTGTGACATGTGAGGTATGAAAGAGCTCATCTACTGGATCAAGCCAAGAAAACTTCTCAGCTCTTTCTTGTCTCTCAGACCTTCCATCTCAGAGATAGCTGAGACTTTTTCAGGACTCAGCTTGACTCCATCAGGTGTGCACACCAGTTCAAAGAACTGGCATTCTGTCACATTTGCAATGTATTTGGCTGCATTTAGCTTAATCCCAGCTTTCCTGGTTCTCCCAATGGCTTCATGAAAGTGGTAATTATAGTCTTTCTCATCTACACCATTGGGGGGTCGGTTAGCTCAGTTAGCTAGACGGATAGCATGGGATGCAAAAAGATGCTAACCACGTGGTTTCAATTCCCACACCAGCTGTGGTAGTTCATGGAGGCCTGCCTCCTCACCTTACCCCACACTTGTGGAGTGGTGACTCTCAAGCTATACATCACTAACTGTCTCTTTCTAATGGGAGAAATGCCTATGGTCCTTTGGAACTATGGCTGCACCAACAAGCATCTATGCCATTGATCTGTATATCATCAGCTATGTTGATTGCTACTTTGCATCTCCTGTATGTCTCATCTATTTTCTACTGGAACACATCCTGGCTCACTTTAAGGCCAAAAGGCAAGAATTTGTACTGTCCAAAAGATGTGTTGCATGTTGCCAACAGCGATGATTTCTCATCAAGATTCATGTTCTAGTAGCCATTTCTGGCATCAAGCTTGCTGAAAACCTTTGCACCTACCAGTGCTGGCGTGATCTCTTCCAATGTTGGAGAAAAGTTGTGATTCCTCTTTATTGCTTGATTAAGATCTTTGGGATCCAGGCAAAGTCGTAGCCATCCATTTGGCTTCTCTCTCACTACGATAGAATTTACCCAATCTGTAGGCTCTGTGATTCTGGCAATCACTTAATTTTCTTCCATCTCTTTGAGGTCTCTTTCAAGCTTTCCTTTTAGCTCGAATGGTAATTTACCAATGGGAGACGAATCACTGGTTTCTTCTCTGGGTCAATGGTGATGTGATACAAATATAGGGCGGCACAGTGGCGCAGTGGTTAGCACCGCAGCCTCACAGCTCCAGCGACCTGGGTTCAATTCCGGGTACTGCCTGTGCGGAGTTTGCAAGTTCTCCCTGTGTCTGCGTGGGTTTTCTCCGGGTGCTACGGTTTCCTCCCACAAGCCAAAAGACTTGCAGGTTGGTAGGTAAATTGGCCATTATAAATTGCCCCTAGTATAGGTAGGTGGTAGGGAAATATAGGGACACGTGGGGATGTGGTAGGAATGTAGGATTAGTATAAATGGGTGGTTAATGGTCAGCACAGACTCGGTGGGCTGAAGGGCCTGTTTCAGTGCTGTATCTCTAAACTAAACACATAACCCCACTATTTAAGAATGGAGGGGGAGAGAAAATGGGAAACTACAGACCTTTTACCCTGACATCAGTAGCAGGAAAAATGCTAGAATCTATTAGAAAGGATGTGATAATTGGACACTTAGAGAATAATAGCAGGATTGGGCAGTCAACATAGATTTATGAAAGGGAAATCATGTTTGACAAACTTAATTAACGGACAGAAACCAGAGAGTAGGAATAAACGGGTCATTCTCAAGTTGGCAGGCTGTGACTAGTTGGGTACCACAGGGATCAGTGCTTGGGTCCCAGCTATTCACAATCTATATCAATGATTTGGATGTGGGGACCAAATGTAATATTTCCAATTTTGCTGATGACACAAAACTAGGTGGGAATGTGAGTTGTGAGGAGGATGCAAAGAGGCTTCAAGGGGATTTAGACAGGCTATGTGAGTGGGCAAGAACATGACAGATGGAAAATAACGTGGAAAAATATGAAGCAATCCAGTTTGGTAGGAAAAACAGACATGCAGAGTATTTCTTAAATGGTGAGAGATTGGGAAGTGTTGATGTCCAAAGGGACCTGGGTGTCTTTGTTCATAAGTCACTGAAAGCTAACGTGCAGGTGCAGCAAGCAATTAGGAAGAGAAATGGTATGTTAGCCTTTATTGCAAGAGGATTTGCGTACAGGAGTAAAGAAGTCTTACTACAATTCTATAGAGCCCTTGGTGAGACGGCACCTGGGGTATTGTTTTGATCTCCTTACCTAAAGAAGGATATATTTGCCATAGAGGGAGTGCAACAAAGGTTCACCAGACTGATCCCTGGAATGATGGGATTGTGTTATTAGGAGAGGTTGAGGAGACTGGGCCTATATTCTCTAGAGTTTAGAAGAATGAGAGGTGATCTCATTGAAGCATATAAAATTCTTACAGGGCTCAATAGAGCAGATGAAGAAAGGATGTTTCCCCTAGCTGGGGGTGTCTAGAACCAGGGGACACAGTCTCAGGATAAGGGGCAGGCCATTTAGGGCTGAGGTGAGGAGGAATTTCTTCACTCAGAGGGTGGTGAATCTTTGGAATTCTCAAACCCAGAGGGCTGTGGAGGCTCAGTCATTGAGTATATTTGAGACAGAGATCAACAGATTTCTAGATTTTAAAGATAACAAGGAATATGGGGATAGTGTGGGAAAAAGACATTGAGGTAGAAGGTCAGCCATGATCTAGTTGAATGGTGGAGCAGGCTCATGGGGCGAATGGCCTATTCCTGCTCCTATTTCCTATGTTCCTGTACTCAAAGTCTTCAACGCATCCAACCGTCTGATCAAAACACTCTGGATACTTTTGGACCAGATTTTCCTTTCTTTAGTTTGGAGGGCACTTTTCAATGGGTGTGCTACCTTGAACATTCATTGATGCCTCCTTCATTTCATGGTTTACCGAGATCAGCTACAGCTCTTCACAACTGCTCAACCCTAGGAAAGCTGGACAGTTTCAGTGAAATAGAACGTACGGTTAACTTTTTTTCCTTTGTGCATCCCTCTGATTTGGGTTGGTCCCAGCTGTCGAATCTCAGTTCCACCATATGCTTTCAGCATGACATCACTCAGTTTCTGAGCATCTTTCTTTGAGTAACCATTCTCTTTCAACTTTTCAGGAAAGATCTTCTGGTATATTCTGAGCAGGATGTTGTTACTCTGTGCTCCAGTATCAAGCTTCAGACTTATAATTGTGGTCTTACCTCTCACCTTCTTCCTGAGCTGTATGACTGTGTAAATGTCTTTTCTCTGGGAACTTTTGCATCCAGACATTTCTTGTCGGTCAATGCTTCCTATTTCTATTGCATCCTCAAATTCCTCATCATCTTCCAGGGTATGGATGTTTTGGTTTCTTTTACATGATTTCCCTTTCATAAATTTATGACGACTCTGTCCAATCCTACCATTATTTTCGAAGTGTTCAGTTATCACATCCTTCCTAACAGATTCTAGCATTTCCCCTACTACTGATATCAAACTAACAGGTCTGTAGCTCCCTGTTTTCTTTCTCGCTCCTTTCTTAACTAATGGGGTTACATTTGCTACTTTCCAACCTGCAGGAACCGTTCCAGAATCTATAACATTTTGGAAGATGATCACCAATGCATCCACTCTCTCTACAGCCACCTCTTTCAACACTCCGAGATGTAGATCTTCAGGTCCAGGGGATTTATCACTTTCAGTTCCATTAATTTCTCTCGTACTATTTTTTTACTAAAACTAATTTCTTTCCGTTCCTCATTCTCACTAGTCCCTTGGTTTTATGTATCTTCCTCTGTGAAGACAGACACAAAGTATTTGTTTAGTTTCTCTGCCATTTCATTATTCCCCATTAGAAATTGCCCTGTCTCTGCCTGTAGTGGGCCCATATTTGTCTTTGCGAAACTTTTCCTTTCTCCATACCTATAGAAGCTTATACAGTCCATTTTTATGTTTCTTGCTAGTTTATTTTCATATTCTATTTTCTCTTTCTTTATCAGTTATCTCATTTGACCTGGTAATTCCTTTAGCATTTACTTTCTTTGTCCTGCACATCTTTTCTGCAAGCTCTGCAGTTTGATCCATAAGCGGGACATTTCTTCTGTCTGTGAACTCGTCGTCATCCATATCTCTTGCACATCATTCTCCTGTTTGGGTAATCAGCATCTTCATCTGTCTACTTATGGCTTCATGTGCTCTGGCAGTGTCTACAGCCTGTGATACTGTAAGCTTGTCCTTTCGAATTAGAGCTTTCTGTACATCAGGGTGTGCAGAGCCCCAAATGAGCTGATCAACCAACCTTTTATCCATGTCCTTGAATTTACACTTGCTGGGTATGTTTCTCAATCTCATTAAGAAATTGGCAATAGGCTCACCTTGTCTCTATCTCCGGTTCTGAAATTCATAACAGTGGATCGATGGTTTGACTTTGATTAAAGATGTGTGCTGAATTTCCCAAAAATTTTGCCTGGGTTTTTACTGTTGTCCTCTCATTTCCCAGCTACTGAAAAGATTTAATCCTTTCTCTCCTGTCCACAAAAGGATGTAACTGACCCTTTGCTCTTCACGAGTGCCTTTCAGAAAACTACTGAATGTCAATTTGCATTTTTGGTATAACTTTTCGAATGCCTCCACGACATCTTTGGCCTCCCAATTCATCATAGGCTAGAAATGCGCGTTCATTGCTGTTACAGAAGCCATCTTTTGTTTTTCACAAACTCAGAAATTACATTGTTAAAAGGGTATGAGTTCTATATACAAACACCATGATGCTACTATTTTATATCTTGAAGTTCCCAGAGCGCCAAAAAAATCATACTTTTTAACAGATACTGGAGCTTGCATCTCTTTTATTTTACACACCTCTTCACATGTGGCGGAATGATACAATGTGTGTTTGGACTGTGGTGCAACAATGGTTAATTGAGTATTATGGATATACATATATACATATGCTTGAACAATATGATCCTAAATCATTTGGGGATAATTTCACATAACAGTGAGAAACATTCAACATTTATTTTTTGAGCCAAGCAGAACTTTAAAGTGATTGCAAAAACTCCAATTTTTGCTAGGAAAAGGTATAATGGCTGAAGTAAGGCACGTAAATGGAGTTAAGATACAGACTAGCCATAATCTAATTGAAAAGAACTTGCATTTATATAGCAGCTTCCATGACCTCAGATCATTCGAAAGTGCTTTGCAGCCAATGAAATACTTTTGAAGTGTTCTTACTATTGTAATATAGGAGACTGCGAGGGGATGAATGGCCTACATCTGTTCCAATTATAAATTCAGTGACCAATATAATTTTAGCAATGTTCTCCCACTCTGAAGGAGCTGATTCGTGTCAGGTCCTTGGGTGGCAGCAATCCTTAACTACCTAAACCAAGAAAGGAATCTTCATGCATCAACCAACACCGTGGACTGGATTTTGCAGTCTGCTGTCAGGAGTGGCGGCAGGCATGGAACATGGCAGCCATCCCCCACGGGACCCATGCCGCTTTGATTACGCGGCAGGCAGCCACTTTACATATTAATGGTGGGCGTCCCCTCCAATCACATAGCAGGGGTTGCTTCAGTGATGCGGCATCACCTGATTCGTGAGCAGGTGCTGGCACCGTTTTTAAAAGGCTGCCAGCCCTGCAAAATGCAGAGTTGCCCTCGTCCCCCTATCCACAAAATAATGCAGAGTTATCCCCTCCCCCAATCTACACTCAAAATGCTGAATTGACCCCTTCCCCTCCTCTGTGGGGCCTGCTTCTCCTGGACAGGAAAGCGAAGGCACGTGAGTGTTGCACATCATTCTGAAGATCGGAAATGGACGGGAAGATCACGGCAGATGACCCGGTAATGCATGTAGAGAGGTTTTTAAAATATTCTAACTAGGGTCCCGTCGCAGAGCGGAGCTTCCCCACTGCCTGGAAGATCAGACCCGGCAATTCTGGCGTCGGGTTCCTTGGCAACCACTGCCGCTCCAATTCTCCAGCCACCCCCCAGCCACAAAACCCGATGTCGGGCTGAGAACAAAATCCAGCTCATTGTGTGTGTCATCAACCTATTCAAGCATGTAAAACCCCACCGTCAAACTCAATCCTGTCATCATCTCCAACACACTTCTTACTAAACTTCATGTAAACTAAATGGTGTCAGCAGAGAGGTTGAGAAACACAAGGTATGCGCATTTTCTCAAGCTTAAAAATATTAGTTAGAAAACATTAAAGTAAATACAAGAGAAAATGGGATGACAGGGGGAGCAGAGACAAGTAAAATTATTTATATTTTGATAAATTGGTTTTTATCAATTTCTATGGACATCATCACCAAATGATTGAGAGTGGAACTAACTTTTCAGTGTTCATAGATAAAGTTTTAAGTATATTTTATTAAATTTCATTTCTCTGTTAGTCCACTGGGTGGTGACTGAACACCATTGCTGGCAAAAGGCTAGTCACATGACCTTAAGATGCCATTTTATGTAAGAGAGCTGAGGCTATTTTTGAGGGGGTGGAAACTAGAGAGACCTTGGGAATTCCAACAATTGTGTTTGAAAAGAGCACACAAATCCAGACTTACAAGAAGCAAGTACCCTGCCTGCTAAATGCAAGCCCAGAATGGAAATGAATAGTCGTAAATCTTTAACCCTTTGTGTTGGATCAGCACAGTGACTTCTGTTTGTTGGCTTAACAAATGCCCTACAGCTGATTTTAAACACCATAAAAAATGTTCCCTCCCTCCTCACTTAATTTTAGTTTACACAGAAATATTTCAGCCCCTTTAAACTGGTAAAATAGGCAAAGTGCCCACTGACTGAGCGGCACAAAGGTTAGCACCGCAGCCTCACAGCTCCAGCGACCTGGGTTAGGTTCTGCGTACTGCCTGTGTGGAGTTTGCAAGTTCTCCCTGTGACTGTGTGGGTTTGTGCTGAGTGCTCCGGTTTCCTCCCACAGCCAAAGACCTGCAGGTTGATAGGTAAATTGGCCATTGTAAATTGCCCCTGGTGTAGGTAGGTGGTAGGAGAATTGCGGGAAGGTGGGGATGTGGTAGGGAATATGGGATTAGTGTAGGATTAGTATAAAATGGGTGGTTGATGGTCGGCACAGACTCGGTGGGCCGAAGGGCCTGTTTCAGTGCTGTATCTCTCTATGACTGCTGTTCAGTCCAACAGGGAAATCATGACCACAAACTGACACACAGGCGAGAAGAAAATGATAAATGCAACACAGTGTCTCCTTGGGAAGCCATATTTGCATAAATTTATTAGTCCAAGACATGTACTGTAGATACAAACATAATTAAATACAAGAAACAATTGCTAAACATCAATCACATTGGTAATGTTGTCCTTACACCTTCATAACTCACAGGCTTTGTTTTTGAGAAAAATGGTAATTAAAAATTGTCAGCTGTTCAAACCTCATTAACAACAGGAGATGTTAGTGTTTTTTTAAAATCTGCATTGAATCAATGTGAGCAACACACCCAGTACATCCTGGAACACAGAGTCAAACACCTCTCAT
Source organism: Heterodontus francisci (assembly GCF_036365525.1). Classification (NCBI taxonomy): domain Eukaryota; kingdom Metazoa; phylum Chordata; class Chondrichthyes; order Heterodontiformes; family Heterodontidae; genus Heterodontus; species Heterodontus francisci. The sequence goes on from NC_090382.1 coordinate 28,143,377, forward strand.
AATTCAGGAGTCCTTTGCTGCATTATCGGCTGTCAGTAAGCTGCATGTGAAACAAAACACTCCAACACATCAATAGAGAAGAAAGCCCTTTATCAGTTGTCATATCAATTAAATATCTGACGAAGGGTCAGTTATTATTGAGCCTCAATAATGAGATAAAATGGTGGACAGATGGCAGCCATTTTGAGGCCTCAAGTCCAAATTATTTTTTTTTCCCAACTTGTCCTGTTTATTTGTTTCATACTATTAGTTGTGTTCCTTCTCCCTGTCCACAAAAAGCCAGTCTGAGAAAAGAGCAGGACAACTACATTTAACTCCAAGCAAAGGTCATCAAACGCTGCATGAAACATGATCGCTTTTGTGGTACTGGGACTGTAACCTACCGAGGCTAACTAGTTTTGATTTAAAAAGGTGACCAATTTTGATCTATCCTTTTCTTTAAAAATAAGATGCAGGTCCCTGTGCGTTACTTGGATTGTAAGCCTCACTCATTTTGAATAAATGTCACTCCTAATATATCCTAGATCTTGGGAAATTCTACCTGAGAAAAATAGGCTTAAATAAATGGAAGGCCTCATTGCAGATGGATACTGTGGAGCTTTGCTCAACTATTCTTGGGAGGTGGGGGAGACAGAGGCTTTGGTCAGGGAAATATTTTAACAGGGCTTTTCCCTCAGCAAATCCTACAAGTCACAGTTTGTGGGAGGAGTGAGTTCTCTCATGTCTATGCTTTCCTTGTGATCTGATGAAAGGAGTACATTAATCATTTTGTCAAGGTGCTATTCTGCCATGCCCATCATTTACAGTAGAAGAGGTGTTTGTGGGTGGAAAGGGGCATGTTATTTTCTTAACAACAACACCCCCAGGTGTTTGGGCAGGAAGTTGCTTTTTACAGGGTTTATTGCAAATGTCTATAATTGAAGCTGGCTATAAGTTTGACTATACAGCTTACACCCCAACAAACATGAAGTATCGGAAACAATTGTTTGAGGGCCCCCCCCAGTCATATCATTGCTAAACATTCCATTAACACATTGCTGGTTAGAGGAAATAATCCAGGAGCATTCAAAAAAAATTATGCTGCTTTTGTATTGTATTAAGGCTCTTTAAAATATATTCATTAAAAATAGAACACAGAGTACTTGCTAAGGAGAGGATCATGGTAATACTAACACATTGATGTAATACCTCATGGTTAGTTTCTAAGTAAGGTGGTGTTGAGAGGTAGTATGTGCGTGTGTGTGCATATACACACATACAGGCAAGCAGCAAAACAAAAAGTGTGAAAGCACTTTAGGTCTCTGAAGTAATGCAATGTATGACTTGACGAGCCAATTCCTAAAAGATTCAGCATCATGCACAAGGTTTAACATGAATACACATCAAGACTATTGTTCTTTAAAAGGATGCATCGATTACAGAGTATTTGAGGTTAGCAAAGAAAATTATGAAGAAAAATTACAACTTTGTTTAGGGCAAACTGGGAAGTTGGGAGATCAGCCTGTGAATTGATTGAATTTCTTTTTACAATTCTGTCCCCCTCCTCTCCAAAAGGTAATGGCTGGACTTTCTACATCAATCGAAACAGAGAGGGCTGGCAGACCATTCAACCATGCAAGACCTCATAGTCAAATCCAATCCTGATCTCACCCACTGTTGACTGCCACATATTAGCCAGCTGGAATCACTTGATAGCAATTAGGTATAGGGAGCCTGGATTATTCTCGTTCCTAATTCAAGGATGCACAGCATATTAGATGTACACAGTTTCTTCATCACCGAGGCAAATTAACTCAGCAGAAACTGAAGATTTAACTTGGAGCCTTCTAACCTGCATGGTTTATGAGCTGATAAAATGGAGTAAACTTGAGTAGTTTGGCGGACATCATCACAAACCTCCATTAGCAGTATCAACGAGTGAATCTCAAATCAACCCCTTCACCGGCAAAACAACATTAGTTAATGAAATCTTTCTGATTGCCATTGACTTCCATCTAGATTCCAACTGATAAATCTTTTTTTTTCATTTCCTTTATCCCTGCAGCCAAATATAATGTGTACTTCAGGTTCAATCAATTGAAAAAAGTAACGTTTGTAAAAATGGTGCTATCTTAAGTCAATGGAAGGAGTTAAGTGCTAGTATGAACCACCTTCCTTCCTCATTTCAGATAGAATGACTGCTTCTTGCAGGCTTTGCAGGGCCTAGTCGCTCACCACCACCTTCTCAAGGGCAGTTAAGGATGGGCAATTAATGCTGGTCTTGCCTGTGATGCTCACATCCCAAGATCAAATAAATAAAAAAACATCGTCGGCCAGAAACCTCTGACCTAGAGGGCACTCGCAGCAGACTGAGAGGACGCTAACAGGCATTAGTTATGGTGATTTAGCCTGAGGCAACTTCACTAATTCCTAATATCACATGACCTTTCAAGCAGAAGAAAAGAAGTGGCCTGATTGCAGTCTTAATTATTGTGGGGGGAGGGGGTGGCATTGGGGGCAATTGCCTTCAAAAGAAGTGTTCCGGAAACTTTATCTCTTAAGAAGAGCAAACAGAGTCACACAATGGCATGACAACCTGCAGAAGTGGCATAAAGTTGTATCCGATGCAATTTAAAGCAAAGTCAATTTTTCCGGAGTCAAAAAAAAAATGATTTGCCTGACACATTTTACGAGGGATAGTCACACCTAGTGAATACTTGCTTACAAAATACAGACCAAAAAACTGAAGTACTTCAACAGGCATGATTAAATTTGATACTTTCCAATTAAGTAAGAGTCAAAATTTCAAACTGAATTTGAGTGAGAAACATTAAACAGTGTAAACCATGGTAATTTCCCCCCAAATTGCCACTACACTTAAACAGAAGGCTCACAAAACTTGAATTACGTGCAATACATGAGCTTTAAAATCACACAAGAGCCTGAAGCGTGTTAAATTGCAGAAATGAAAACAAGGTGAAAATTTCTTTCTTGACTGGCAGCCTAGTGACACAAAGCAGGGACTATTGGAGAGGGGGTGGAGTGATGTTGTAAAAATAAATTAATAGAAAACTGTAATCTTTGCATCCTTACTATTAACTTGTAACCCGTGACAGCTTAAGGCTAAATAAATGAAAACAAGACATTCTTAATTAAAGCGATGGCAAAGTAGCATTTCTCATCAATAAGGCTTGAGGCACTGTTTATATTCAATCCAAAGTAACCATTTATTTTTTTTTGTAGGACAAACACAATTATCTTTTTGCTTTTTTTTGCAATACGTCATCATTACAGCACAATTTCTTTCTTCTCCCCCTCTCTCTCTCCTTTCCCGTCGCGAGCTTCAACTGAGCGAGGTGATGTTTGAGCGACCGCCAGGAGGCGCGACGATGCGATGACCACTGCGACGAGGGCCATCGTCCACCTGAGCACCTGTAAGATGAGAAGGTCGGAATGGGCATGAAGCAAAGCGGCCCCACAGGAGACTAACAATCCCATTCCCCCCCCAAAGTTCCGAGCACCACCCCCCTCTACTAAACAAATGCCAGTTGTTTGTCCTTGGTAAGGTGGTCAGTCAGGTTTGTGTCAAGCCAGTGACGAGTCTTACTCAGCCATGCCCTCTCTACGTGACTTGTTAAACTATAGACAGCACACACAAGATTTATGTCCCAATTTTGCAGCAGCTATTCGGTCAATTAGTGCTAGTGAACTGGTCCAATGGTCTTGGCACTTCAAGGCAGCAAAGGCTTTTTAATGTGATGGCTCCCCTGTTCTTTCTTAATCCCTATTGCCTTTGGCATTCTCCTACAGTTAGCCAGGAGTTATTTTTCTTTCTTCCTCCATCTTACCTGCGTCCCCACCACCCCTCCCTACCTCACTCACTATTCTTCTGCACTTAGAAGACTAGTCTGTCTCTAAACACTAAACAAGGTTGCTGAGCAACCAACTGGAGCTACTTAACAAAAGTGAAGGCAGGCCATTCTTGAGTATTTGACAGCAGCACAGGCAGAGACTTGATAATTGATCACGTGGCTTCCCTCAGTTTGCAGCATGAGAGAAAGAATTGGAGAAAGGGTAAGCTCTTACTAATGTGGTTGCTTCTAACTTCATCCGTTTGCTGAACTCCCCTCACATTTCCTGCATCTACTGTACATTCCCAACTACAAAAAACATTGGCTTCTGCTTCTCAGCTTACTCTAGCCAATGCTGTTGATATTTCAACAGATACATGCGGCGACAAGTTCAGTCGGATAAACACAGGGGGCACTGGGTAGTGCAGTGGAGCCTAATCTCTACGGGGAGGGGGACATTTGAATCTCTCTCTCTCTCTCTGTATAGGTTTTGTAAGTGGGTGCAGTCCCAAAGCCAGTTACTGCCTTAACCTTGAACTGCTTACAACTAGTCACTAAATTAACAGCTTCATCCAGACAGATAGGGATGGCTGTTGTGGGAAGTATACAGTCAGAGGTGGTCTCCTGAGGTTTGGGGTAGGAGGGGTGCTAAGGCACAATAGGGAGTTCCGTGCTGGGTTTGAAGGGCAGGGGGAGGGGGTAGTGGGTAGGGGTGGTAAGAGAGTAGAGTATAAGGGAATATCACTCGTCATCTGGTCTGTCCTAGAAATGATCTGAGAATACTTGACATTGATATAGTGGGTGGGGAAAATGTGCTTCCTTCCCCAGAATTCAAATTCTTCACCTTAACCAGAAACAAGGTCAGTATAAAAAAAATTAGACCAAATCAAAAGTAGCAACCAAGAGTTAAGGAAACTTATAGCATTGACCCATCAACAATATGCATCGTTACAGGGAAGCTTTGTGCCGTGCAGGAAGGTTTAATGTGATTAAAAAAGCAAAGACCCCAGAAACAGTAAACTTATTCACTAAAGGCGCAATAAAGCACTGTGGTTTTCCTTTAAATAATCTTAAAACTATTAAGCAATTGTCTATTAAGCAATTGTCTGTAATTCTTTGCTAAAACTCTCTACATCACTTCACATTCCATCAATTTACAAGATACTGCCTGTGGGGGGCAGGGCGGGTAGGTGGGCGTGGCAGGGTGGAGGGGGCTTTTTGCTTGGCTTATGTCCAATCTATTTCAGTAGATTAAATCCAGTCAGTTGTATTCACAAAAAAAAAACTCCCTTGCCCTCCAGGGCCCAAGTAATTTTGATGTTTAAACTTGATTGTTCCATACCTGCATTAGGTTTTGTAAAACCATCAGTAGTTCTTCCTATTGAAATGAACGGAAATGTTTAATTGACAACGGCAAATGGCCAAATTTCTGAAGGGCTCAAGACGATCCTCTAATTACAGCTTCAAATGATCACTTTTGGTGATATTTTTTAACCTTGGTCATCAAATAATGGCTTTACAGAGTACGCTCTGGTATTTTGAATATTTTCTTTGAAAAATAATCTAAATTTCATTCTCATTAGAATAAAACCTTAAACATCAACATAATCTATAAAGCACCTTTAATGCAGTAAAAGGTCCCAAGGTGCTTTACAGGAGCAATGGTCAAGCAAAACAAACATTCTGTCTGGTGAGTTCGCCCACCGCCAGACCGGACTTTGGTTGACCGGTCAGTGAAGCTGTGCTCATCGGCTACCTGACAGCACCAATGGGAGACCTGATCCTCATTAGCATTCAGCCGGCAGCCCTCTATCGTCACCTCAGGAAGTACTGCCCGCTCCAGACTGCTGCAATACTGAGTGACCCAGAAGATTGTAGGTCTGCCAGAGAGGGGGAGTGGGGTCCTGTCTCGGGATAGGGGGCTCCCTGAGAAGCACTCCTGCTTCCCACCAGCCCCATAAAAATGCATGTAGCAATTACCCGTGATCTCCTTCTTCAACTGGTGCCCCCATCTATGTCACAGGACTCCGAGTTACATGTTGAAAGGGCACACCATTTTGAGTCAGGCGGTTGCTCTGGCCACCCAGAGGCAGTCCCAATGGAAAATTGCTATGGCCACAGCGATGACAGGAATTGTGCAGTAAGTCATTCCCCTGCCAACTTCACGACGCTACCCACCCACCACCCGTTTCCACTGGGTTGCAGGCCTCAAAATCTGTAACTGTAAAGTTATTGGTTATTTGGTTAATTTGATAAATCTTTCTGTAATACAAATAACAGAGTTCTTTTGCAGATGTGCAGAAGCATGAAGTATGGTTAAAATGGAGGACCCAACAGTAAAACATTGATACCAACAGACTGAGATCACATGACTAACACCATATATTGTACCTAGGCATTCCTTAGAAACATCTAGAAGTTACTATTACCAAAATCCAGTCCTTGAACCTTAAATATGTGTTATTCTCTTTTAATTCAGTACTTTCTATTAAAGCCTGTGTTAAAGTAAAATATTAATCCAAGAGGAAAATGAAGATCACCGTGTAACTGATGGAAGATTAAATCCTGCATCAGACAGAATACTCTTCCGTTTCAAAACTATTTTGCAATTGCTCCGGTGGGTCACCGCCCTGTGTGTCACTGAGCTACACAGAGCTGCGATTTCCCAAATGAGCTGATCTCAGCTTGGGCAACATTTGGGACACTAAATTTGGCCTCAGTGCCATCAAAGTGAGGAGAAAAAAAACAGCCAGAAATAATGCTCGTGATTGTTATCTGGGGTCAGTGCCAGGTATGGACATCAACTCAGGGGAGAATAGAGCCTCATACATCCAATGATCTTCCAATCCTTTCTAGGCCATGAGGACCAGCCACTTGGGTGAAGTGTCAGACAGCTGCCAGTTCCCGTAGCACCACACTCCAATACATTATGGATAGAGTGGCAAGAAATTTGGCAAAAAAAAAAAATGATGGGCGAGGAAAAAGAAAGAATTTCACTGTAAAACATCACATTTTAATGTCATTTCTATAAAAAGGTAAGAATACTCACCAAAGCTTGGAGTAGCTCTCATTCTTCAAACCAAATTCTCCTTCACATACTGTAGGGGATGATCCAAAGCTAGCATAGCCTGACTGGGACAGTTTCGGGGTTGCCTGCCCTTTTAAGATTTCCCACCCCCATGTCTCCAACCTGCACACTGCCCTTAAAGACTTCAGTTCCTTTCGACGAAGGAAGGCCTCATTAGCACTTTTGCCAATCAAAACAGAGAAAGCACCTTCCCTCTGATATCTATCGACTTAAGAGCACATTTGCCAATCAAAACAAAGGCTCAGTTTCTTCCCACTCACACAATAAACATATCTTCTTGAATTGTTAAACAAAATCTATAAACACTGGAATTGCTTCTCAACCATGATCAAGAGCCACATGGAGGCTGGTGGGAAGACTGGTACATTTAGAAACTCATCGAAGGAATATCTACAGCCCTTCCACAGAATAATCTTCTTTCATCTTTTCCCTTATAAATTATTCTTCATTAGCTGGGAGGAAGTCTTGGACTTGGCATAAATTCATAGTGCAATGTGACTTATATGTTGTTCAAAAAAATACAACGAAAGCATCCTCTCCCTGTAAATATCCTCATGTTGAGCATCACTCGACTGAAGTAGGCCTCTACCAATTCTGCTTTATCCAGACCAGGGTGATTCCACCAGCCATCCCCTCCCTGGCACCTCTGCCTCTCGACCTCCATCTCAATGGATAAGCAGACCTGTTTTGCTTCTCTTGTCTCCTGCAATGACATGACTGAGCTTGGGAACTCACCATCAGGGGCATCACCATCCCATCAGAGGGAGGAGCAATTCAACCCGCCCAAGCAATGGCTCAGGAGACATGGCATCGCATAGAATCTTACAGCACAGGAAGAGGTGATTTGGTCCATTATGCCCGTGCTGGCTCTTTGAAAAAGCTATCCAATTAGTCCTGCTTCCCCACTCTTTTCTCAGTCCTACAAATTTCTCATTTTCAATTATATGTCCAATTCTCTTTTGAAAGTTACTATTGAATCAGCTTGCACCACCTTTCAGGTAGAGCATTCCTGATCACAACAACTCGCTGCATAAAAAAATTCTCATCTCCCCTCTGGTTCTTTTGCTAATTACCTTAAACCCGTGTCCTCTGGTTATTGACCATCCAGCCAGTGGAAATATTCTTCCCAGCAACTCTACCAAAACCCCTCATAAATTTTAAATCTACCAATAGCCTTCTTTGCTCTCAGGACAGTGGTCCTAGCTTCTCTAGTCTCTCCATATAACTGAGCCCAATCATCCCTGGTACCATTCTAGTAAATCTCCTCAGACTCTTCCCCAAGGCCTTGACATTGCTTCTAAAATGGGATGCCCAGAATTGGTCACAATACTCCAGCTGTTTGACTGATAAAGGTTTACCATCACTTCCTTGCTTTTGTACTCTCTGCCTCTATTAAGAGAGCCAAAGATACAGTATGCTTTTCTGAACAGCCTTATCAATTTTTCCTGCCATCTTTCAAAGTGTCAGTGAATCCCCAGGTCCCTTTGTCCCTACACCCACTTTAAAATTGAACGATTTAGTTTACATTGCCTCTCCTCATTTTTGCATCCACAATACACTTAGCACTTCTCTGCATCCTCTCCAAGGCCTTGCCATCCTTCCTAAAGTGTGGTGCTCAGAATGGGACAAAGTAATCTAGCTAAAGCCAAACCAATGACTTATAAAGGTATACCATAAACATTCTGGTACTCCACAAAACTAACAAGAACCCAATGCGTTCTGAAGGTGACAGGAATCCTACCATGTTGTCCCACTGGCTATTGCTATCTTTGAATAATACACCATGATACTTTAATGGAAGAATCCCAATTGCATTGGATTATTAGGAGTTAGAAATGGGCCTCTTGGTGCTGAGCTCTTACCTGAAAGGCTGAAGCCAGACTGGTGTAGATTTCGAACGGGTTGGGGCTGTTTGGAAGGGGATGTCTTGGCTGATGCTGAAGGGGTTCCTGCTTTGGGGGTGCCTAGGTCGTACACTGGGCCGTCGTACATTCCCCTGGGTACACCACGCACCTGTGCCAACTAGAAAACATAAAGATATACATTAGATGTAGGCTCCAGCTACGCAGGGCTGATGGTCAGGTCTCACCAAGCTGATGCCGCTGAATTTGGGAATTTATAATTTATCATGTAATGTCGTTGAAAACCTCTTTCATCCCACTTGTCCACCAAATTCTTAATTCTTTCACTAAAGCAGCTCATCCCCAGGCTTTTGCTGGCAATCTGGAGATCAGATGCAGCACTGCCAAAGCAACTCGCCCTGGTTCTCTAACATGGCTGCCACATGGGGTGGGTTAACCTAGCTGGAAAAGTTCATGCCAGAGCTAAATCAATCTCTGAATATGTACAGAGCAGCTTGTGGCTGACTGTCGATAAGAAAGCATGGAATGGAGAAAAATTCAACCTGTGGAGCCTGGTCATTACACACATCATGCACAACTGAAGAATTTCTATCCTTACACATCCGTTATACAAACCTTGCTTTCCACGGATGACAATTCCCTCAGGAATTATAGGCTGGAATTTTACATGGTGGTGGAGGCCCAGCCCACCAGCTTAAAAGTCATGGGAGAGCCCACCTCCACCAGGCCTGCAAGCCATGCAGCGATTTTGTGTGGTCCAGGCCTTTAATTGGCCTTGGGTGGGACTTCTGCCCCTCTGAGCCAGCCTTCAAAAGCGGGCCAGCAGCTCTTCAGTCCCGGCAGTGCGACCGGGAGCAGTGGCCACTGCTGAGATTACACTCAGGCCAGAGCAGCATCATGGATGCTGGCCCCGAGAAAGGCAAGTGGGGTTTCGGGCTTCGCCAGTGACAATTGGCTGAGCCCCGCTGAGAATGGCGGGGATCATACAGGAGGGTGGGGGGAGGTACTCCATTGGGGGCAGCTTGAGCTGCTAAGAGGGCCCTCTGTGTGGCACCAGCGGCAGCTGGGAACTTCAATATATGAAGAAGGCACCCAATAATACCGGGTGGCCTCCTTCGATACTGAAGTTCCCGGACACAGCTGGTATTTTACCAGCAGTGGCAGGAGGAGGCCCTTAAGTGGCAAGTAATTGGCCACTTAAGGACCTCAAACTTGCCACTTGAGGGATTCAATTGGCCTGGGGTGGCCAGGCTGTTTTCAACGCCCACTCCGCCTCTGGTCTCTCACCACCTCCAGCCCGCTCCTGGGGAATTGTAAAATTCCGGCCATAGTGTTCCATGGATTATTTGATCCACACATCCCAATAGCCTTCAATTCCTTTCCTGAGCATCTACTGCCCTATCAGAAGAAATCAGGAAAGAAGGAAATTTAAATAGCGCCTTTCACAACCTCAGAACATTCTAATCCCCTTTATGGCCAATGAACTATTGTCACTGTTGTAATGTTGAAGCGATGCCGCTGCTTTAACTGTTTAACACATCCCCTTCCTCATCCAATCCCATTGAAATGCAGGGCATTCGTGTTGAGAGGGGACAGTTTAGAATGGGTACAATTGGTAGAGGAACCAGGTTTACAGGCACTCAATGGGTTAAACTTGGTGAATAAACAGGGCTTCAGTGATAAATAGAAACTCTTCAGTTCTGCTATGTACATACAATGCCCAATGGAAAATATTTCTGGAAGATGAGCATCGCGTTGATAGGATGGCAGTAATTTATTTGCTGAGTGGCCAGAGTGTGTATAAATATTATTCTAAGTCTAGGCTAATTAACACTAATCCATCAGCACGGTGCTAGGAAAACTAAAGCCAGATGTCCTGCAAAAACAAAAATCATGATGGGATTCGTAAGAATTACAGCTGAATCGACAATGAGCTAATTGGTGGATTAACAACCTGCTGTTTACAACCTTCACAACATTGAAATGATGTAAAGGATTTATCTTTTATTAAGAAACTCAAGGTGAACAGCCAAGGCCCACAACACATGCACCACCAGGGTTGGAAAGAAGAGGAAAAATGAAGATGAATCAAATAGCAGTCGTTAAGTGATGCCAGCTTGGGTTTTAGAAGTCTGCAGATCGTCAGAGGAAGGAGCAAACAAGCTAAGATTGCATTTTGTCACCTGCTGAGAAACACGGGTCTGATAACAGCGAGGTCACCAGCAGCCATAACCCTCCCCGACAGATTTCTTCAAAAATTTCCAACAATAATCTTAGAAAGTTTTTGATTATTTTTCAATGGCTTCAAGAAAATGGTCAGATCAAAACTACGATGCCACCCCCTGCCCTTTGTATTGGTCCCAGTCAGTAACTTGACAGCTCTATTTCCAAATGCACAATAATCTTTTATTTGCCTTTCCTGAATGTGTTGACTATCTGGGCTGCTGTTCAACCTGCAGGCCATTCGACTCTCGAAGCTGGAGCAGATCCTGCTCTCATTCAACGTCTAAACATACATTTCCAGCAGTGGTTGCTGGATTGTATTCAGGAGTGAGAATCCTGCCCCACTTCTTCCTAATCGTTTTTTTTTAACCAAAGGTATTAAGGGATATGGAGCAAAGGTGGGTGTATAGAGTTAGGACACATATCAGCCTTAATCTCACTGAACTGTGGAACAGGCTCAAGGGACCAAATAGCCTACTCGTGTTCCTATGTTCCCTCCCTAATGATGCAGTGTTGAGACCAGTTGAAGTGTTACTATTACATTTGCTAACGTAACAGTCACTGTGATTCAGGTAAACTCAGTGCATAGGAAGTACTTTGAAATATTTCTGATAGATGGACTATTTAAGTCTTTCTTAAGCAATGCAGAAACACGCCTGAGCTTTTCATCAAGTGTAAGTATCTACTATTGGATCTTATGAATGCGATGAGGATGCACATGCTGAATTCAGCTTTGTCCCAGTGTTGAGGATTCATCAGCAGGGGGAGCTCTTGTGTTGTTCAACTTCATGCTAGCTGCCTCTAGGCACAACTGGAAGTATAACTTGGGTATGCTGGCTATGTATTGTGCTCTACATGACAGTCTTACAATCCTGTGAAAAATGATCCAGTGTGTCGACTTGTGCTGTACACAGAAAGAAGGAAAAGATGGGGTGGGGCTAGAGAGAGGGAAGAGAGACGGAAAGAGAGATGGAGTAAAAGAGAAGAGGAAAAAGGATAGAAGAGGGCAGAGAGACAGACAGAAAGAAACAGAAAAACTGACAGAAAGCGAGACACACAAAGGACAGGATTTGAACCCCGCTCTCAGGCTCAAATGGGGGTCAGAAGCCTGCACTATATGGGCTAACAGTCACGCAATGTGATTTTCCCTAGAGGGGCCAATTAATGCCAGAGGGCTGCAGGCTCTCTTTTTTCCAAAAATATACTTTATTCATAAAAATCTGCAAAAATAAATTACAAAACAGTTCAAGCCAGTTCAAAGTTCACATTTCAGAAAGTACAATAGAGATCAGATTTCCTCCATATAGAAAAACATGAAGTGCCTCACAATTCCTGCCATTCCATTTTAAATACAATGTACATTGGCATTACATAGTAAAAAACATTTTGGTGCATACAACCCAAGGGGTTTTACACAGGTTCTAGCGTCTTGGTTCATTATGGCGGGAGGACCTGACACCATGGTCTTCCCCATTGAGCCTTTGCGGCATCTGCCCCAAGCTTTAGTGCATCCATCAACACATAGTCCTGGACCTTGGAATGTGCCAGTCTGCAACACTCGGTCATGGACAACTCTTTGCTCTGGAAGACCAGCAAGGTTCGGGCAGACCAAAGAGCATCTTTCACTGAATTGATGGTCCTCCAGCAGCAGTTGATGTTTATCGCTGTGTGCGTCCCTGGGAACAGACTGTAGAGCACACAGCCCTGTGTTAGAGCTGCTCGGGATGAACCTCGACAAAAACCACTGCATCTCTTTCCACACCTGCTTTGCAAAAGCATATTCAAGAAGGTGGTGGGAAACAGTTTCTTCCCCACCACAGCCACCTTGATGGCAACATGCGGAGGCGGTGAGATTCCGGGCATGCAGGATAGATCCGACGGGGAGGGCCCTTCTCACCACCAGCCAAGCTACGTCTTGGTGCTTGTTTGAAAGTTCTGGTGATCAGGCATTCTGCCAAATGACTTTGGCGGTCTGCTCGGGGAATTATCCGACAGGATCCACCATCTCCTTTTCCCGTAGGGCCTTGAGGACATTCTGTGCAGACCACTGCCTGATGGATTGGTGGTCAAAGGTGTTTTTTCACACAAACTTTTCCATGAAGGATAGGTGATACAACATGGTCCAACTGAATGGAGTGGTTCTGCGGCAATGAGGCCACACCCATGCTTCATAACACTGGGGACAGATAGAACCTCAGCACGTAGTGACACTTGGTGTTTGCGTACTGGGATACTACGCAGAGCTTGATACAGCCGCACACAAAGGTGGCCATCGGGATGAGGATGACGTTGGGTACGTTTTTTCCCCCTTTATATGGAGGTTTTAACATTATGTCCCTCCAGACACGGTCCATCTTGCATCTCCAGATAAAGCAGAAGATGGCTCAGGTGACCGCCAGGGTACAGGAGTGGGGTATGGGCCAGACCTGCACCACGAACAGTAACAACGTGAGCACCTGATGACCAAGTTCTTACCCACAATGGAGAGGGAACGCTGCTCCCACATGCTCGGTTTATGGCTACTCGTTCCTTCCAGGTTTTGGTGCACGCACCGGCCCCTCCAAACCATCTCCCCAACACCTTCAGGTAGTCTGACCTGACGGTGAAAGGAACAAAGGATCGGTTGGCCCAGTTCCCAAAGAACATGGCCTCGCTCTTGCCGTGATTTACTTTGGCTCCCGAGGCTAGTTCAAACTGGTCACAGATGCTCATCAGCCTGCGAACAGACAGCGGATCCGAGCAGAAGACAACATCGTTCATCTACAGGGAGAGTTTGGCTTGAGTGCCTCCGCCGTCTGTGATTGTCACTGCTCTTATGCCCACATCCTTCCTAATGGACTCAGCAAAAGGTTCGATACAGCAAACAAACAAGACAGGGGAGAGAGGACAGCCCTGTCTGACTCCAGATTGGATCAGGAAACTTTCTGAATCTCACCCATTGATTGAGACTGCGCTACTGATGTTTGTGTAGAGCAGTTTGATCCAATTGCAGATTCCCTCCCCAAACCCCATTTTGGAGAGCACGTCAATCATATATGTGTGCGATACCCTGTCAAAAGCCTTCCCCTGGTCCAAGCTGATGATGCAGGCGTCCACCTCCCTGCCCTGTCCATAGGCGATCATATCCCTGAGTAGCGCGAGACTATCAGAGATCTTCCTGCCAGGTACAGTACAGGTCTGAAATAAAAACAAGAAAGGCTGGAAATACTCAGCAGGTCTGGCAGCAGTACAGGTCTGATCAGGGTGAATCACCAACTCCAGGGCAGACTTGACCCAACTGGCGATGACTTTGGACAGAATCTTGTCGTCTACATTAAGCAGTGAGATGGGCCACCAATTTCTGATTTCCACCCTCTCCCCCATTCTGTTTGTAGATGAGGGTGATGATGCCTTTCCTCATGGATTCTGACCTGCTGCCAGCTAGAAGCATACTCTCGTATACTTCCAGCAGGTCTGGGCCGATCCAGTCCCACAGAGTCGAATACAACTCAACCGGTAAGCCGCCTCTTCCGGGAGTTTTACTCATCTCAAAGGACCTGATGACATTTGTCAGCTCGTCCAGAGTTGGCGGTTTGTCCTGACTCTCCCGTGTTCTGTCATCTAAGACGTCTGTGATAGATGAAATGAAAGACTGGGAGGCCGTGCTGTCTGTGGGCTTCACGTCGTACAGCCCGGCATAAAAGGATTTGATGAACCTTAGTATGTCAGACTGCAATGACGTTACCGAGCCGTCCTCTTCCTTCAGGCTGCTGATCACAAAGGTCTATCTGTGTACCTTTTGGAAGAAGAAACGGAGGCATGTCTCATCCTGCTGAACGGAGCAGACTCTGGACCGGAAGATGATCTTGGAGTCTCCCGTGGCAAAGAGCAAGGCCTTCTGACTCTTCAACTCTTGGAGATGCTCCTTGACCTCGACCCCCATCAACAGCAGCCAGAGCAAATTTTGCATTCTTTTCTGGAGTCAGGACATTTCTCTCTGTCTCTCTCTTGCCCTCTGAATACCTTTGAGGATGAAGAACCTTTTGATGTTCTCCTTGATCGCTTCCCACTAGTGCACCAGAGACTCAAAGAGGGGTTTCATGGTTCTCCAACGTTTGTAATCCCTTTCGAGTTCCTCAGTGTTCTCTGGGGTCAGCAGTTTTATGTTCAGCTTCCATGTTCCAACCCGCAGGTCATCCTGTGACAGTCAGCCAGTAAGAGGCAGTGATCAGAGAAGAACACCAGCTTGACGTCGGTGAATCTGACCGTGACAGCACGGGACACAAACTGGAAGTCATTCCTAGAATGGGCAGACCTGTCCGGTCTTGACCAGGTGTATCGACCCTGCGCTCCATCTGCAGGGTTTCTGAAGACGTCGTGCAGCTTGGCATCTTTTACTGTTTCCATTAGGAATCTGGACGTAGCATCCAGTTTGCTGTTGTCACTGCTGGCTCATCCAGCTGCATCAATAAGTGGGAGCTGCTGGAAGACAGTCAGCTGCTCGCTGTATTGGACTGGGAAGTACACGTTGAGTAATGAGCGGAGCATTATTGTACATTACGTTTGCTACTAGAAGGCGATCACCCACCACTTCCTTAACTTGGAGATGGTGAAGCTGCCTCCCTGCAGCAGATAACCAGGCCAGAGGAACGGGAATCATTTCCCGCTGACCAGATCGATGGCCCATGGGACCACCATCATGACCATTGTCTGCAGGTGCTGAGCTGCAGTATTGCACACTCCTGCAGAAACAGGTCAGCTTTCACCGTGGCAGGGTAGCCCAAGTTCGAAACACATCGTGTAGTGGATTTAATGCTACGCACATTAATGGAAGCAATCTTTATACCCATTTAAAGCTAGATGCTGCTCACCACACCAGGTGTCCTTACTAGCCTCAGTCCTTGGGTATGTTCCTGTAAACTCAGTGTGCAAAAGCTGTTGCACATTCGTTGGTGTCAGAAACCGCCTCCTGGTCATTCATGGGGGGGGGGGGGGAGGGGTTTGTTCCACTGGGGTGACATCGGGGGGAGGTTCTTGTAGGCAGCGAGGTTTGCACTGTCCTCTGCTGGTGGTTTCTTTCCCCTCTGTTCCTCCTTGTGGCCATCACTGCTCCCGGCTTCCCAAAGCTGGAGTGCACGGGACGCTTCGCTGCTCTCGGTCTCCCAGAACTGGGGTGCACTGGGCATCTCGCTGGGTTCAGCACTTTGGGGTTGGGGCACGCTGGTCACATCACTGCTTCCAGTGCCACGGAGCTGGGGGGGGTGGGGGCTTTCTCTTCCAGCTCCTTTGCGTTCTGCTGCGTCGTATGCAGATGCCATCTTTCCAGCTCTTCCTCATTCGATGAGGAGTAGCTGCTGTCGTCTGTCTCAGATGGTAGCCTCCTATTGCCACTGGTTTGGATGGTGGCCTGTTCTGTTTTTTGGGGCTTGTTCTTTGTGGCTGCAGGCTCTCAAAACTGAAGGGCCAATTAGAGGACTTCCAGTTTGAAAGCTGCAGCAGGATGCAATGCAAGTTGTGAGGGAGGCACCCTCTCTCCAACATTTTTAAATGTTAACAAAGGAACAGTTTTTGCAGCCAGGCCATCACTGTGATGGTGGGGGTACCCTCTACAGGCAAGCAGGGAGGGCCTCTAAGCCTGCCTGGAGCATTGCCCTCACCACCACCCCCACACCTCGGCCTCTTTTAATTGGCCTCAAGTGGCTCTTAACAAATTAACTAGTCTGATTGGCTACCCACCGCATGAGGGTGAATAGCTCTGCTGTCCCCAACTACCCCGCACCCCCAACCTGCCTCCATGAAAATGGCCCAGGATGGAGCCGGGGAACTGGCACCCCAGCCGGCGGTGCTATCTTTAGCACTTGCCCGCCTCTGCTCCCGGCAGGTCTAAAAATCAAGCTCAGAGAGGCAGGGGCAGAGACACAGAGGGACAGCGAGAGAGAGAGAGAGAGTACAGCGAGGGAGAGTGAGTAAAGAGACAGACAGACAGACGCAGAGACCGGGACCAACTTGTATTTATCTAGCACCTGTAACGCATTAAAACATGCATGTTGGAAGATGCATCAAGGGGCATTATAAAACAAAATACGATATGAGCCACATAAGGACAGATGACTAAAAGTTGGGGCACAGAAGTAGGTTTTAAGGAGCATCTTAAAGGATTAAAAAGGAGTAGAGAGGAGGAGAGATTTATGGAGGGAATTCCAGAGCTTCGGGCTCAGACAGCTGAAGGCACAGTCACCAATGGTGGCGGGGGAAGGAGGGTATGTGGCGTAATTTTGACTTTAGCCAGGAGTATAAAACCGACAATGTAAATGAAAATTGGGAGAGCTGTATAGCATGCAGCTGATCTGATATCACCTGTGTTACACTATTGCCCAAAGTCAGAATGATTCCATCTGTCCCATTCTTTTAAGTTATAAACAGTGAACACGAGAAATACTCAGATCAGATCTCCAGCAGCTGACAGAGAAGGACAGGTTAATGGACCATTTTTCCAGCGCTCTGTGTCTGAAGCCAACAAGAAAGTCTAGCTCCAAACGTGAATCTATCTTTCTCCTTCACAGGCTCGAAGGCCTTGCTTCGTGCTTCTGACAGCTTCTGCTGCTCCCAGCATTTGTGTCTTTTCCACCGTTTCAATTTCTTAGGTGAGGGAAAGAAGTGAAAGGGGAGGAAAGCCAAACTGGATTAAAAGGATATTGTCTTTTTGAAAATACTTTTGACACAGTTTCAATGGTTGGAGTAAGGAAGGTGGGTTCGGGGGGGAGTTACAGCTGAGAGCAATTTCCATCATGACAACAGCCTGCACAAGTTAACGGTGATCCACTTTGATGTGATTTATGATGTCTCATTTAAGAGAAAAGTATTTGTCAAATATGTAAATGTAAACAGAGAATGTTGTAAATACTCAGCAGGTCAGGACGCATCTGTGCAAAGAGAAACAACAGTTAACGTTTCAGGTCGATGACCTTTCGTCGGAACTAGAAAAAAGTTAGAGATGTAACAGGTTTCAATGAAGTACAAAGGCAGGGAAAGTTGGGGAGCAGGGGGCAAACAAAAGGGAAGGTCTGTGATACAGGAATGATTAAATGGCAAAAGGGATGATGGAAGGGAAAAGGGGACAGAAATGGGACAAATAAAGACAAAAAAGATGGATCGACAGGTGGTGTCAATGGGAATAGCAGAATCATCAACAACAACTGCTGTCCAAAAAAATGGGTGTGGAGGTTACGGTCTGAAATCTTTGGAGCTGAAATGTTGAGTCTGGAGGGATGTAAAGTACCTAATTGAAAGATGAGCTGCTGTTCCTCGAGTTGAGCTTCACTGGGACAGTGCAGGAGGCAGAGGACAGAGAGGTCAGTGTGGGGTGAAGAATCAAAATGACAAGCGACCGAAAGTTCGGAGTTATGCTTGCGGACTGAACAGAGGTGTTCTGCAAAATCATCACCCACTCTGCGTTTGGTGTCCCTAATGTAGAGAATATTGCATTGTGAGCAGTGAATACAGTATAATAAATTGAAAGTAGTACAAATAAATCACTGTTTCACCTAGGAATGTTTGGGGCCCTGGATGGTGGGAATGTGGAAGGTCAATGGGCAGCTGTTGCATCTCCTGCACTTTCACAGGAAAGTGCCCTGGTAAAGGGGGGGGGCGGTGGGGGAGGGTGCATTTGGGGTAACTAAGGAGTGGACCAGGGTGTTGAAGAGGGAACAGTTATTTAGGAATGATGGGGAGGATAAGAGATGTGTTTGGCGTTGATATCATGGTGGAGGCAGTGGAAATGGTGGAGGATGATCCATCAAATAAGAAAGCTGGTTTGGTGGAAGGTGAGGACAAGGAGAAATCTATCATGGTTCTGGGAGGGAGGGAAAGGGGTGAGAGCAGAACGATGGGTAATGAATGGCCATGGTCGAAGGCCCTGCCAAGAAGGTTAAGAGGAATCCTTGATTGAGGAAAAAGACATTTAGGAAGCACTGGTATGGAGGTCTGCATTGTCAGAATAGATGCAATAGAGCCAGAGCAACTAGGAGAATGGAATAGAGTCCGTACGGGAAGCCAGGTGAGAGGAATTGTAGTCAAGGAAGCTGTGGGAGTCAGTGGTCAAAGAGGATAGTGAAAAAATGGCAAAGGGTGAGATTGGAAGAATGGATGCTGCCAGAAATGAAGGGGAAGAAGGATCCGGAGGGGTGTGGGTATCCAAGAGTTGTTGAAGCAAGTATTTTGCTTTTGTCTAATATCTCAATCATAGAATCATAGACGTTTACAGCACAGAAGGAGGCCAGTCAGCCTATCGTGTCCGTGCCAGCCGACAAATAGCCATCCAGACTAATCTCATCTTGTCTGCAGTCTTGTAGCTGATGGCACTTCAAGTGCATAGCAAAATACTTTTTAAATGTTACGAGAGTTTCTGACTCTACCACCCTTACAGACAGTGAGTTCTAGATCCCCACCAGTCTTCGTGTGAAGAATCGTCCCTCAAGACCCCTCCAAACCTCCTAACTCTTTTCCTAAACCTATGCTCCTGGTTTGGACTCTTCAAAGGGGAATGGGGCTTCCTATTAACTCTGTCTAGACCCCTCATAGTTTTATACACTTCAATCAAATCTCCCCTCGACCTCCTCTGTTCCAAGGAAATAAACCCTAGCCTATCCAATCTTTTCTCATAACTAAAATTCTCCAGTCCAGGCAACATCCTTGTAAATCTCCTCTGTGCGCTCTCTAATAAAAACACATCTTTTCTATAGTGTAGTGACCAGAACTGCACGCAGTACTCCAGCTGTGGCCTAACTAGAGTTTTATACAATTCTAGCATAACCCCCGTTTTTATATTCTATGCCTCGGCTAATAAAGGCAAGTATCCAATATGCCTTCTTGAGCACCTTATCTACCTGTCCAGCCACCTTCAGGGACCTGTAGACATGTACTCTGGCGTCTCTTGGTTCTTCTACACTTTTCAGTATCCTACCATTTATTGTATATTCCCTTGCCTTGTTAGCCTTCCCCAAATACATTACCTCACACTTCTCCAGATTAAACTCCATTTGCCACTGTTCCGCCCACCTGACTAGTCCATTGATATCCTCCTGCGGACTACAGCTTTCTCCTTCATCATCAACCACATGGACAATTTTTGTATCATCTGCAAACTTCTTAATCAATATCCCCTACATTCAAGTCCAAATCATTGATACATACCAAAAAAGCAAGGGACCTAGTACTAAACCCTGCAGAAGCCCACTGGAAACAGCCTTCTAGTCACAAAAACACCATTACCCTTTGCTTCTTGACTCTGAGCCAATTTTTCAACTCGCTACTTTGCCTTAGATTCCATGGGCTTTTACTTTCGTGACCAGTCTGTCATGTTGCACCTTATCAAAAGACTTGCTAAAATCCATATAGACTACATCAAATGCACTACTCTCATCCATCAGCACTCCTTGCTACTTCCTCAAAAAATTCAATCATGTTAGTGAGACACAAATCGGTGCTTTGATTAATCCGTGTCTTTCTAAGTGAAGATTTATCCTGTCCCTCAGAATTTTTTCCAAAAATGTTCCCATCTCCGAGGTTAGGCTGACTGGTCTGTAATTACTCAGTCCGTGCCTTTCTCCCTTTTTAAACAATGGTACAACATTAGCTATCCTCCAGTCCTCTGGCACCACACCTATTCAGGAAGTCTGTGCCCTTTTAAAATTCTGGACATTGGTTTTTGTTTGATGTGCATTTGTGGAAGTGTGTAAATATGACTCAAAAGAAGCATTTCTAAAAAAATTTGCGGCATTACACAAGCAGGCGACAGCCCTTTCATTCCTGCTGATGCCCGACACTCCCATCTCCCAGACGCATGATGCCCCAGTTACTAAAATACATAAGATATTCAGAGGCACAAGCCATCTCCAACCATTCCATGGGTAGCCTTGTGGTGCCAACACAAAGCACCATTGCCATCCACCCAAATACATATTAGACAGTGTATATTTTTTTTATTGGTGCTACCCATCTCTATGAATGAAGCAGATGAAAACAGTGCTCCAGCAGATGTTTTTTTCCAGGGGCAGATCAACCAACATAAAATCATACCCCAAAGTGTGCCCGAAGCAAACCGCTTTTAATGGCAACCTTGGTAAGCACATTTTCCTAGGGTCACCCTGTACCCATTGGCAGAAAGAGAATCTGCCAGCTACGTTACAACCATGCTGTGGAATCAGAGAGACCAGACGTCCAACTCTGAAAATTTTATGTTCATTTACTATTGCAGGCAAAGTAGCTTGGCAAAGAGACTCTTGCTGAACGACCAAAAATGGACTCTCACTAAAAACCATACTGTGCACTTTCGATGTGTCTTTAATGCAAGAAATAAACATCCCAAGATGGAAATGAAACTGGATGTCAAGTCAGGAACAGAAAGATTAGCAGATGTCTTGGCAAACTTGTGGTGAAGATTTGGGTTTTGTGAAGGCAGAGACAGAGCTTGCGAGGTAGACAGGTTGAGGAAGAAAATTTCAGAGAGGAAGATTGAGGTCGCTAAAGGCTGTATCACCAATGGTGAGACAAAGGATTGTGAGAGGGTTTTTAATCCCAGAGGAGTCTGCAATAGTAGGAAGCAGGACAAGATCATGGAGGGATTTATAGACAAGGGCGAGTATTTTAAATTTAATATCCTCTTATTTCCAATACCTATCTGTATAGTATCTTGGGACATTTTTCAATATGCTGAGGGATAAGTCAATAAGGATAAGTCAATAAGGAGTGACAAATGAAGTGACATAGTAAAGGACACTAAGTTACTAAAAGTGGACTCTTATTAAATGTCCAAAAATAGTAAATTAAAGATCTTTAGATACTAGAAGGATGAGAGGGGTGAACATTTTAGCTAGGACTCTTTATTAGTATTGTTTTACTGAATATACCATTTCCGATTGCGTGACTATAGAGAAGTACCTTATCACATCATATTAACATGTCACTTTGTATTTCAAAGCTCAGAGGCCTAAAGTGGAGGGCAATGTGACAGGTAATTGTCGAGTAAACTGGGAGCCTACACACCAATGGTATACAAGACTCATCAAGGCCTCAATTCCCATGCAAATTAGAGGCCGTCTCAATAATACGGCTGGAATGCCTGAGCAGAAGCCTCAGGGATGCCCAAGAGAAGCATTTTAATCTTGTTCCTGGTTGAGTCACTGCCTGATAGAGACATCCATCGCTCTCACTTCTTTGACATGCAAATATATCGTACTGAAGGTGTCATTGTGCCCAAAACAGGTAACAAAAAAAATTGTGCTATTATCTGGGCACATGGCAGCCCTTCCATTGCTGCTGGTGCCAACAGCCCCATCTCTCAGAACCATGTAATGACCATGGGTTACAAAAATATTTAGATAAGCTGACCTTGCATGATTGTGCATAGTCACTCATTTGGCCCTTGACCCACACATTTTTCATTTAGTAATTTAAAAAATAGTTGGAGATTGGGGAAAAAAAATGGCTGTGCTCACTTTTCAATTGGCATGGGAAGGCAGTGCACCACAAGGATGGATGTATTCAGTGACCAATAACAGGAGTATGGGGTGGGTGGTTGGCGGCAGAAGGTCATGTGATGAAATCTTCAGTAATATATTCAGAGTTGACAATTCTACTCCATGAAGCAGCTGTACGGGTGGCACGACATTGGGACCACTCTACAGACCCTTTAATGCATTTACACTGCTTCTGGTTACAGTTATTTTTGCTGCAACAATACTGGTTAGAGGGAATCTGGCAGCAGAAACTTTGGTAGAACTTGTCCACGCCCCTGTTATATGAGAGGAATCTGTGCTCCACTGGGAGTGGCATTCTGCAAGGTCACATGATGGGGGATAGCTACACAAAATGGCTACACCCAGAAAGTTTCCAGCCAGCAACTTCAAAGCCTATACAATCGATCAGGTCCTGAAATGTACAGATCTCTCTCTCTCTGTCACATTATGCCGTGTGACTTCTCAATTACAAAATGTTCTTCCAAAGTGTCCATCATGATTTTGACAAGACAACAATTTGCCTTAAGGTTAAAAAAAAATTAGAAAATTTACTACAATTTTTTTTTTAAGTTGCAAATGTAGGGGGTGTGATGGTGCTTTTAAAGATTTAGTTAAGAGAAAGTAACATCTCCAAAAGAGCTTCGTAACAACCTAGACATTGTGCCAGAGCAATGACCCTGAGGGTGGTGAAAGGAGTCATTGTATCTGTTGTTAAATGAAAGTGGTATCAGATGTTGCTGTGGAGTTGTAATTTAAAGCTGCATTCACTCATTCACCTCCCCCAACGAGGCAAAGTAAGAAGGTTCCAATCACATTGACTATTATAAGGACATCATCATTCGGGTAGGAGGGAGGGATGGAAAATGAGGGGACACGATCCTCTTACTTGATTTTGACATGGATTACATCTCCCCCAGTCTAAAACTTGAATTTTCCCTCATGTCCACTCACCACCGCCCCCGCAACTCTGTGCATGGTTGGAACTCTAATCAACAATGATTAATATGCAAGTTTGAATGCCTATTAACTTGGGCACTAACTGTGATCCTACCCGACACCATCCCCTGCATGCAGACTTCCTCTGATCACACCCCATGTGTCCCCCCCAATTCTCCTTCCTCCGGATATCACATCTGCCATCATGTTCAACCCAACTCTGATGCCAAGTCACTTTTTTTTTAAATGGTACACAGTCATAGCGACAGATCATTACCAGCCCTGATCGTCCTCGCGTGGACCAGGAGCAAAACCAACTTGGTCAAAGGCTAACCTACAGCAGGGCCCAGGAGGCTCTTCCTTCAACAACTTCACAATTCAAGAGATGCATAAATCCAAACACCTGAGGTAGAAGTCTCCAAAGTACACTTGTAATTAGATTTGAGCTAATTAATTACTGCCAGTGGTGGCCTGGGGTATTGTTGTATAAAACAAAATATTTGTTTAAAATTTCAGTTATTTTCCACCTATTCCTCAAAACAGATTGAGTCTTTAACTTATTATAATAGTTCTACCTCTAAGTCAGAAAGCAAAAGGTTCAAGTACCACTCCAGACAGCCTGGGCAAGTGGAGACTGGAATATGGTCCAGTGAGAATTCAAGTCTGGTCAGAGTGACCAGTGGCATAGTGGTGGTATTTCCGCCTGAGTCAGAAGCACAAGGACCTCCCTGTATATATGCTTCCTTACCATTCCACATAGTGTGTGCATCCTTTGGGAAAAGGGGATTTACAAAAAAAAACCTTAGCTTTTGTGCTGCTACTTTTCCCAGAATTACTAATCGAGGTTTTTTTTTTTCAATTTGGAGCAAAGGTTTGACTGCACCAATGAATCTTAAAACAAAAAGGAATTAACTAACATTGACTGCAGATGGACATAACTGTATGTGGCTTTCTAAAGAAAGCCTGTGGCCTACAAGCCATAGCTGACTGAACTAACTTTCCAACTGGATTAAGTAAACCAAACTGAAATGACAGCTACTGATGTGAGTAATGCACCCTCAAAGATTGAGGAGTGCTCCAGGCTCTTTGCTCAGGAATGTTTCACAATTGCATTTTTGCCCTGTTACTGCTGTCCAAGAATAAGCTCCATATATAGTGCAGCTCTACATCAATTGGGGGAAAAAAAATCCTTTGAACTCTTCCCTCCGTCTGCAGTCAGGACTGAAAGGTGCTGACATCATATTGGAGACATTTGCAAAGCATTACATTCTAAAGAGCTGAAACATCCATTTAACATAAGGAAAGGATTACTTTGACCTTATTGTGCTCTACTTCATCTAGAAATATAGGAAATGAAATAGGTCCATTGATCTATCGAGGGTGTTCCGCTATTTTGTTAAACGTACCCAATCGTAATCTTCTCAATCCCATTCCTGTACTCTTTCACTATATTCTTTAATGCTTCTGTTTGTGGAGTATACATATCTCCCTTTTAAACACTTCAATGGACTTTGCATTACTGGCCTTCTATGGCAATGCATTCTCACAACCACATTTTTTTCAGTATATTCTTTCAATGCTGTGCTTGCTCACCTGCATTGGCTCCTGGCCCATCGTAGGACCAGAGGGACAGCAGTAGGCTATTTAGCCCTTCAAGTCTGTTCATGGCTGTTCTGACATCATGGCTGATCTGAGACCTAAATCCATATACCGGCTTTTGTCCCAAACCCCTTAATACCTTTGGTTAAATAACATCTATCAATTTCAGATTTAAAATTAATTATTTGACCCAGCATCAACTGGCGTTTTCAAAGAGAATTCCGAACTTCTACCACACCTTGGGCTGAATTTAGTTGTGCCGGAGGGGCTCCCGGTGCCGGGCCAAAAGGTTCAATTCAATTGTGCTCAGGTGCTCAAGTGCCCAGCACAAGGATCCCCATCCCTTTAAATCCTGCCCCCAAGAGCTGCCAGTCAATAGAGGGCTGGCAGCTTAGTAGAATCAGGAGGCGGCCTGGGACCAGGCCCATCACTGGAGCCCTAGACCACAGGTGAGCAAGGCAGGGTCACTGAGGCCAGTCCGGCAGGTCCTGGCAATGTTGGGGTAGGGAGGGTGGGCAATGAAGGCAGAGGGGGGGGATGTTACTTGAAGGGCAGCCTTTGCCACCGGGTGCCCTCCACAGGACACAGATGCCCATGGAGGAGGCCCCTCCACCCCACAAGCCCGCAGGGAGGCTACCTTGTTTCTCTGGGCGACCTCCCTGCATGGCAGAGGCACCTCCAGCCACCGGTGTAGCTCCAGCGACGGCGGGAAGAGGCCCTTAAGTGGCTACTGAGTGGCCTCTGGACGGGAAAGCCATCTTCGGTCTTTCTGACCTCGATTTTATTGCGGTGCAACAGGAAGGCGACGCCCCCCCCCCCCTCCATCTTCTGTCGAAATTCTATGGGCCTCCCAGCCCATCTCCAGGGGGCCCATTGAATTCCACCCTTTGTGTGTGTAAGTGTTTCCTAATTTCACTCCGGAAAGGCCTGTGTGATGGAAATCACACCTGCCAAATGGAAACATATTCATTTTGTCATATGGGACACTACTGAAACTTTTTACTGGACATTGCACAGAGCCTGTTTTAACAAAAAAAGAACGGAGCAGCTGAAAACATGTTTGCACATTTGCATTCTGAGAGACAGATGAATAGAGGACAATGACTATTCACTGATTCAATTAACAAGATTGGTCTGGGCAACAGTGATGATCCGCATCTTGTCTAAGAGCCAGTACTCCACCCCCCACCAAGTGTGTCTCGTAAGCTTTGAAGTCCAGCAACCACCCCACCCTCCCCACAATTCTGTCCTCCCCTCTGTATCTATTTATGTGCGTGTTTCTCTCGTATGCTTGCTAGCCTGGTTGTGTCGCTTATTTTAGTAATTTTAACCGAGTTAGAGTGATAAGGCTAATAAAGTTACATCTTTCTTATTTAAACCCAAGAAAACCTGTCTGATTAGTTCATTTGCAATTACAATTATAGAGCAGTGAGCAAAGGGCTTACTGAAGGGGTAAGCTAAGATCACGGTGTTTTAAAAGATAAACCTGGCCAAACCAGGAAAGGAGCAAGAGTGAAGCCTGAGACCCCTTCCTCACCCAGTCATAACACCTGTTTGCAATTTTTAGACCATGTCCCCCAGTCCTAGGTCGCAAATAGTTTCTCCCTACCCACCCCATCTGTTCCCTTAATATCTTCAAGATTTTGATATAATCATCCCTTAATCTTTTAAATTCCAAAGAATACAATGCTAGTTTGTGTAATCTCTCCTCATAATATAACCCTTGGAGTTCAGGTAGCATTGTGGTAAATCTAAGCCACACTCCCTCCAAAGCCAGTATATGTGTCATAAAGTGTAGTGCCCAGAACTGCTCACAGTACTTCAGGTGTGGTCTAACCAGGGCTTTATATAATTGAGGCATGACCCCTTGTATTCTATTCCTCTTAAAATAAAGGCCAGCATTCATCCATCCACTGACTGGCATGGACAGAGTGGATAGTCAGAAGCTTTTTCCCAGGCTGGAAGAGTCAGTTAGTATGGGACATAGGTTTAAGGTGTGAGGGGCAAAGTTTAGAGGGAATGTGCGAGGCAAGTTCTTTACACAGAGGGTGGTGAGTGCCTGGAACTTCCTGCCGGGGGAGATGGTGGAAGCAGATACGACAGCGGCGTTTAAGAAGCATCTTGACAAATACTTGAATAGGATGGGAATAGAGGGACACGGTACCCGGAAGTGCAGAAGGTTTTAGTTTAGACAGGCATCAAGATCGGTGCAGGCTTGGAGGGCCGAATGGCCTGTTCCTGTGCTGTACTGTTCTTTGTTCATTCCATTGGCCTATATCATTCTGTATTATTTGTACCTGTCCATGACATATCAATGATCTACAAACATGGACCATTAGGTCCCTTTGGACCTCCACTGTTTCTAACTTTTCACCATTTGCAAAGTACTCTGATCTACTCTTTTAGGCCCAACATGGATGACCTCACATTAGCCTATATTGAAATCTATTTGCCACAGTTTTTGCCCATTCACTTGATCTATTAATATTTCTAATTTTATGCTTCCATCTACACTGCTTACAATGCTGTGTCACCGGCAAACGTGGATATGTGGCTTTCTATCTTGACACCAAAGTTGTTAATAAACACAGTGAATAGTTGAGGCTCCAACAAAGATCGCGATGCGACACCACTAGTCACACCCTGCCAATTAGAGTACCTGCCCATTATCCCTACTCTCCATTTCCTGCTGTTCAACCAATCTCCTAAACAGGTGAATAACTTGTCATCAGTTCCATGAGCTTCAACTTTAGCTAACGGTCTCTTATGAGGGACATTGTCGAATGCTTTCTGGAAGTCCATATGAATAACACCCATAGACCATTCCTCTGTCGACTACTTTAGTCACCTCATCAAAAAATTTGAGCAGGTTAGTCAGACATGACCAAGCCTTTACAGTCCATGTTGAAAATTTTCAAGGTATTGAGTCATCCTATCCTTAATTATAGACTCTAGTAATTTCCTGACAACAGATGTTGGGCTAACTTGTTTCTCTCTCTTAAATTTCTTAAACAACAGAATGACATGTGGAATTTTCCAATCTAAAGCAACGGTTCCTGAATCAAGAGAACTTTGGAAGATCATAGTTAGGGCATTGCAACACCTTGACTTTAAAATTCTCATCCTTGTGTTTAAATCCTTCCATAACCTCAGCTCTTCTCATCTCTGTAACCTCCTCCAGCCCTACAACCATCTGAGAGCTCTGCTTTTCTCCAACTCTGGCCTCTTTCACATTCTCCACTTCCTTCAACCAAGCAATGGAGCCCGTTTCTCCAGCAGCCTAGACCTTAAACAGTGGAATTCCTTCCCCTAACCCCTCCAACCTGATCTCCTCCTTTAAGATGCTCCTTAAAACCTACCTCTTTGACCAAGCTTTTTGTCGCCTTTCCTAACACCACCATCTTTGGCTCAGTGTCAATATTATTTGTTTGATAATCGCCAGTGTGAAGCACCTTGGGACATTTTCTATGTTAAGGGCGCTAGACAAATGCAAGTTGTTGTTTAGTTCATTTTTTTTCTCTGATTATGCCTATTAATCTAGGGACTAAGAAATCCATACTAAATGACCTTGTCTAAATAGCTTTGCAATTCAAGCAGTGGTCATTTTTTCCATGGTCCTTTTTTTCTCCTTTCCTGTCTGACATGCGTTGACTTGTGCTGTGGAGCAGTCTGATGGTCACTAGCCAACGTTTGGTTCCCTATCCAACTGGACAGTCTTCTTGTGTAACCTGAGACAGAGGGCCAACAAGCTATTCAACTGCAATGGAGGTACCAGAGCCATACATGTCCACATCCAACAGCCAAACATGTACATTCACCAGCAGTTGAGACTGGACTACAAATGAGGATCAGGATCAGAAAGCTCTGGGCCCAATGTTCTCTTCCCAGCCGCGATGCAGCGAGGACAATCCTGATGGATATTATCTTAATGCAGCTCAGGCTTAGGATCGAGCCGGGCGGTAATTGTTTTGGTCTGGATGGGTCCATTCAGTGAATTTGCCAACTACAGTATCAAGGGAGCTCCAGATAGCTTTGTTAAAGGTGACTAAAATGTTGAAAATAACATGCAGAGCTGGGATGACAGTTGTGCTTCTCTGTATGATTTTAATGAGCTCTTGCAGACAATTCATCTGTTCTATTACAAAAAAAGACAAAACTCTTCTGGCTGTCTGGGGCACCTGGGTCACCCTGCTCCAATGGATACGAACAATGTAAGAATCCCATTAAATCCGAACAGAGATAAAATTTACATCAAATCCCCAAAAGCAACATTAAATATATTGTCACCTGATCCATTCCAGGATTGAAAAAGTTTGAACAAAACTGTTTCTTCCTTTGCCTTTACAGATCTCAAGGCTCTCTGTGTTCCATTCTTTTGATGTTTTACACAGGGGAACAATAAATGCTAAGTTCGACAAGAGTTACTGCTATGAAAAATGAGCAGGGAGGGTGGCATTTTTCTTCAAGTAAAATGAAAGGGATTGATTGAGTAAAGTATTGGTTTCACTTTTAATGCACGAAGGCTATGCACTCTCATGTACTGTAACCCCTAGATCAGCAGCACTAGTCAGCAATCTGATCCCCTGTTCTACCCTGTCAAATTATGTATATTTAGAAAACTGCTCTACTTGTTGGCTGTATAACATTAAAACTTCAATTGCTGCTGACTTCAAATACAAAATTACAAATTAAAAATCAACATAATGAAGTGCAGTTTAGATAAACTCCCTCACACAATGAACAATGTCAATATGTGCATCAGAAGGAAATAATTTAATAATCACCATGAAAGATTTTGTTTATGATGTGTTCCTCACATCCTGATAAAGTCTAAGCCAAACATGGGGTGACACCACACTGGCGTACACGAGCACACACACTGCAGGGGAACGTCAGTCCCTGCCCGCACTGCAGGGGGATCAGTCCCTCTTCACACCAGAGGAGGATCAGTCCCTGTCCGCACCGGAGGGGGATTAGTCCCTGTCCGCACTGGAGGATGGTCAGTCCTTTTCCACACTGTGGGACAAGGTTGTCCAACATACAGTCCATAGGCCAGAATCCGGCCTGCCACAGGTTTCCATCTGGCCCGCAGATGTGAACTGTACCCGACAGTTTTCCTTGTGTGGTTTCTCCCCTCAGACTTTTGCTTTCAGCTTCAGGGATGAATAATTTCTTCCGGCCCACCAAAGCTTTCACTGCTTGAAAATGGGTTAGCACTGATTGGTGGTTTGTGGGGCAGATGTGCTGGGATCGGCTTCCCCCTGCTGTGTTCATTGAGTGCGCGCCTGCTGGAAAATGTAGTCCCCCTGCCCACCAGTCCCCACGGATGAAACCATAATCCGGGTCTACAACCCCCAGAGAGCATAGTGTCCACAGGGCCTGGACCCTTCTGGTAATGGTTCAAAACATTTTTTTCAAAATAAAAAGCCAAGTCAAAGCTGCTTATTGGTACAGGAATGGTTCAGTAGTTCTTTCGGAGCTGGGATTCGGGATAACTTCTTTTCAAAGAGACAAAGATGGAGAGATGAAAAAGAGAGAGAGAGAGAGTGAGAGAGAGTGAGAGAGAGTGAGAGAGAGTGAGAGAGAGAGAGTGAGAGAGAGTGAGAGAGAGTGAGAGAGAGTGAGAGAGACAGAGAGAGAGTGAGAGAGACAGAGAGAGAGTGAGAGAGACAGAGAGAGACAGAGAGAGACAGAGAGAGACAGAGAGAGACAGAGAGAGACAGAAAAAGGGAAACAAAGAGAGAGACAGGGAGAGAGAGACAGGGAGAGAGAGACAGGGAGAGAGAGACAGGGAGAGAGAGACAGGGAGAGAGAGACAGGGAGAGAGAGAGACAGGGAGAGAGAGAGACAGTCACAGAGAAAGACAGGGAGACAGACAGACAGACAGAAAGAGGGAGAGAGCGTGATCAAGATCACTCTGGACAGATGAACATCTATCCGGATTCTTTGCATCACTACATCAAATGCAGGGCAGACATTGACTACTTGTGCTAGCAAAAACAATGCCAGTTATCTTACTAAATCAGTGTTCAACTTGGTGACGCAAAAGTAAGTGAATAAATTAGTCTCAGTTAAAGCTTGTTTACAAAAATGCACAGTTTTCGTTTTAATTATAGAATGGTCAGGTTTGATGGGGGGGGGGGTGTAAAAGAGGAGGTGGCATTGCACTATTAATCAAGGAGTCAATTACTGCAGTAAGGAGGGATGATATCTTAGATGGTTCCTCAAATGAGGCCATATGGGTGGAACTAAAAACAAGAAGAGGGCAATCACTTGGCTGGGAGTGTACAACAGGCCTCCAAATAGTTAGGGAGAGATAGAGGAGCAGATATGCAAGCAAATCTCAGAGAGATGTAAAAATAATACGCTAATGATAATAGGGGATTTCAACTTCCCAAATATTAACTGGGATAGTCTTAGTACAAAAGGCTTAAAGAGGGAGGAATTCTTACAGTGCGTCCAGGAAAGCTTTTTGAATCAGCACGCAGAAAGTTCTACAAGAGAAGGGGTGGTATGGCACCTAATCTTAGGGAATGAAGCTGGACAAGTGGTAGAAGTGTCAGTGGGGGAGACTTTTGGGGATAATGACCGTAACTCTGTAAGATTTAAGATAGTTATGGAAAAGGATAAAGATGGACCAGAAATAAAGATACTGAATTGGGGGAAGGCCAATTTCGATATGATAAAACAGGATCTGGCCAAAGTGGACTGGAAACAACTACTTGTAGGAAAGTCGACGTCAGACCAGTGGGAGTCATTCAAAAAGGAAATAGTGAGAGTTCAGAGCCAACATGTTCCCGTAAAGGTGAAGGACAGGACTAACGAATCCAGGGAACCCTGGATGTCAAGGTATATAGAGGATTGGATAAGGAAAAAAAAAGGAGGCTTACGGCAGATGCAGGGGGCTGAAAACAATGGAGGCCCTAGAGGAGTACAAAAAGTACAAGGGGGTACTTAAAAAAGAAATTAGGAGATCGAAGAGGGGACATGAAAAATCACTGGCAGGCAAGATAAATGAAAATCCCAAGGCGTTTTAATAAGTATATTAAGGGCAAGAGAATAACCAGGGAAAGAGTAGGGCCCATTAGGGACTAAAGTGGCAATCTGTGTGTGGAGCTGGAAGATACAGGTGAGGTTTTAAATGAATACTTTTCATCTGTGTTCACTATGGAGAAGAACGATGTAGGTGTAGAGATCAGGGAGGGGGATTGTGATATACTTGAACAAATTAGCATTGAAAGGGAGGAGCTATTAGTGGTTTTAGTGGGCTTCAAAGTGGATATGTCCAGAGGCCCATATGAGATGTATCCCAGACGGCTATGTGAGATAAGGGAGGAGATTGCAGGGGCTCTGACACACATTTTCAAATCCTCTCTGGCCACAGGAGAGGTGCCAGAGGACTGGAAGACAGCAAATGTGGGACTATTATTCAAGAAGGGCAGTAGGGATAAACCAGGTAAGTACAGGCAATTGAGTCTAATATCAGTGGTCGGGAAACTATTGGAAAAAAGTCTGAGGGACAGGATTAATCAAGGATAGTTAACATGGCTTTGTCAGAGGGAGATCATGTCTAACAAACTTGATTGAATTTTTCGAGGAGGTGACTAGGTGTGTAGATGAGGGTAAAGGAGTTGATGTAGTCTACATGGACTTCAATAAGGCTTTTGTTAATGTCCCGCATGGGAGATTGGTTAAGAAGGTAAGAGCCCATGGGATCCAGGGCAATTTGGCAAATTGGATCCAAAATTGGCTTGGTGGCAGGAGACAGAGGGTGATGGTCGAGGGTTGTTTTTGCAATTGGAAGCCTGTGACCAGTGGTGTACTGCAGCAATCAGTGCTGGGACCCTTGCTGTTTGTAGTGTACATTAATGATTTAGATTTGAATGTAGGAGTTATGATCAGTAAGTTCGCAGATGACACGAAAATTGGTGGTGTCGTAAATAGTGAGGAGGAAAGCCTAAGATTACAGGACGATATAGATGACAGAGCAGTGGCAAATAGGATTTTATCCTGAGAACTGAGGCGATTCATTTTGGGAGGACTAACAAGGCAAGGGAATATACAATGGATGGTAGGACCCTAGGAAGTACAGAGGGTCAGAGAGACCTTGGTGTACTTGTCCATAAATCTCTGAAGGCAGCAACACAGGTAGATAAGGTGGTTAGGAAGGCATATGGGATACTTGCCTTTATTAGCCGAGGCATAGAATATAAGAGCAGGGAGGTTATGATGGAGCTGTATAAAACACTAGTTAGGCCACAGCTGGAGTACTGTGTACAGTTCTGGTCGCCACACTATAGGAAGGATGTGATTGCACTGGAGAGGGTGCAGAGGAGATACACCAGGATGTTGCCTGGGCTGGAACATTTCAGCTACGAAGAGAAACTGGATAGGCTAGGGTTGTTTTCCTTAGAGCAGAGAAGGCTGAGGGGGGACCTGATAGAGCTTTATAAAATTATGAGGGGCATAGACAGGAAGATAGGTTGATAGAAAGAAACTTTTTCCCTTAGCGGAGGGGTCAATAACCAGGGGACATAGATTTAAGTTAAGGGCAGGAGGTTTAGAGGGGATTTGAGGAAAGAAAATTTCACCCAGAGGGTGGTTGGAATCTGGAACACACTGCCTGAAGGGGTGATTAGAGACAGGAACCCTCACAACATTTAAGAAGTATCTAGACGAGCACTTGAAATGCCATAGCATACAAGGCTACGGGCCAAGTGCTGGAAAATGGGATTAGAATATATAGGTGTGTGATGGCCATCACGGACACGATAGCCGAAGAGCCTGTTTCTGTGCTGTAAAATGCCATAACTCTATAAAATAAATTTCTAAAGCCTTTATCCTTCTGAAATTTGCTCACCGGCCCCTATGTAGGACAAATTTGTAATGTGGCTCCACAGGTGAAAATGTTGGATAATTCTGCTGTAGCAGAATCAGTCTCTGTCCACACTGTAAGAGAATCAGTCCCCGCCGACACTGTAAGAGAATCAGTCCCTGTCCACACTGAGTCATAGTCATGGAGTCATAGAGAGATAGAGTACTGTAACAGGCCCTTCGGCCCGCCGAGTCTGTGCTGACCATCAACCACCCATTTATACTAATCCCATATTCCCTACCACATCCCCAGAATTCTCCTACCACCTACCTACACTAGGGGTAATTTAAAATGGCCAATTTACCTATCAACCTGTAAGTCTTTGGCTGTGGGAGGAAACCGGAGCACCCGGCGAAAACCCACACGGTCACAGGGAGAACTTGCAAACTCCGCACAGGCAGTACCCAGAACTGAACCCAGGTCGCTGGAGCTGTGAGGCTGCGGTGCTAACCACTGCGCCACTGTGCTGCCCACTGTAGGAGAATCATTCCCTGTCCACACTGTTGGAAAACATCAGGCCGTGCCCACAATATACACACAGGAACACTAGCATTAGGTTGGCAGTAGGCCATTCGGCCTTCGAGCCTACTCCACCATTCGATAAGATCGTTTGAAGATCATTTGGTGGTTTGGGCCTTGCCCATACTGTAAGGGAGAGGCAGGCTCAGTGGTTTCTCACAAATTAAGATAAAGAAAGTAAAACAAAATTACACTCCTGAGTTAGGAAATGTTTGTTGTGCATTTGTCTACAAATGATTCAAAAATAAAACTCACCACTGGTCTCTCAGTCACTTTAGCTTCTGGGAACAGCTGAGCTGCCAGTAATTCAAATGATTTTCAGAAGAACGTTATAGCCAAAACAACCTTCATCAGTGACTGGAATTAACCGATGAACAAGTGAGCAGGCATTTGGAGATCTTGTCCTCTTTTAGTCACAGGCCCTTGTACTGGTTATTCATATTGACATTGTTTTTCTTTCTTGATCTCTTACACAAATACTCAGGATCTTGGGATGTGTGAACCTGACGGTACTGGAGGAAGGGGAGTGAAAGTGAAGAGCAAGACACGCACACAAACACAAAACTTCCTTTCTACCTGCTGTCAGCTGCATTTCAGAATTACGCTGGGGGGAGGATGAGGATTAGAGCAGTAAAAACTGGCTCTGGTCATCTCCTGTACTATCCATTGTTCTCATAATCCCCTCCTGACGTTTGAGCAGGGGGAATTATTCAAGAAATGCAAGTCAGATCTGGCAGTCACACTAGGTTGAACTGATTCAACAGAGGCAGACTGATGACAACGGCTAGCAAGCCTAACATTCAAACTCACCATCTGATATTTGGGATTTCAGCTCATAACCACATGAGTTGTCAGGTGACCCAGGAATTCTGGTTGTCCTCTTTAGGAATTCTTCTTCTTTGGCCTCCTTATCTCGAGAGACAATGGGTAAGCGCCCGGAGGTGGTCAGTGGTGTGTGGAGCAGCGCCTGGAGTGGCTATAAAGGCCAATTCTAGAGTGACAGGCTTTTCCACAGGTGCTGCAGAAAAAACTGTTTGTCGGGGCTGTTACACAGTTGGCTCTCCCCTTGCGCTTCTGTCTTTTTTCCTGCCAACTGCTAAGTCTCTTCGACTCACCACACTTTAGCCCCGCCTTAATATTAAGGAAATGCCATCAGTCAGTAATTATAATCGGGTCAGGAGAAGGCCATTTACCCCCTCAAGCCTGTTCCGCCATTCTTTGCCCCAAATCTCGTTATTCCTTTAGTTAACAAAAATCTATCAATCTCAGATTTAAAATTAACGTCAATTAGAGAAAAAGTACTAGAAAATCTAATAGGACTAAAGGCTGACAAGTCGCCTAAATCTGATGACCTCAGGTCTTAAAAGAAGTGGCTGCAGAGATAATGAATACACTGGTTGTAATCGTCCAAAATTCCCTAGATTCTGGAAAGGTCCCAGTGGATTGGAAAACCACAAATATAACCCCCCTATTCAAGATAGGAAGGAAGACAGAAAGCAGGAAACTACAGGCCAGTTAGCCTAACATCTGTCATTAGGAAAACGCTGGAATCCATCATTAAGAAAGTAGCAGCAGGACATTTAGAAAATCATAATACAATCAGAGTCAACATGGTTTGATGAAAGGGAAATTGTGTGAATAAATTTATTAGAGTTCTTTGAGGATGTAACAAACAGTAGATGGAGTGTAAAAGCAAAATACTGCGGATGCTGGAAATCTGAAATATAAACAAGAAATGCTGGAATCGCTGGAGTGATTCCAGCAGTACATGGAGTGTTTTGGGTTTCCAAAAGGCATTTGATAAGGTGTCACATAAAGGGTTACAAAGCATACAAGGTAAAAGCACATGGTGTTGGGGTAATACATATGCATGGAGAGGGGATTGGCTAACTAACAGGAAACAGAGAGTCGGGATAAATGGGGCATTTTCAGGATGGCAAACTGTAACTAGTGGGGTGCTGCAGAGATCTGTGTTGGGGCCTCAACTACTTACAATCTATATTCATGACTTGGATGAAGGGACAGTGTGTATTGTAGCCAAAATTGCTGACGATACAAAGATAGGTGGGAAAACAAGTTGTGAGGAGGACAGAGAGTCTGCAGAGGGAAACAGATAGGTTAACGGAGTGGGCAAAAATTTGGTTGATGGTGGGAAAATGTGAGGTTTCCACTTTAGCAGGAAGAATAGCAAAGCAGAATATTATTTAAATGGAGAGAGACTGCAGAGTGCTGCGGTACAGAGGGATCTGGGTGTCTCCATGAAAACTTTGTATGCAGGTAGATTAAGTAATTAGGAAGGCAAATAGAATGTTGGTATTTAATGCAAGGGGGATGGAGTATAAAAGTAGGAAAGTCTTGCTACAACTATACAGGGCATTGGTGAGACCACACATAGAGTAGTGCGTACAGTTCTGGTCTCCTTATTTAAAGGAAGGATATACTTGCATCGGAGGCAGTTCAGAGAAGGTTCACCAGGTTGATTCCTGGCATTAAGGAGTTGTCTTACAAAGAAAGGTTGCGCCTATACACATTGGAGTTTAGAAGAATGAGAGGTGATCTTATTGAAATGTATAAGATTCTGTCTGATGGGGCTTGAGAGGATGTTTCCCCCTCGAAGGGGAAGGCAGGAAAGTGGAGTTGAGGCCACAATCAGATCAGCCATGATCTTACTGAATGGCAAAGTAGACTTGAGTGACCAAATTGCCGAATCTTGCTCATATTTCTTATATTCTTATGTTTGCAGTGAGTTCTAAACTTCTACCACCCTTTGTGTGAAGAGGTGCTTCTAATTTCACTCCATAAAGGCCTGGTTCTAATTCCTGCTCCGATATTCAAAAAGAGAGGGAGACAGAAAGCAGGAAACAACAGGCCAGATAGCTTAACATCTGTCATACAGAAAATGTCAGAAGCTATTATTAAAGACGTTATACCAGGTGACTTAGAAAAATTCAAGGTAATAAAGCAGAGTCAACATGGTTTTGTGAAAGGGAAATCATGTTCAACCAATTTACTGAAGTTCTCTGAAGAAATAACATGTGCTGTGGATAAAGGAGAACCAATGAATTTAGAGTCAGAGAGCTCAGCACTGAAATAGGCCCTTCAGCCCACCGAGTCTGTGCCGAACAACAACCACCTATTTATACTAATCCTACATTTAATCCTATATTCCCTACCACATCCCCACCTTCCCTGATTTCTCCTACCACCTACCTATACTCGGGGCAATTTACAATGGCCAATTTACCTATCAACCTGCAAGTCTTTGGCTGTGGGAGGAAACCGAGTACCCGGCGGAAACCCACGCGGTCACAGGGAGAACTTGCAAATTCCGCACAGGCAGTACACAGAATTGAACCCGGGTCGCTGGAGCGGTGAGGCTGCGGTGCTAACCACTGCGCAGCCCCAAAGTGGACGTACTGTACTTAGATTTCCAGAAGACATCTGATAAGGTGCCACATCAAAGGTTATTGCGGAAAATAAAAGCTCATGGTTTAGGGGGTAACATTTTGGCATAGACAGAAGATTGGCTAGCTAACAGGAAACAGAGAGTAGGCATAAATGGGTCATTTTCTGGTTGGCAAGATGTAACGCGTGGTGTGCCACAGGAATCAGTGCTGGGGCCTCAACTTTTTACAATTTATATAAATGACTTGGATGAAGGGACCAAAGTATAGTTGTTAAATTTGCTGATGACACAAAGATAGGTAGGAAAGTAAGTTGTGAAGAGACATAAGGAGGCTACAAAGGGATATAGATAGGTTAACTGAGTGGGGGCAAAGATCTGGCAAATGAAGTATAATGTGACAAAATGTGAAATTGTCCATTTTGGCAGGAAGAATAAAAAAAGCATATTATCTAAATGGTGAGAGATTGCAGAGCTCGGAGATGCAGATGGATCTGGGTGTCCTAGTACATGAATTGCAAAAGGTGAGTATGCAGGTACAGCACGTAATTAGGAAAGCTAATAGATTATTGTTTATTGTGAGGGGAATTGATTACAAAACTAGGGAGGTTATTCTTCAGTTATACAGGACATTAGTGAGACGACATCTGGAGTACTGTGTACAGTATTGGTCTCCTTATTTAAGAAAGGATGTAAATGTGTTGGAAGCAGTTCAGAGAAGGTCTACTAGACTAATACCTGCAATAGGTGGATTGTCTTATGAGGAAAGGTTGGACAGGCTGTGTTTGTATCCGCTGGAATTTAGAAGCATTAAGAGGCAACTTGATTGAAACATATAGGATTCTGAAGGGTCTTGACTGGGTGGATGTGGAAAGAATGTTTCCTGTTGTGGGAGAATCTAGAACTAGCGGTCACTGTTTAAAAATAAGGGGCTGCCCATTTAAGACAGAGATAAGGAAAAAAAATTTCTCTCAAAGGGTCGTGAGTCTTTGGAATTCTCTTCCTGAAAAGGCAGCGGAAGCAGAGTCTTTGAATATTTTTAAGGCAGAGGTAGATAAATTCTTGATTAACAAGAGGGTGAAATGTTATCGGGGGTAGGCGGGAATGTGGAGTTGAGGTTACAATCAGGTCAGCCATGAACTTGTTGAATGGCGGAGCAGGTTCAAGGGGCCGAGTGGCCTACTCCTACTCCTAATTCATATGCTTGTATGTTCGTATGTAGACACTGTCTTTTTCTCCCCGAAAACTCCACTCGGCTGAAGCAGATTAAATCAAATTTACCAAGTTA
Source organism: Heterodontus francisci (assembly GCF_036365525.1). NCBI lineage: Eukaryota > Metazoa > Chordata > Chondrichthyes > Heterodontiformes > Heterodontidae > Heterodontus > Heterodontus francisci. Next base: position 28,182,495 of record NC_090382.1, read on the forward strand.
TAATATGGTGCATTGGTATGTTCAAAAGATCTGCAACTCAATTAATTAGCAGTGCTTCATGATGTTAGCTGTGGCTTGGTGATACCCACTCACCTGAGTCAGAAGGTTCAGGCCCCACTCCAGGATTTCAGTGCACACTCCATTCAGTTCTGGGAAAATTCTCCCATAATCCACAGAGATCACTAAAAGTTGATGTCTCTCTCGTGTTTCTGTGGATCTTCTGTTAAAGTACATGCTGGATGATCAGGAGTAAATGCTGAAATTCTAACCCGTATTCTCCATGTTTGGCACTGCAGTGCAGTGTTGAGGAACTGATCTACAGTTTTTCAAATGAGATGTTAAGCTAAGACTCCAATGAAGGTCCCATGACCCATTAAGTGGCTCAGTCTGAAGGGACCCAAAAAATGTTAGACCTTCGCACCCCACCCTGCACCAAAATAGGCTCTGCAACCCAGTGTGGTTGGGAAACTTCAACTTTAAACAACATAGCAGCCTCTCAGAGCCCTCAGCAATGCTGGACATCAGGCGAGGATTACCAACCTTCCAATATTGTTCTGCAGTCTCCAGGAATTAAAGATTAATCTCTAAACTGCTCTCCAAGAAAACCCAAGAGAAAAATCCTAGAAACATCATAATTAGCTTTTATTTCATTTTCTTTGAACGCTTTCATCAGTTATAAGAATTTTGGAGATGGCAGGGGACTGGGTGGGGTGGGGAGGCTGTTAGACTGATTATTAAGAATCATCCAATCCGGTATTAAAGGTCTGTTTTCTTTCCAATTAGCCATAGGACGTGGAGCCCTATTTGGGTAGACATGCTGGGCAACCAATTGCGGGCATGCTGGCACAGGGCAATTGGAGGTAGGAGGTCACAAGATGAAACCTTAAGGTAGAAGTCCCTAGTTGGGAATTCTACATCAGGAATGGACACAGGCCCTTGCATCTAGTGTTGTCCTGAGTGAAAATATGGATATGGATATGGCGTCACATGTTATCATTCCGGTATTTACATGTCCCACACTTTTGGCAAATTTCCACAGGTGGGAAAAGAGAATTACGTGCAATGGGTACCGTCCAGTTTCTGTCCCTGCCCCCACTATCCCACATACAATGCTCCAACACCAGAAACCAACCCCGCTGTCTCCTTCTGCCTCTACAAGAGAGAGAGAGAGAGAGAGAGTCAGGTCTCAGAAGAAATTATATCATTGGAAAATGTTGCCAGTTCACAAGCCCATAAAAATCCATTAAAAATGATCGAGTCATTTTAAAAGCTGTAGGTTTACCGTCAGAAATCAGTAAAGCAGAAGACAAGGAATCTTGTATACTTTATAAGTGTTTACAGAATCCATGAATGTCAGGTTAAATTCCCAGATGGCACTAGTTGTGTGGTCACCATTGGAGAAACTACACTTGAGCTAATATACTTCAAAACTGAGCAATGAGCTTCTTCTGTCATATACTTAATACATCACCCAACCTACTGCCTGTGTTACCATGACCAGCACTTCACCCTCATGTCAAACAACTACAAGTTGCTTGTTCCAGACACAACTCAAATCTGAAAAGACAAGACCTGCCACTGTCCTGCTTCATTTCTCCAAGGTTTGAGTGGAAGCGGTGTGATAACTGCACGTTGGCCATTGCCTTTTACTTAAATCCCAGGGACAACAACAGTTTGTGTTTATATAGCATCTTTAACTTATTTAAAAATGTCCCATGTGCTTCACAGGAGACTAATAAGACTAAATTTGACATCGAGTCATAGAGATTATTAGGACAGGTGACTAAAAGCTTGGTGAAAGAGGTAGGTTTGAAGGAGTGACTTAAAGGATGAGATGTAGAGAAATGGAGAGGTTTAGGAGGGAGGGACGTCCAGACCCTAGGGTCTACGCAGCTGAACACACAGCCAATGGTGATAATGTAAATCGGCAGAAATATACATACTCTGTTGATCCCAAGCCGCTCACACGGACAGCAGGCACCTTACCTGTTTCCGTGCCTTGATGCGCTTGTGTACATAGTCTGAAAACGGCTTGCAGGGGATAAAGCGGCCATTTCCCGGAGTGACATGTAGGTTTCCATCTTCGAGCACAATCTTCCCTTGACTAATGATGACGACAGGGGCACCACACAGCTCCGTCCCTTCAAAGATGTTGTACTCGGCAGCCTGAGACACAAAGGCAATAAGTAAAGGGAAATTATTAACAAATGCTTGCATTTATATCGCGCCTTTAAAAGCTAAATGAAATCAGATCCAATGTCCCAAGCACTTGTTAAAGTCAAGACAACCTACTTGTCCAGCATGTAAACGGTTGGTGTAGTGAGGTCCTTAACTATGAAGGTCAGGACATCAGCATGGCGTCCGATTTGATCTCTGGTCTACGCTGCTCTCAGTTTGGCTAGCAATGGGGTCACAACTATCAGTGCCTCACTGAGGCAAAGGAGGCGGCATTCAGGGATCTCAGTCCTCATCATTATCCACAAACCCTGCTGGAAAGTGTTAATACGAGGGTAGGATTCAGCACTGGTGTGATGCCCACCATAAGGAATAGCTTGCCAATGCTCACTGTCCAGGCTTATAGTGAATGTGACAGTGAAAGACTTTTTCACCTGGGCGAGGCAGACGTGGAACTGTACTCCAGCATGAGTTTAAATCTTGAGGGGAGAAAATTATTCCCTAAAGGAATAAACAGGTTCAGAATCAATAAGGCCACCGATCGAAAGATAAGAAATGGAGTATGTGCTGGTATTACGAAATGAAAACAGAAATTGCTACAAACATACAACGGATCAGCCAGCGCTCGAGAATGATACGTTGGATGAAACCTTCATTAGAATGGGTTCTGTTTTTAATTTAAGGTCAGCAGTCTAACTGGCACAGATTTAATAGCCAGAGCCACATTTCTAAGACAAAAAGAAAATACTCTTTGCAAGGCAATAAACCAGGGATTTAAAGCAGCTCTAGGTTCAAAGCTGCCCCCTGCAGTAGGCCAAACACAATGTTCAGCAGTTTGAACAATAAATAGAACGCCTTCGCCATGAGAATTCCCAGCCATAGCTACTTACTTGCTATGCTCGGAACTGCAGAGGAATCTAGAATGTCATCCACTTAGTTTTCCTAAACCCGGAGATGCTGGCTTTAATTCTGGTTGCGCAATGCAGGGGCGTTATGACTGGCTCAACTGTGAGCTGACAGAAAGTAACAGTCACATCAAATTGGATTCAGTCAAGTTCCTTCATGCCAACTCCTCAATTGCAACACTACAAGTTGTGTGCTCAGATTCTAAGCATGGAGAACAGGCTTCAAACACAGCTGGACTTTCTCACTCTGGCTGCCCTCAGGGACTCAGCACTCCAGTCTTGGCCAGGGTCGTGGGCGATGGGAGAGGTGAAGAGAGGAAGGGAGGAAAAGCGGCCAAGATTGGTGTACCTCTTGGCAGACAACCAGGCAGTGTGAGGATTGTTTGTGAAATGTTCTGAAAGCTGCAAGGGCTTGACCTATCCAGAGGTTGGTATCCGACTAGATGGAGGGAGGGGTTTTTTTTTAAACGAAGAAATAAAAAACAAAACTGAATTTAACTGTCAAGATCCCTCCAGGAACAAAATTATATTTGCAGTTGATAGACATGTCTTTTCTCCCCCCTTTTTCTCCCTTTCATTTAATCCAGGGCATCTAACAGGGTGGAGGGAAGGCATCTAATGGGGAGAGGGCATTTGCATGGTAGAAGTCATCTGTCAGGGTAGAGGGCATCTGGAATTATTACAGCTAATACAGGAGTGTGTGATGCTGACACTAAAGAAGGTGAGGGTATTAAGCAGGAAGTAAAGCATTGACCATCCAATAAGACAGCTCACCCGATTTTCCATTCTGTTAACATGAATGGAAAGGATGATAAAGTGGGTTATATAATCGGGCGGCTGATCCACCAAGGCTCGTTTCGTGCCATCCACGCTTGTTGAATTGCAACCACTAACTGCCCGAAATAAAAAGTCTTCCCATTTCCCAGGACAAACATCCCACACTCTGCCAAGCAGGAAAAAATAGCCAAATCAAAGCAATAGTGTGTATTGCAACTGCTGTGCAGACTCATTGCAGAGCTTGAGAAAGATGGGCTGAGGCAAGTACATATGGAAGGAAATGGCAAAGATTAATGGCTAATGGAAAGCAAATCACTGAGTGATGACAGTCACCAGTAAAGATACTTCCAGGAGAATGTTGACCAAACTTTACTGTTATATTTATTTGTGAAGAGAGAAGAGCAACGTGTCATCTTTATCATGATGACATCATGTGGTAATACAGCGACGATGTGTTTCAATGCATTACATGAAGTATTTGTAATCAAATGAAAAATGTTGCTAGATATCCATACTGAAACTTTAAACAGTCTGTCTTTTTACAGGAGTTCAGGTAAGTATTAAGGCCTAAAAATTGCAGTGCGTCTGAATCGGCCTAATGAGGTAGATGACAGGACTGTGGCAGAAATTAGTCCACCGGCCTCATTAAAGGTAGTATCGGCAAGCTGCCGTCACAATTCACAAAGCCAGAAGCAGCTCGCCAACCCAGGGGAGGCAACAGGTTCGCCCATCTCAGATGCTGACTGATGGCCTCCGGAGGGTCAGTGGGGGGGATGGGAGGGGAGGCAATCAGGAGTGGATGAGTAACGGCGGGCAGTGGTCTTAATGTAGAGCTGGTTGAGCACTTCGGCTCCTCCAAGGCTCCAGAGTGAGGTGACTTAAAAAGCTTACCTGTTAACAGCCTCCAGCAGTCCTTTTAAGAATGGTTGGTGTGGCTGCTGAGTGCCTGAAGAAATTTGACCATAGCATGCATGACACACCCTGCGGTCATTCACAGTCCAAATTGGCAAAGGGTCCTCAAATAGATGTCAGGCCCCCGATTTGCATATGCAATGGGACTAACAACTGCTCCAGGCACAGGCCCTGGATACCTATTGAGCAGCTCAACTAATATGGCGTGCGTTGCACTATTGGAACGGAATGACTGTGCGCATGCCATCCACTTTATTGGATCTTTAGGCGCCTGTTTTGCACTTGTAAAGAGAGCACAGCACCATTGAATTTCTCGACCTAAAAACTCGTTTTAAGAAAAGTAAGGAGTCCAACGGAGTCCTGGATAGCAATTTTCCTAAGTCAATATCACCAAAACTAATAAACAGATTGGCTGGTCATTTATCTCATTGCAGTTTGTACAGAATGTTTACCACTCACTCATAGTCCATTGTTTCAATGATCAATGGTACAAACTCAAAAAATTTCTTCCCCTCCTTTTCTGGTCTAACTTTCACACTCCCCACCCCTCAGCTTGGCCTAGATTTTACACATGCCAACTCGCCCTTTGGCTCATTTCTGTCATCTACCCGCACAGTGAACGTCAGCAAATTATTTGGCGGTGTGAGGCATCTTTGATGAGACCGATCTAATCCTCACTTTACAGTTTGATAATGAACAAGAGCAGCAACCCAAGTTTCCCTTCCTTTAGTAGCAGCCTTGAGGGCAATCTTAGCACCCTCCCACTATCCTAACCGAGATCAACTAATTTACCACAAAACAGAATTTGAGTGGACAACTTTCTTGGTCTCTGGCTGATCAACTAGTTCAGCCATCACGGAAGCCTGAAGCCACTTTCAAGACTTAAACACACAGCTGTTAAGTTAAATGCTACCCTTCCACAACACAAAAAAAAAAACTGCCTCAAGATTTAAAGTGTGCAAACTGGAAGGAAACAATATAAAAACATGACAGGAACCACCACCCCCACCCCCACTTCCGGGAAGGGCTGTAAAAATGGTATTACAGATGAAGGGTCACTTCCAACAGACTAACCAATCTTTCTCTCCCAGATGCTAATGGCCTTGCTCTGTGCATCTAGCATTTTCTGTTTTCACATTTACAAGCCTTCACATGGTATCTGGCTTTACTCAAAGCCAAAAAAAAACAATTGGATCAAAGAAGAAATGAACATTTGGTTTGGTAAATGTGCTTGTTTAGCAATATAGACCAGGTTCAAACCTGAACCTGTCCTGGGTTAGCCGATTGTAGCCGAGGTGGCAGCTGGGGTACCTCTACGGGCTGGGAGCAGGGTGACAGGACAATCTATGTTCCAATCTCCCGAGTACTGGCGAACCACTCTTTCTGAGAAAACCAACAGTGAAACAGGATCGGGTTCAGCTGCTACTGCTGCAGAGTTTCCAACCTTCACTGGTGAGGAATGTCCATTTGCGAAGGTGATCAACATCCTTGGAAGCATATCTCAGCAAGAGTCTGCCTTTGGGAGAAGAATGTGGGGCACAAAGTGTATAAATTCATCTTTTTCTTATGCTCCCCCCAAAAGTGAATGTGTTGTCACCCTTGGATAAAGTGACTGCCTCAAAGATTAGACTGAACTCCTGGCTGTTTATGATGTCAAACTCAAAAGCATTTCAGCATTTCATAAGCTTGGGAGCACTTGTTAACTGGGTCAGACTTTGTACTGCTGGCTCCCAACGGCTTCTTGGAAAAATCACTAAGTTCTGGACCCCATGATTTATGCGTCTGGCTGAAAGGGAGATGAAAAATGAATTGTGCATCTCAGCACAGCTGCTGAGACAGATAAGTGGGATTGAAAGTTGCTATGGAAAAGTAGAGAATAATAAAACAAAATTAAAGAAAAACTCATAGAAATATGGCTGATACTTTACTTATAAAATCTAATTGTCACCAATAGCCAGTTAAGAGGAAGCTCTGTCCATTGTTCAATGTAGGCCTCAAAACTTACATCAAAGGCATATTGTGTCCTCTTTCACAGCAGCAAGACTTGTTGCCTGGCAACTGCTGGTTTCATTTCAGTGCCATTATCAGGACACAAGGAATGGAGTAATTTATAATGTGAATCAGTTGGGAAAAGAACGGAGGGAGAGTGTTTAAAAGATAATGTATGGGGGTGACACACAATAGCTAAAGTTGTAATAACTAACTCCTTCAAGAGAGAGATGCGGATAAATATTGAGCAGGAGGAGTGGATTTCCTCAGTGCATTAAATGTAGGGAAATTATAAATGTATTTAAAAATAGGTTTACAACTTCACTACACATTTTTCAAAAAATATGTATCTCCTCTTCCTCCCCGCCCTCTATTCCAGTTACAAGTGAAGTTTAAAGGATAATGGTCAAACATGGTCCAATGCACCAATGCCCCGTGGAATACAATGGCTCCTGTGTTCCTTGGACCATGAAAATATTGGAAAGAAACTGAACAGAGAGATGAATAATGGGAGTGGAAGAATACAGGCTCTGAATTCCTTTTTTTTTGGTTGGGGATGGGGGGAGTGTTGGGAGAGAGGAGGCAGGGATTATTTATGCAGAACATTCCCTCAGGAGATTAAATTGGAGTGTAGCCTAAGAGCGATGAAGGTTCCCCATGCTGCACAGACTTGATGGGAGTGATAGTCATTTCCCATTCCAGGCTCTCTCATGTAATGATTTCTTTCCAAGAACCTAGTCCCTCAAGTGTCGCAGAACCAGAGTCAAAGCTAGACTCTCAATTTGAAGAGCGCACATTTAAATATAATTTATATAGAAGGTATTTTATGCTTCTCGATGTTTGTCGACATCCAATTCCTTCCACGACACAGTGCATCAAGCCAGTGCATCGCTTTTAGAACACCAGGGTTCAAGGAGCATTTTAGCCCGTGCTCCACCAGCAGTTGCCTGGGGCCACAGAGCATTGACTGGCTGTAAAAAAAAAAAAATTACCAAGTGAGCTTAGAGAAGGCAGTGTTGAAAACGTGGGAGGGGCCTGGAAAATTGATATATACTAATATTGTTGACTCAGCTGCTACCACCATGTCAGGTAGGAATGAAAAGGCCACTCGTTTACACAGGTGGAGATGAAATACTGTCAAGTGGCTCCAGCAGTAGCTCATGAATCATCACTGTACTAGCAAGACAACTGCAGTCGGCAAGCCCACCATTAGCCAAGTGTCAGATCTGTGCCAATGGAATTCTGTAGCCAACAGAACTTGTTCTCTCCAACCATATTTCTAATTCTCCAAAGAATGAGGTGGTCCAATGCATCTAGGCATAGACTCCTTTCCCCACATCATGAATGAAGAGATATTTCTTTCAAGACAAAATACTCCAAATGGTATTACCCCTCCCCTCAATATGTCTCTAATTACCTTTAAAGGAAGGAAAGTTATATTCCATTGAATCATCCCATATTTCATTATTATAAAAATGCATCCTCACTCTCTGTGTAGGAAGGCTTTTTAAAAGATACCATGGGAACATCATGAACGGTGGCTGCTGCCCTTAGCCCATGGCCCTTGGTCCTGCCACTGCAGGCAGCATCAATATAATAATGCAGTGCACCACTTTCTTTGCTTAGTCATGCCTTTGCTACCTCCAGATTATTCCAATGTTCCCTCTCACTGGCCTCCCATCTTACACAATTCATAAAACTGAGATCATTTGCAACTCTGCTGCCCAAAACTCGTAATAAGTCCCGTTCACCCATCATCCCTGTACTTGCTGATCAACAGTAGCTCCCAGTCCAGCAAAACCTCACATGAATTATGCCAAATAGTTCTAGTTGATGGATCATTCCCTTCGGGCTGAGCCAATAGATTAGTGGTTTTGGAACCAGACTGAGATTAATGGCAACTGAAGGTTGAATTTTGTGGTACAACTAGCTTCAGGAAAATAGGTGCTTTTACTTGGTATTATAAAGTGAAGCTTTCCTATTGAGTCCCCCATCTGTGGTACGAATGCCATTCTGCCTTCTTTATGAGAGGCTTGGTATTTTAAGTGGGGCCTGTGATATTTTCAGAGGAAAAGAATATACAGTAATTCAGACAGCAATTTATTCACAGACGGTGCTCTGTTGAGATTCACAGACACTGAAGCAGGTGCATGCAGCTTCCTTTCACCCCAACGAACTGGAACAGATCGTTACCAGGGACAGAACAATCCCTTTGGGGCAACCAGAGGGTATTGATCTGTGCCTAATGCACTGATTCCCCATCACACATCCCTTCAGGTCATTGTTTGATTCAAGTGAGAGGTGAAATACTGCTGGATGGTCACAAGTCATGGACTGCAAGAACAAAGCTGGCAAGCTGGGTAGCACCTGGTTGGCATGGTGTTTATTCAGCAACGGTGGCAAAGTGGTTAACTGATCAGAATTGCTCCAAGTAGATTAGTTCAACCTGGTACTGCAGAGAACAACAATATTTATAAAGATGGCTGTAATGCAATATTGAAAATATCAAAGTTGTGCAGTGTGGAGCAGGGTGTTCCTCTGAGGTTTTGTCTAAGGGGAAGTTTACAACAACCTACCCTGCACAAATTCACAGACTCTCTTCGATTAGTTCATGCATGGCCAAGTGCTCAGTTACTCTGTCCCTGATGCTAGATTCATGTCCCTGATGCAGATCCAAGTCAGCACAGCCCAAGGTTTGAACGGTTTATTATTTTACTGTATTGCTCAATGCCACTGCACAGTTCATTATCTACTGAGCCATTATGGGATGTAACTCAACTCTTCACAGCAGTGAGCAGCTGAGCTATCCAGATCAGAGGCTCGATCCCCAGCAAACAGCTAATGCCTTCAACAAAGGAAGCAAGTGTCTTGGCAGGGAGGAAGACAGGAAAGTGGGAGATATTTGAAAAACTCAAGAATTCAATCCCTGGTCAGAGTTCTTCAATGGTAATTTTGTGTGAAGTGCATGGGACAAGGTACGATAATAATGCCCCACCCCCCGCCTCACTTGCTTATAACCTTTGACATTTCTAATATTTGCTAGTTCCGAAGAAGGGTCACTGACCCGAAACGTTAACTCTGCTTCTCTTTCCACAGATGCTGCCAGACCTGCTGAGTGGTTCCAGCATTTCTTGTTTTGATTTCAGATTTCCAGCATCTGCAGTATTTTGCTTTTATTACGATAATAATGAACCTCACTGTCATCTACAGCAGTTGTTAGACAATAACAGCCAGAGTATATTATGAAAAATTCTTTTACAATTGTCAAGGTAGAATTATAAAGGAGATAAAGAGCCTGAAAAAGGCCGCATATCAATTTAGTAAGAGTCAACAGGTTAGCTAAATATTTAGGTACCAAGTTTAGCATTAAAACTGAAGGCACAAAAAATTGTGTGTGTCAACCATGCACAGAAACTTGCTCCATACTGGGTCATGACTTTATCTTATATACACAAGCAGAAAAATAACAGGCTGAAAAATGGCTCCATTCCAGGAATAACAAAATGGAGTTGAAGTGTCCTTTGATTGAGTGTTGTTTGAGGTCAGTGTTACTGATTACAGTCACTCAGACCTCAACAGTAGTTGGCAGCACTTCAAAGAGACACAGGTTTGCATTCCACATAAAGCACTTTAGAAATGCCCATCTTTCTGTTGCTGACCTGATTGAACACAGAATTTTTTGTTTAAATCGTACAGGGATGTTAATCCAAAGTCCCGTCTACCTCTCAGGTGGAAATGAGAGATCCCACGGCACCATTTTGAAGAAAAGCAGCAAGTTCTTCCTGATGTCCCAGCCAATATTTATCCTTCAACCAACATCACTGGAACAGGTGATCTGATAATCATTCACATTGTTGTTTGTGGGACCTTGGTGCCTACAAATTAGCTGCCCTGTTTCCTACATTACAACAGCAATGACACTTAAGTTCTTCAATGGTTGTGAAGTGCTTCAGGATGTCGTGAGATTGTGAAAGGGGCTATGTAAATGCAAGTCCTTTCTTTCTTTCCACTAGGCCCACGAGCAGAGGCACTATAATATCCACACTGGGGATGTTTGTGAACAGTCTGTGAAGATGGCAGGATAGGTTGTCACAGCAGTTAATAAACCATATAGGATCCTGGGCTTTACAAACAGAGGCTTAGAGTACAAAAACCAGAAAGTTATGCTAAGCCTACATAAAGCATTAGATCAGCCTCAGCTGGCGTTTTGTGCCAATTCCAGGCACTATACTTTAGGAAGGACTTGAAGGCTTTAGAGAGAATACAGAAGAGATTTATTAAAATGGTTCCAGTGATGAGGGACTTCAGTTATGTGGATAGACTGAAGAACCTGGGATTATTTTCCTCAGAGCAGAGAAGGCTAACAGGAGATTTGACCAAGGTGTCATGAAAGGTTTTGATACAGTAAATGATGAGAAACTGTTTCTAATGGCGGAACACTCAATAACCAGGACACAAATTTCAGACGATTGCAAAATGATCAGCTGTAACTTGAGGAAAAACAAATGGTTAGGATTTGAAATGCCCTGCCTGATAGGGTGGTGTATAGAGGTTCAATCATAGCTTTCAAAAGGGAATTGGATAAATAGTTGAAGGAGAAAAAGTTGCAAGGATATGGGGACCGACTGAGAAAGTGGGACTAACTAGACTGCTCTACAAAAGAATTGGCACAGACTCAAAGGGCTGAGTGGCCTCCTACTTTGATGTTCCATGGTTCTCTTTGACCCAAGCAGCAATTCCAGCTTCAGGTCGGTCTCAGGACTCCAGGGCCAAGAGTGACAGGTTTCTGACAGTCTCTCAATGGGACAGAAGGTCCAATTACAAGACTGTTTTTAGAAGCCATAAGAACCTGCCAAGCGATGATCCCTGATGAGCACAAAATCAGGAGACGCTGAAGCACAGGCTCCGGTGAACAGGGACAAAGGAGTCAGGTACAAGACAAAAGTTTATGAGTCTGGGGACAGGACTACAAACCTCAGGAGCACAGTGTTATAGGAATCATGTTCAGTCTTGGAAACACAAGCCATCTGGAATCAATACTCTTATACAGGGACTGAGAATGATAGCCCTTTTCTGATAAACAAATAAACTTCAAGTCGCACTCATCAAGTTACCTGCTGCATTAACTGTGTTAAGTTTGGCTTGGCTTTTATTTCTGTTAGTCGTCTTGAGTTCAAGTTCGACGCAAGTTCTATTAGATGATTAACTATTGAACAGTGGTGCAAACCAAAGTTATCAATACTAATGGGTTCATAGTGCATGATAAAATATTTGGTCATTCATAGCTTCCTCATGCTAGCTGACAATGCAAACTGTTCTCTCTCTACAAGTACTGTCCCTCTTCCTTTCAAAATCACTGACATTACAGGTGGAATTTTGTGTTGTCCCCACTGAGGGTTTGGAGGCGGGAAGAGCATAAAATAGGCTGGGATGGTGGCGTAGGGGGACCCCACCACCATCCCACCTCCAGCAAGGTTTAGTTTGGGGTGGGAAGGACTGTGAATAGCCTTCTCACCCCATCGCCAATTGAAGCCCTTAACTGGGTAATTAATCCCCAATTAAGGGCCTCTTCCTGCCGCAGCTGCAATTACCCATGCAGCGGGCGGCCGTGTCACTGCACGTGGAGCGCATCACAAAAATACTGTATGGGCTGCTTCTTGGCTCCAAGGGGGTCCCTCGTTCAAAGGAACGCAAGTGCCTGAACGGGAGTCCGGCATCAGTGGGGGGGGGGGCCCGCCCGCTGAGGGCCGCCACCCCCCACCCACGCTGCCGACCCCCTTCCCCCACAACACCTACCCCGCAAGACCCCTTCTATCCTGACCTACCTAAGCCTAGTTCCAGCGCCGCACCACGGTGTCTGATCTCTGTAGCTACAGCAGCAGTCACTGCCTCTGTGGTGGCGGCTCAGCTTCCTGCCTCTGATTGGCTGACAGATCTACAAGGCCAGGACCCTAAATCCTATGGAAGGCTTGCCACTGTCCAGTTAAGTGCCTGACTGGCAGTAAATTCTTGAATGTGTTCTCAATTCCAAAACTGTCCCCATCTTTTGCAGTTCGCCAACTCTGAATTTCTCCCATCACAGCCTATATATTACACCCAAGTTTCTGGAGTAGAACTTGAACCCATGACTTTCCAATTTGAGATGAGTGCACTACCAACTAACCTAACACCAAGGCTCACACTTCATTACTAGATCGAGATACTGGTGGAGGCCTGCACCAGGGGGTGGGAGGGGGGGGGCAATGTTTCCTCTAGCTGCGCGAGTGTGCAGCCATCAGGAATGTACCGTGCAGGGAACAGACAGGCTGCACACAAGCAAGATTCCCTTTCAGGTGAGGGCGTGCGCAACCGTGCGCCAATCTTAAAGGGACCCCACAGTGCAACAAACAGGCTGCGGACAGCAAGCAGAAGTTATAGGGAACATTGATGGGTGGGTGGGGGCGTGAGGAAGCAAACCAAAAGAATGTTGACAGCAGCTGGTTAAGGCCGATTAGATGTTTTAAGATGGTATCAAACAGTGACTTCTTTTAACAAAGAGCTTGAATGGCAGATAAGTAGAACACATCAAGTAACAGGTAAAAGTAGGGACAGCCATTACTGTATTCAATACCATGTTTGCCTTGAAGCAACACTGAATTCAGTGCCAGCTCCTCCATTAATCAGAAACCCCCTGCTTCCTGTTTATTTGACAAGCGCCTGTTTAAATTTTGGCCACCAGATTTCCAATTGCAAAGAAATTTAATGTGAAATGTCTATAGGACTGCTCACATTAAATCCATAAAGTCCTGAAAAAAAAATTGCAACCCAGTGTATTAAATGAAGCTAAAAACTGGCTACTTCAAAAGATCACTTTTCTTATAAACTTAAGAAAATTTATGGACTTTTTTGTTTTCCTTTAAAATGACAACTGGTGGCATTTCCTGTCGCGTGGGCACTGGTTCAACTATTTTAAGTGCAGATTTGATTTGATCATTTTTGAAGAGGAGTCTGGTTAGGCCAAATTCCGCTTCTGAAATTGCTAAGTTTACACAGACAGGCAGAAATACTCCCTGAAGTCAAGTCTGAAATTGGCATTTCATGTTAGATACACATCGCTTGATATAGTGAGACATGTAACCTTAGAAGACAGTCAAGATCCTGCAGTTACCAGTCTCAACCTCTCCCCACAAACACAGATACAGACAGAAGGACACACAAGTGTGTGAGTTGGAGGTACAATGTATGGTGTTGTTGGCCACTATTACAAGTTTTCAGAGACTAGAAAGGCCCAGCTGCTCTGACTTGCACTTTTATTTCCATGATTCTGGATTACTGGTTGTGTTTTATTCAATCCCCCTGCTCTACTGCTAAGGAACCCATCTTTCAGCCAGTACACACCCTCAACTCTCCTCCTAAACCACTTTATCTCGTCATCTCTTTTCCTGCCTTGTAGAGCCTGCTTGACCTTGACCTCCAGCTCTTCTGCTCTCCAGATTCCCTCACTTCCTGCTTGGTACATATTGCTTGCTAAGGACTGAGACTTGGTTACGTGAGACCTGCTACCTTATTGTTTCTACTTACATAAATTGCCTAAATTCCCAAGCGCCTCTTTCTGGATTGATGATGCCTTAAAGGTATACTGTTTTCATGAAAAGCCTTTTATTTCCATTTCTTTTTACAAACACAGCAAAGATGTAAAATGAGGCAAAAAGCAACATTTGCACGTGATTTTGTGATTGAAATGGAGAATATTTCTTCTTTCCCCAAACAAAAACGGTTTGTGGAAACACTGTCCTTTTTAAAAAGAGTACAACAGAAGTAACACACAGCTGGAATGCCCCAGGGTTCACAACAGATGGGCCCCATCCATGCAGTGTAAACCAGAAGAACGAAGCAGAAGGAGAGAAAAAATATCACCAGGGTCAGGTAATTGCAACGGACTAATGAAGTGCTACGCTGAGTGGTGGTGGAGGGTCTAAGCTCCAGGAAACATGAGCAGAAGCAACAGCTCATCAATTGTGTTGGGGGAAAGAGGGCAGAATTAATGTGTTCATTGAATTTTATTTTCAAAAGCAACAGAGCTCTCCAGGCAGGTAGAACAAATACTCTGTAGCTGCCTGAGTGAACACACATTGTTCAAGAACCTCCTGAAAACTCGCCCCACCCTGTTCATCTTAAGGTGACAAATATCTCCCTTTAATTTCTGACAAATGGTGTCTTTTAGGCCTGTAGCCCTCCTGCTGCATCTCCCCAACTTGTTAGCTGAAACCTCATTGATATTTGAGTTGAGGAATGGGAGAGAGTTCAGTTAAAGCGAGGCTCTGTTTGAGGTGGACATAAACAATCCATTTTGAAGAAGAGCAGGGGAGTTCTCCCTAGTGTCCTGTGCCAATATTTATCGCTCAATCAACTATAACAATCTGGTCATTATCACATTGCTGTTCATGGGAGCTTGCTGTGCACAAACTGGCTGCCACATTTCCTTCACTGGGATGTCCTGAGGTTGAGAAAGGTGCTATATAAATGCAAGTCTTTTCTTTCTAAATATCTTATATGGTAAAAAAGAAAGCCACTGGGCTTTACTAATATTTGTATTAGTGAGCACTCTAGATTAATTACTCATGATGTTGGTTACCAGATCCAAAAATTATCCACTAATTTATGTACTTACAAATATGAAGAGAGAGACCATTTGCCAGAACTAAATAGCAGGCCTGCTTTTATTCCTCTCCTTTGCTCTTTCCTTCCCCAGTCGGACATCTGGTTTTACAAATTTTCTTGTTGGTCATTTTCCCTGATTGTTCTCTCCTCCGAGATAATGTTCACAGACCCCTCTGAGCCTTTCTATCATTCCTCCTATCATCTGATGCCCATATGCTTCTTCCCTTGTCCCCAGGTTTTGCTCGCCCTCACTGCATCCATGCTAATCCTTTATCAAGTTTCAGGGATTTAGTGATCCCTGTTGGAGAGCATGTGTGGACATTCATTCAATGGGCTTTGTGCAGTTGTATCAGGTAATGGGGATCACAATGTAAAGACAACTGGCAAGGCCATCTGCTGCCAGTTACACTCCGCCTAATTTTCTTCCCCCTTGAAGACAACGGAAAATTGGGCAGAGTGCAAATCCAATAGGCTTCTTCTGAAGGGATGATCTTAGATGGGCTGAATGGCCATTTGCCAGTTGCATTTACACTGTGATCCTGCATTTTTGCTCAGGAGGAGTTGGTGCTGGGCAATAGGACTGTCTTCTTAGTATCAGGTCTGCTGCAGCACCAAAAGGATCCCCTAATCCTGCCCCAACCATATCTCTTGACCCCAGTTAAAGAAGAACACCTCCTACCTCATCAATGCAATATTCACCACAACAGACTTCTCGACGGCACTGGAGTGACACTGTCAGCTTAGCACCAGCAGGAAATGAAGTGTGCCCATCTATGGATGGTTCTGCACAAGGAAAAGACTTGATTTACGCAGCATCTTTCATGATCTCAGGGCGTCCTCAAGTGTTTTACAACCAATTACTGTTTGTAATGTACGAAATAGCTTCCACTGGGAACTGGGTTGCAACAGTCCGAAATCATTTACAGAGCCAGTGCGGAATCCAGTCAGAATGGGCGACATAGGAACATTCAGCTGCTCAAGCCTGTCCTGCCATTCAATTAGATCATGGCTGATTTGTATCTTAAATCCATCTACCTGCCTTGACACCGAATCCCTTAATGCACTTATCTAACAAAAATGCTACAATTAAAATCAGGTATTAAATATGAACAGAAACGGTATTATTCCATTTTGCTAACTAATCCTGATACTGGGCAGCATTTAAGAGTTCTAAACATAAAATATTGTCTGAATGAACAGAAGCACCACAGATAGAAGGAAGAATGAAAGAAATGGCAATAGACTTTGATCGAGCTGCGCTTGGCTGACATGGGCCATTAGGCTTCTGAGAAGATATTCAGAGACTAGCAGACACGGCCGTCTGAGGAGACACGCTCACTAATCAGGGGGGGGGGGGGGGGAAGTTCACCAGGAAACCACAGATTAGTCAGCGAAAGCCTTCACACCCACACCCAGCTATGAGAAGTCAGTGGAGAGGATCAAGGTGGCATTGTGGTCCCTCAGTGAATGAATGAGTGCATCAATAAGATGGTAGTCATTGCCAGCAGTGCATCGACATGGGAGAAGGCCAGCTTATTGCGACAAGTATATAAAATCATTGCTCTATTTTGTAAATACAAACGATAATCACCATTAAATTGAACTCAAAATAAAGGCTTAGAGGGTTAAAAGCTGCAGACAGGCTGCGTAAACTTGGCTTCTATTCCCTCGAGTATTGAAGATTGAGGGTGATCTGATCGAGGTGTTTAAATATTAAAAGGATTTAATAGGATAAGTACAGTGAAACTATTTCCTCGGTTGGGGGAATGTAGAATAAGGGGATATAATCTTAAAACTAGAGCTAGACCATTCACGAGCGGAATCAGGAAGCACTTCTTCACACAAAGGGTAGTGGAAATCTGGAAATTCTCTCCCCCAAAGGGCTGTGGATGCTGGGAGTCAATTGGAGTTTTCAAGACTGAGCTCGATAGATTTTTGCTAGGTAAGGGGATCAAGGAATATGGAGCAAAGGCAGAAAAATGGTGGTGATGAGCTGCAGATCAGCTGTGATCTAACTGAATGATGGAACAGGCCGAACGGGCTGTGTGGCCTAACTCCATGTGCTTAATATTTTTTTTATAAAGGACTGTATTGAAGTACCACCCCCTCTCCCTGTATCCGACACCCCACAATGGCGGCTGAGTTAGGAAATACATTACAAGTAGCCATATTGACTGGGATGGACCACCCCGCCCGCCAGCTCAATTATGGTTTGCGCCGAGTTAACTGACTTGGGATCATGACAGGGGTGCTTCTCAGTGTGCCCTGGCTGGGGAAGGGAGCTATCAAACAGGGCTCCTGGTGCTAATTCCATAATCCCAGCTGGAAAATGCACAGAAGGATAGGATTGGGCTTGGTCATGACCCCCAAGCCCAGTTACTCTCTGTCAGGGCTTATTACTGATGAGCAGTCACTTCAGTGATGCAATGGAGAGCTACTTGTGTAAGAGAGGAGAAAACTGAAGCAGGGTGGGACAGGGAGGGGAGGGAGAGGAATAGAGTCCAAAGATCGAAGAGAAATAAGGCAACCATCTTAACCTCAGGAAACTGAGCTCAGGAGGAAACGCTGAAAATCCATTAAAAGAAAGTTAAATCCATTAATATTCCTACTGTAAGTGAGGTAGTGAATAATGGAACCCGGGGGGGGGGGGGGGGGGGGTAAAAATCAGTGCCTCCTAAAGAGCTTAAGAATAAAATTTGATTAAAAGGAGAAATAGAGAGTTGTTAATGGTGTGTATAGTTCAGACAGATGAGGCTAAACACTTCAGCATGATGTAGGAAAAGGTTAAATTCTTCAACGGAGATCCTGAACAAAGAAAAACTAAAGCCACATTTTCACAAGCTTTGATGTGAGTTTATAGCCCACGTGACGTAAACCACCAGCCCAAATGTCACCGCCTGTTTTACTCTGATCTTTAGCCTTGAGGTCGAGTTAAAACCATCTGTGGATCAGTGTAGTTGGAGTTCATGGTAAAAATGAAATGACTCAATTTAACTGGACACCATCCCCTCCCCAACCCTCCATCATCTGCTTCCCAGCACTGTCGCTCCCACTTCCCACCTACTGTCGTCCCCTCTTCGCCACCCTACCCTACCCACTGTTGCCCCCTAATCCACCCCACCCATCATCATACCCGAGTGATGAACTAAAGCAACTAAAGCAAGTGTGGTTGCAGACAACAAAACTTCAAGACACTTGATGGTGGATTTTGCCAAAGAAGCAGGTAAATGTAAAAGAAAAACTTTTAGCTTCCCTTCACAGCAAAAATTTCAGTAAAGGCAACATTTGATTTGAATGCACAGTACACATACATGGAGGGCTTCCACTATGCGTTGGTTAGCAGCCTTCCATCTACGAAAGATGATGGACATACAGCAAACAATTCATTTAGGTAGGTGTCTTCTCTTGGTGTACCATTGCTGATGGCTCTGAAGGCCAATTTCAGTCAAGGCAACACTTGATTTGAATGCAGTTCACATACATGGAGGGCCTCCACTATATTACTGCACCTTCTAATGAGGCTTTCCATGTCTGTTTAGTAATAGGTTACATTTGGACAATGAACCTCGATTATCAACAGTGAATCTTCTAAACAGGGTAAATGCATAAACTATGCAAAGACTTGTGATCAAACATGCAGACAGCAGTATAAACATCCTCATCCTGTTTACAGTAACAATTGATTGCAGGTAGCACCACAGTAATCCTTTCAAAGACAAAAACCTTTATCTAGGGTTAAACAAAATATTTTGGCCTGAAATTCCCAATTGGAACTCATACCTTAGGTCGTGACTGGCATTTACCACGATAGGTGTGGAAATTGCCCACGAGCTCATTTGTTGTTTTAATATTCTACTTTTTCTTCCGTCCTCTCCTCTTTGAGGTTGCTGCCTCGAGGCTGGGGTATTGATTCCACAGACACTGCTAACATCCTGGGCCATTCCTCATGTGTGAGCCATGGCACAGAGTGTTAATAGGCTAATTTTCGGAATTCATTCTTGGGGTGTTGGTGTCACTGGCCCCAATTCCCCTGGGAAGATGGTGGTGGTTCTTGAACTGAGTGGCTTGCTGGGTCATTTCAAGAGGGCAGTTAAAAGCCTATCATTTTGTTGTGGGTCTGGAGTCACATATAGGCCAGAACAGGTAAGAACGGCTAGTTTCCTTCCCTAAAGGACATTAGCGAACAAGTTCCAGTTTGTTGCGATAATCTGACGGCTTCATAGTCACATTTGCTGATCCCATCATTTTATTTCCAGATTTAATTTAAAAAAAACAAATTTCAATTCTCAAACTGCCATGGTGGAATTTAAACTCTCATTCTCTGAATCATTAGTCAAGGCATCTGCATTACTAGTTCAGTAATATAACCACTACGCTACCTGCTCACAGGGTGTAGCATGAGAGATGGCCCCAAAACTGCCTTCCCCAATGTTCAGACACATGGGCGGGAATTTTATTCCCCCACCACCACCCCAAAGAGTGGGATGGTGGTGGGGGGCGGGGGAGGGGCATAAAATGGAGTGAGGGGCTCTGGGGGCTCTTCCTGACCTGCTTCCGCTGCCACTGCCGCCACTTTACGCAGGGCGGCGGCGAAAGACGAGCCTCCTGCCCCAGGCCAATTAAGGCCCTGAGGTGGCTGGTGGACGGCCCAGACCCCAGAAAGGCTGCCTGTTAAAAGCAGGCAGTTTTCCGACAGCCTGGGGTGGGGGTGGGGGCCTGGATCAGGCACCCTGTGCCCAACAGAGGTCTACCCCTGATGCCCCAACATGCAGCTCCCGCCACCCCCCCCCCGTCGCCCCAATTGACCACCCTTGCCTCGCCGGTCAAGGATGTCAGTGAACAGCTGTAGAGCATTCTGAGGGGGGGTGGGGGCGGTGAGGATGGGCGGAGAGTGAACAGCCAGCAGTCGTGGTCCACATTGGTACGAACAATGTAAGTAGAAAGAGGGATGAAGTCCTGCAGGCAGAGTTTAGGGATCTAGGAAAGAATCTAGCAAGCAGGATCTAAAAGATAGTAATCTCTGGATTACCTCTAGTACCATGCACCAGAGTGCATAGAAATAGGAGGATAGAGCAGGTGAATACGTGGCTGGAGAAATGGTACAAGAGGGAGGGCTTTAGATTCCTGGGACATTGGAACCAGTTCTGGGTTTGATAGGACCCATACAGGCTAGGAGGTTGCACCTCAACAGAGCCGGGACCAATGTCCTTGTGGGGCGATTTGCTAATGCTATTGGGGAGAGTTTAAACTAATCTGGCAGGGGTGTGGGAACCAGAAGGCAATATTAGAGAGGGCAAGACAGAGAGTAAATTGGGAGAGATAAACAGCACTGGAGTAGAAAAGAGAGAGATATTAGGTGGGGTAGAGTAAGAGAGAATGTAATAAATTCTCAATTATATGTGCATGCATATGAATGCACAGAGTGTGGTAATAAAGGTTGGTGAGCTGCAGGTGCAGACAGCCACGTGGAAATATGATATTGTGATCAATAACAGAGACCTGGCTCAAAAAAAAGCAGGACTGGATAAATATTCCCAGATACAAGGCGTTCAAGAAAGATAGGGAAGAAAGGACAGAAAGAGGGGTAGCTGTATTGATTAAGGAGAACATTACTGTGCTGGAGAAAGAGGATGTCCGAAAGACATCAAGAACAGAACCCATTTGGTTAGAGCTAAGAAACAAAAGAAGTACCATTACGTTGTTCGTTGTATTCTATAGGTCACCAATTACCGGGAAAGATTTAAAGAAACAGATTTTCAAGGGAATTACAGAGCAGTGCGAGAATTATAGAGTTACAAATAGTCGTTTGGTAGTACAGAACTTGAGTATTGCTGAAAATAGAGGCATGTTGTCGAAGCTTTTCATCTTGCACTCATCAGGACAGTCCGCAAGAATACCAATGTAAGGGAAAACAACCACCTTATACTGCATGGGAAGAGAGTGCTGACTGGTTGGCAAGTGAACTCTGATTGGTGGAGGCATTTCCATGGCGATTGCACCAGTTTACGGTGACTGACAGTTAACTGCCAAGTTTTGTTTGAAATTTAAACCAGGCAGTTTGACTCTGGTCAAGGCATTGCCCTGAAGAATGAGCCAGCGAATGCCAGTCACTTATTTTGATTAGCTGGAACAGGTGCAAGGTTTGTACATTGGGTGCATTCTCCATGGCAATGCCTCTACCAATCAAAGTTCACTTGCCAACCAATCAGCACTCTCTTCTCATACAATATAAAGTTGTGGTTTTCCCTTACACTGGTAATCTTACAGATTGTCCCGATGAGTGCAAGACGAAAAGCTTCGACAACATGTCTCTATTTTCAGCGATACTCAAATTATACAGTTGTTATAATGGCGGACTTTAATTAACCCAATATAGACTGGGGTAGTAACAGTGTAAAGGGCAGAGAGGGGCAACAGTTTCTAGAGTCTGTTTAAGAGAATGTTCTACATCAGTACGTTTCCAGTCCAACGAGGAAATAGGCATTGCCGGAACGGATTCTGAGGAATGAGGTGGGTCGTATGCATCAAGTGGCAGTAGGGGAGCATTTAGGGGACAGTGACCATAGCATCATAAGGAAAAGGATAAGGAGCTATTCAAAGTAAACCAAATTAACTGGGGAAGGGCCAATTTCAATGCAGTGAGAATGGATCTGGACCAAATAAAGTGGAATCAAAGATTGGCAAGCAAATCTGTAACTGAACAATGGGCTGCCTTTAAAGAGATAGTTCAGATACAGTCAAGGTACATTCCCACAAGGTGGAAAGGTAGGGCAAACCGATCCAGAGCTCCATGGATGACTAAATAGAGAGAGAGTAAGATGAAGCAGAAGAAAGGTACATATGACAGATGTCAGGTGGATAATACAATTGAGAACCAGGCTGAACATAGAAGGTTCAGAGGGGAAGTTAAAAAGCAAAAAGAAGCAAAGAGACAGTATGAGACAGTGGCGTGCCGCAGGGATCAGTTCTGGGTCCTCTCCTGTTTGTGATTTTTATTAACGACTTGGATGAGGAAGTCGAAGGGTGGGTCAGTAAATTTGCAGATGATACAAAGGTTGGTGGAGTTGTGGATACCGAGGAGGGCTATTGTCGTCTGCAAAGGGACTTGGATAGGTTGCAGTGCTGGGCTGAAAAGTGGCAGATGGAGTTTAACCCTGAAAAGTGTGAGGTCGTCCATTTTGGAAGGACAAACATGAATGCAAAATACTGGGTTAACGGTAGGGTTCTTGGGCATGTGGAGGAGCAGAGAGACCTTGGGGTCTATGTGCATAGATCATTGAAAGTTGCAACTCAAGTGGATAGGGCTGTGAAGAAGGCATATGGGGTGTTAGCGTTCATTAGCAGAGGGATTGAATTTAAGAGCCGTGAGGTGATGATGCAGCTGTACAGGACCTTGGTAAGGCCTCATTTGGAGTACTGTGTGCAGTTCTGGTCGCCTCATTTTAGGAAGGATGTGGAAGCCTTGGAGAGGGTGCAGAGGAGATTTACCAGGATGTTGCCTGGAATGGAGAATAAGTCTTACGAGGAAAGGCTGAACATTCTAGGCCTCTTCTCATTAGAAAGGAGAAGGATGAGGGGTGACATGATAGAGGTTTATAAGATGATCAGGGGAATAGATAGGGTAGACAGTCAGAAACTTTTTCCCCGGGTGGAGCAAAGCGTTACAAGGGGTCATAAATTTAAGGTGAAGGGTGGGAGATATAAGGGGGATGTCAGGGGAAGGTTCTTTACCCAGAGAGTGGTCGAGGCATGGAATGCCTTGCCCGGGGAAGTTGTTGAGTCAGAAACTTTAGGGACTTTCAAAAGGCTTTTGGATAGGTATATGGATAAAGGAGAATGATGGGGTATAGATTAAATTGTCCTTGACAGAGGACAAAGGATCGGCACAACATTGTGGGCCGAAGGGCCTGTTCTGTGCTGTATGTTCTATGTTCTATGTTCTAAGACTAGCAGCTAACATAAAAAGTCTTCTATAAGCATATAAATAGCAAAAGGGTGGTTGGTAAAAGGAGGAGTGGGGCTGATTAGAGACCTAAATGGGGATTTACGCATAGAGTCAGGAGACAAGGTTGAGGTACTAAATGAGTACTTTGCATCTGTCTTTACTAAGGAAAATGCTGCCCAAATCATGGAGAAAGAGGAGTTAGCTGAGACACTGGATGGGCTAACAATTGGTCAAGAGGAAGTACTAGATAGGCTGGTCATACTTAAAGTTGATAAGTCACCAGGACCGGATGAGATACACCCAAGGATACTGAGAGAAGCAGAGGTGGAAACTGCAGAAGCACTGGCCACCATCTTCCAATCTTCCTTAGTTACAAAGTGATGCGAGTGCACTGGAGAATTGCAAATTTTCGAAAAGGGTGTAAGGCCATGCGCAACAATTGCAGGCCAGTCAGTTTAACTTGGTAGCGGGAAAGCTTTTAGATAATCTGGGACAAAATTAACATTCATTTGGACAAATGTGGATTAATTAAGGAAGCCAGGAAGAATTTGTTAAGGTAAAATCGCATTTAACTAACTTACTTGAGTTTTTTTGATGAGCTAACAGACAGGATTGATGATGTGGTGCACATGAACTTCCAAAAGGCATTTGATAATGTGCCACATAATAGGCTTGTCAGCAAAGTTAGAGCCCATGGAATAAAAGGGACAGTAGCAACATGAGTGCAAAATTGACTTGAGTGACAGGAAGCAGAGAGTAGTGGTGAATAGTTGTTTTTCAGACTGGAGGAAGGTATAAGTGGGGTTCCCCAGGACTCGGTGCTAGGAAACCTGCTTTTCCTGATATATATTAATGACATAGACTTGGGTTTACAGGGCACAATTTCAAAATTTGTAGATGACACAAAACTTGGAATTATTGTGAACTGTGAGGAGGATAGCGATAAACTTCAAAAGGACGCAGACAGGCTGGTGGAATGGGTGATCAAGTGGCAGATTAAATTTAATGCAGAGAAGTGTGAAGTGATTGATTTTGGTACGAAGAACGAGGAGAGGCAACACAAATTAAAAGGTGCCGTTCTAAAGGGGTGCAGGAGTAGAGAGACCTGGGGGTATATGTGCATAAATTATTGAAGGTTGCAGGGCAAGTTGAGAAAGCGGTTAATAAAGAATAAGGGATCTGGAGGCATAGAGTACAGGAACAAAGAAGTAATGATAAAAAAAAACACTGGTTTGGCACAGTTCTCGGATCAACACTTTAGGAAGGATATGAAGACATTAGAGAGGGTGCAGGAAAGATTCATGAGAATGGTTCCAAGGATGAAAAACTTCAATTACATGGATAGGTTGGAGAAGCTGGGGCTGTTCTCCTTGGAGAAGATTAAGAGGAGATTTTATAGAAGGGTTCAAAATCATGAGGGGTCTGGACAGAGTAGATAGGGAGAACCTATTCCCATTGTCGGAAGGATCCAGAACGAGAATACATGATTTAAGGTGATTGGCAAAAGAACCAGAGGTGACATATGCAGTAAGTGGTTAGGATCTGGAATACTTTGCCCGAGAGTGTGGTGGAGGCAGATTCAACTGAGGCCTTCAAAAGAGAATTGGACAATTTTCTGAGGAGAAAAAAAATTTGCAGGGCTACGGAGAAAACGTGGGGGAGTGGGACTAGATGAGTTGCTCTTGCAGAGTCAGCACTGACATGACGGGCCAAATGGCTTTCTTCTGTGTTGTAAACATTCTCTGCATCCATGATGTCGAGGAAATGTTTCCAAATGTGGGCCGTGCACAACTAGGGGTCATCAATATAAGATAGTCACTAATAAATCCAATAAGGAATGCAGCAGAAACTTAGAGAAGATATACTCACTTATGGGCGAGCCCACAACTAGGAAGCATAAATATACGACAGTCATTAATAAACCCAACAGTGAATTCAACAGGAATTTCTTCATCCAAAGACTGTTTAGAATGTGGAACACGTTATCACATAACATAGTTGAGGCCAATATCAGAGATGCATTTAAGGGGAAGCTGGATAAAAATGAGAGAAAGGAATAGAAGGATAGGTTGATGGAGTTAGATGAAGTAGAATGGTAGGAGGCTTGTGTGGAGCATAAACACCAGCATGCACGAGTTGGGATGTTCGAATTTTCAGCAGAGAAAAAGGCCAATGTAAAAGTTTAACACTTACCGATTGGTGGGTTTTGGCAGACACTGTCTTCACCGCGTCTGGATCCCAGATAACCAGGTCACTGTCGGACCCGACAGCCACTCGGCCTTTCCGTGGGTAGAGGTTGAAGATTTTGGCAGCATTGGTACTCGTTACGGCCACAAACATGTTCTCATCCATTTTACCAGTCGCCTGCCGGAACAGAAACGGTTGGCATCCTCACTCAGCTTCTCTTCAAGGGTCAGGGATAGAGGGGCAATATTCCTCTCGAACACATCCCAATTTAGAACTTACATGTTCTCAAAGCTCAAGACTTTTCATGCTCAGATTTGTTTGTGTTATGTACAGGAGCTGGGGAGGGACAAAGTCAAGCAGATCTGGTATGTGTTTGATTTGGTTTTGTTCCCCCTAAGCCAGTACACTAAAGCCTCAGTGGACTTTGATGGCACACTGTTTTAATATATTAATAAAATGTTAGCCAATCTGTTTGAGAAATGTGTTTAGGGGTTGGTGGAGTGGGAGGATGGGTGGCGGGGGGGGTCGGTGAGAGGCCTAACAAATCCAGACCAAACTGCCGCTAATTAAGAGAGCTTGGGATGGCTTTTCAACTTGCCACCTGGGTATAAACCTGTAAAACTGTGGCTCACTGGTTGATATAATGGGCAGTAGATCCATAGTGCCAGTTTTGTACCCAGGTGGCAAGTTGAAATTCTACCCCCTTATTCCCAGAATGTCCTCAATTCCTTTTTTTGAGGTGCCTTTAAAAGTCTTCAGGTGTTTCCATTTTTGGATTCTTCAGCACCGTCCCCGCCCCCCACCCCCTCCATATTGGTTTGACTGGCCTCTTGTTTTGGTCATCTTTCCTTTGATATATCCTAACTTTTGCTTCATTAAGTGGAATTAGGATGCAAAAAGCACCAGAAAAGGAGGTTTGTTTTAATGGAATGTGTTATGATGATTTGGAATGCACTGCCTGAAAGGGCAGTGGAAGCAGATTCAACAATAACTTTCACAAGGGAATTTGACATATACTTGAAAAGGAATAATTTGCAGGGTTATTGGGAAAGGGGAGGGGAAGCAGGACTAATTTGATGGCTTTCAAACAGCCAGCACAGGCACGATGGGCCAGATGGACATCTTCTGTGCGTAGGGTTCCACCATAATACTGACTCCGAATGAACAAAGAGCCTGCCATATATAGCAACAATGTAATGTGACCTAAATTCCCGATGCATTCCAGGAGATAGATTAAAAACAAACACTTTTGTGTGTGTGTGCGCATTTAAGGGTGCAGCTGACTGGTAGAAAAACAGTAGCTCTCTGGACACCCTGCTGCAACCAGTCTCACTACAGACAAATCAGTGCAACAATTCCACCTACCACTGCCTTGTCCCAGATGATGGACATCCGTTCCTCTGCTCCATTCGTACCCTCAGGAATCTGGGTGAAGTCATCCTTTCCGATCGCCTTCTGCGCTGTGCTGAATGTGCAGTGGGCACTTCCTGCTACTTGCAAGTCACCGCTAGATAAAGACCAGGCATAGTCATTTAATTGATCAGACACTACATTCACATTCCATCCCAGTGTTGGTGCAGAAGAGCTAACAGGTTTACAAGCTTTCCGCAGACCAATATCGCAATGCGTGGGATTGATTAGATATAACATTCAGTGCCCCGAAGAAAAGTTACTTCTGCTGCATGCAGATTGCAAAGCATGAGTGGCTTTGAAATTTGGTTGAGAGCTCAGCATGCACTGCAGGTGCAGTAAAGAGGGAACACTGAACTAGCTGCTACAATCACAAAAAAAAAATACTTTAGAAAGCCGACAGGAGGACAGAAAGTGAAGGGGTGAAGCAAAAAAGGAAATTAGGAAAGCGAAGAGAGGGCATGAAAAATTATTGGCAGGTAAAATCAAGGAGTCATAGAGTTATACAGCACAGGAACAGGCCCTTCGGCCCATCGTGTCCGTGCTGGCCATCAAGCACCTATCTATTCTAATCCCATTAGAGTTATGGTCACTATCCCCGAAATGCTCCCCCACTTGTATGGCTTCATACCCCAAGATTAATTCCGGTACCGCCCCTTCTCTTGTAGGACTTTCTACGTGCTGGCTCAAAAAGCTCTCCTGGATGCACTTTAAGACTTCCGCCCCCTTTAAGCCTTTTGCACTCCGACTATCCCAGTTAATATTCTGGAAGCTGAAATCCCCTCCTATTATTACCCTATTATTTTTACACCTCTCTGAGATTTGCCTACATATCTGATGCTCCATCTCTCCATGTTTGGAGGCCTGTAGTACACTCCCAGCAAAGTGATGCCCCCTTTTTTATTTTTAATGGCCATATGGCCTCATTTGAGGAACCTTCAAAAATATCATCCCTCCTTACTGCAATAATTGGCTCCTTGATCAATAATGCAATGCCACCCTCTCTTTTACACCCACCTCCTGTCATGCCTGAAGATTCTATAGACTGGAATATTGAGCTGCCAGTCCTGCCCTTCCCTCAACCATGTCTCAGTGATAGCAATATTATCATATTCCCATGTATTAGTCAATGCCCTCAATTCATCTGCCTTACTTGTAAGACTCATTGCGTTAAAATAGATGCAATCCAACCTTATTCGCAGGTCTATATTTGCTCTGCCTTCCCAACTGACTTAGTTTCCCTTCTATATTTGGCTATGCATCACCCCCGACTGTACCTCCACTCTATATCCCATCCTCCTGCTAAATTAGTTTAAACCCTCCCCCCCCCCCCACCCCCCAACAGCACGAGCAAACCTCTCTGCAAGGATGTTGGTCCTGTTCTGGTTCAGGTGCAACCCGTCCAACTTGTACAGGTCCTACCTTCACCAGAAACAGACCCAGTGATCCAGGAAACCAAAACCCTCCCTCCAGCCACGTATTCATCTGCTCTATCCTCCTACTCCTATACTCACTAGCACATGGCAGCGGGAGTAATCCAGAGATTACAATCTTTGAGGCCCTCCTTTTTAATCTGCTTTCTAGCTCCCTAAATTCTTGTTGCAGGACTTCATCCCTCTTTCTACCTATGTCGTTGGTACCAATGTGAACCACGACCTCTGACTGTTCACCTTCCCCCTTCAGAATGTCCTGCAGCTGCTCCGTGACATCCTTGACCCTTGAAGGAAAACCCAAAGATGTTTTATCAGTACATTAAGAGCAAGAAGATAACTAAGGAAATGGTAGGGCCTGTCAGAGATGTACAAGGTAACATATGCGTGGATGCAGAAGATGGGGGCAGGGTTCTTAATGAGTACTTTGTCTCTGTCTTCACAATGCAGACATTGTAACTAAAGAGTGTAAAATATTGGATGCGATAAGCAAAATGAGAGAAGTACTAGAGGGTCTGACATCCTTGAAAGTGAATACATCATCACAACCAGATGGACTGTATCCCAGGCTGTTAAAAGAAGACAGGGAGGAAATCGCAGATGCTCTCGAGGATCATCTACAAATCCTCACTAGATAGAGGCAAGGTACCAGAGGATTGGAGATCTGCAAACATTGCACCATTGTTTAAAAAGGTTGTGAGGAATCGGCCAAATAATTATAGGCCGGTCAGTCTGACCTCAGTGGTGGGCAAATTATTAGAATCAATTCTGAGACATAGGATAATCTATCACTTAGAAAAGCATGGATTAATCAGGGATAATCAGCATGGATTTGTTAAGGGAAGGCTGTGTCTTACTAACTTAATTGAATTTTTTGAGAAAGTAACAAGGAGGATTGATGAGGATAGTGCAGTGGATCTGGTCTACATGGATTTTAGTAAGGCATTTGACAAGGTCCCACATGGCAGACTGGTCAGAAAAATAAAAGCCCATGGGATACAGGGGAATGTGGTGACTTGGATTCAAAATTGGCTCAGTGACAGGAAACAAAGGCTAATGATTGACAGATGTTTTTGCAAATGGAAGGCAGTTTCCAGTGGCATTCCACAAGACTGAGAGTTGGGTCCCTTGCTATTTGTATATATTAATGATTTGGACTTAAATGTGGGAGGCATGATTGGGAAATTTGCAGATGACACAAAAATTGGCTGTTTAGTTGACAGTGAAGAAAATGGCTGTAGACTCCAGAATAATATCAATGGTTTGGTTGAATGGGCAGAAAAGTGGCAAATGGAATTTAATCCGGAGAAGTGTCAAGCAATGCATTTGGGGAGGGCAAACAAAGCAAGGGGATACACAATAAATGGGAAGATATTGAATGGGATAGAGGAAGTGAGAGACCTTGGAGTGCATGTCCACAGGTTCCTGAAGGTGGCAGGACAGGTAGATAAAGCGAAGAAGGCCTACGGAATGCTTTCCTTTATTAGTCCAGGTATAGAATACAAAATCAGGGATGTAATGCTGGAACTGTATAAAATGCTGGTTAGGCCACAGCTGGAATATTGCGTACAGTTCTGGTCACCACATTGCAGGAAGGACATAATTGCTTTGGAGAGAATACAGAGGAGGTTTACAAAAATGTTACCAGAGCTTGAAAGTTGCAGCTATGAAGAAAGATTGGATAGGCTCGGGTTGCTTTCCTTCGAACAGAGGAGGCTGAGGGGTGACGACTGAGGTGTAGAAAATTATGAGGGTCCCAGATAGACAGGAAGGACCTGCTTCCCCTAGCGCAGAGGTCAATTACCAGGGGGCACAGATTAAAGGTGATTGATAGCAGGATTAGAGGGGACAATAAGGACAACCTTTTCCACCTCGAGGGTGGTGGGTATCTGGAATTCACTGCCCAGATCAGCGGTGGAGGCAGAAACCCTCAGCTCATTTTAAAAGGTGCCTAGACCTGCACCTGAAGTGCTGTAACCTGCAAGGCTACGGACCAGGAGCTGCAAGGTGGGATGAGATTGGGTGGCTAGTTTTTTCAGCCAACGCAGATACGATGGGCTGAATGGCCTCTTTCTGTGCCATAACTTTTCTATGGTTCTAGGGGGCAAACTATGATGGGAAGCAATGTACAATCTCATTAATTTTGCCTCAATATTGTTCTATGCACAGCTAATGGTACACAATGCCTTTTATTTTGTGAAAACTAAGTTGATGAAGGGCTGGACCTGGGTTTGAATCCAGTTCAGACTGATGAGGTATAAGTCTCTATTGGCTATAAAACGTCCTGTGTAAATGCAATTACTAGCTTAATCTTTCCTAGCATTAAACATTTACATTGCTGCTTGAGAGCCAAAGAGGCCACAGGATGCCAGATGTGGGAAATTAAAATAAACCACACCAATGCATTAGGCTTGCTCTTTTCGAACAGAGGCAGAGGCATATATCTGGGGCCTACACAACGTGCAAGAACTTGAGACCTAAATGGGCAAGGGTTCTATTATCCAGTACTGACATTTAGCACATTGAGTATAAATCTGACCAATAAAACTCATAAAAATCCAAAAATTCTCCACAACATCCTATTCATTTTAATATATTGAACACAGGCAGCCAAAGAGTTAAGTACAGCATAATCCCCGAAGCCTTCAGAGGAGGGAGAAAGACGCCAAGGTTATGCCTGAATTGTGACTAAATTCTGCTGAGAGCTTGTATGCCACCAGACTTACAAAACGCCTCATTAACTGTGCACATGAGCCTTCTGTGAGAGACTGTGGTCGAGTTAATGCTTAGTGCTTTGGTAAGAGTAAATCTGTCCAATAAGATTAATAGGTTGGGGCAAAGTGTCGTGCCTCTCGATTACGTTTCTGATTTGGAATCGATTCGGGCACAAACACAAGACAGGAATTACAAAAAAAGACATTTTTCTGTGATCGTCACTAAAGCTACTGGTAATGAATAAATCTTCTGTTCATGTGAAGTAGTCTTCAACAGATAGAAAGACTTGCATTTATATCGTGCCTCCACATTATGAGAATGACCAAGTACTTATGAGCTTATAGAACAGGAGGCTGTTCGGCCCATCATGCCTGTGCCAGCTCTCTGAAGGAACTGTCCAATTAGTCTCATTCCCTTGCCCTTTACCCACAGCTCTGCAAATTTTTTCCCTTTCAAGAATTTATCGTAAATCTGAGTCCCCCAGTTATCGACCCTCCTGTTTGCGGAAACAGTTTCTCCCTATCCACAAGACTACAGGCCAAGTGCTGGAAAATGGGATTAGAATAGATAGGTGCTTGATGGCCGGCTCAGACACGATGGACCGAAGGGCCTGTTTCTGTGCTGTATAACCCTATGACTCTATCAAAATTACACATAACTTTGAACACCTCTATCAACACTCCCCTTAACCTTCTCTGCTCTAAGAACAATCCCAGTGAACTATGGCACCATTGTGTTGTTTTCCACATTACCCACAGCTAACCTCCTGTGGCCTCTCTGTGTAGGTTTGCCAATTAGTGCAGAGTTAGCACTGATTTTCCACTGTGGGACGAAAGATTAAGGGAACCATGTATTGGAAAAAGCTGGCCTGGTTTGTGCCAGACTGATTTATTTTTCATGAGGCAGCAACTCCTTTGTAGGAAATGGCATGAATAATGTGATACAACACACAGCAGCATTCCCAGAGCTGTGCTGCTCTCCAACTCACCACTTGGAGGCATCAGCCTGCAGTGCAGTTGACTTGCATCTCCCAAGGATGGAGTTTCATGCTTCAGTTCAGCATTCAGGCCTGGGGAAATCACTGGGACAAAACATGTAGTTCCATTCTCAAGGGTAGTGCCTCAGGGCAATAGGTCATAGTGCCCCTATGTAATGAAACCCTGTGCAGAAAGCTCCCCACCATGGGGTGAGATTTCTTTACTAAAGTTAGCAGGGCAAAAGCTTAAAACTAATTTTTTGTGAAAAAGATATCTGTCAAATGATCATCGCCCAACAATAATCTCAAAATAAGGTAGTAGTGAAAAATAATTTAAGTTATAAAATCTACAAGGCAGACATTTCATTTGCCAGTATGCTCTGCATGTTAATTATGTCAGCTGGGAAGACAGCAGGGTAGTGGAGTATTGTACCAAATTTGGGAATGAAAATACATTTAAATTAGTCAAAAAATGAAATGAGTGGTGTGGAGCAGTGGGGGGGGTGAAAAACATTTCAAATTTCTCACAACAGTTGGCATATTTTCCATTCAAAATGGCAATGATATATTTTATGGGTCCAAGTCCCTTTAAGAACCTAGTTCTGAAGAACTGGCCCATCCTGTGTTTGGAGTGCAAGATTTGATTCCAGTGCAGTGAAAGGGAGAGGAAAGCTTAAAAAATGTTCATCTTCACCCAGTCCCTGTGACCTTGATTCCACAGCAGAAACTAATTCAAACTTGGCACCTCACCTTCAATGAGAATAAAATATGGTACCGTCCTACATAGTTCTTCACCATCGTGTATCTCCTACTCAAACTCATCCTTTGCCAGGGCCTGAAACCTGACAGGAACTCCTTGCCTCCCTTCCTCCTACAATTGAGAAGCTTCTAAAATGCCAAGCTTGATGTCATCGACTTCTCATTTTGGGGTGTCTCCTGTCCCACTCTTTCAGCTTTGGACTTGGCCCTCATTTGGCAGCACTGAGGCAAAGCCACTGAAACAGGGCAGGTGGATATCTCGATCCCACTGCCTGATATAACATAGCAGGATTCTGGACAAACATCAATAGACACATGGGGCTGAATTTTCACAGCACTACCACCCCCCCCCCCCCCCCCACCTAAGGTGAGAACAGAGGTGGGATGGGGATCCAAAAATACTGGTGCCAGACAGCGAGTCAATTTCAAGACGCCAATCCCAGCATCAGCAATAATCACCACGGCAGGTCAGGAATCCCGCTCTTCTCCCAATTGAGGCCAACTGCTTAAAACCTCCAGCCAAGGCTGGAATGTGAAATTTTTAAAGTCGTGCACATGTTACCTGCTCCATCAGAAACAGATCTGATGAAGGGATGTGGATATAGAGTGGGCTGCCAGTAATGCTGTCCAGGGCATCATCCCAGTCGCAGTGGGGTCAGAGGGGCAAGTGGGGATTCGGCACTTGGAATGGAGGTGCCCTAAATTCTGCATAGGTGGCAGGGAGAGTGAGCATGCAGCACCTAGGCACTGCATGCAATCAGCAATCACAGCATTGCAGAGGCAGAAGAGCTGCCAAGGACAACTGGGTGGCCACCTGCCCAGAAGGAAGGATGCAGCTGGCTATGAGGGCATGACTGTCAGTTTTTGGACCCAGTGGCGATGAGGGACAACCTCCACGCAGAACAGGTGGAACCCCGAGCAGCAGGAGAGGAAAGGGGCACGAAGGCAACAGGGGCCATACTCCCAAGCATTGGATCTACCGACAATGATGGAGCTACCTAGAGATGTTCGAGGCCCAGTGCCGCAGCAAACTGCATCTCTCCAGGCAGATGGTCACAGACATCTTGTGCTGTCGTAGCTGATGACCTCGTACCTCGCAGCACTGGTTGCCATGCCCTGCCAGTAGCCGTTTACGTTACCATGGCCTTCAACTTCTTTGCTTCTGGCTCATTCGAAGGTTCAGCTGTGGACCTTGGTGGTAACTCACAAGCAGCTGCACAGCATTGCATGTCGCTGGTTAATGACACTTTCTTTGCCAGTGCTGGACAGTACATTGATTTCATGACAGACGCAGCCTCGCAGGCACAGAGGGCTTTGGGTTTAGCCACCATCACTGGATTCCACCAGGTGCAGGTC
This sequence comes from Heterodontus francisci, assembly GCF_036365525.1. Taxonomy (NCBI): domain Eukaryota; kingdom Metazoa; phylum Chordata; class Chondrichthyes; order Heterodontiformes; family Heterodontidae; genus Heterodontus; species Heterodontus francisci. The sequence continues at coordinate 28,216,671 of NC_090382.1, forward strand.
ATCATCGATTGAACCCATGTGGGCACCAAGGCACCCAGTGGCTGCTCACTCAGTTTTAACAAAAGGAAGGGCTTCCACTCCCTCAACTGGTCTGCGACTACGAGAGTTTCCTCCATGTCTGTGCTCATTTTCCTGGCAGCTGCCATGACTCCTTCATCCTCCACCAGTCAAGGCTGCCTCAAATCTTTACTCCAACCCCCAAAGTGCATGGATGAATCCTCAGGGACAAGAGAACTCCCTTGAAGCAATGGTTACTGACCCCTCTATGGGAACCCCAGATAGAGGAGATACAACCAATGTCGCCTGCTGAGTAGGACCACCACTGAGCAGGCCAACGGGCTTCTGAGGATGCGGTTCCAGTGCCTGGATCGATCAGGTGGTGCCCTCCACTACTCTCCTGCAAGGATCTCTGTCATTGTGGTGGTATGTTACACTTTCCATAACCTGGCCCTCCAGAGATGTGGACCTCGAGGACAGCGAGACCCTGGAAGGAGACAGCTCATCGGGGAGGAGGAGTTGAGAGAGGAGCAGGAAGAGTAGGCGGAGGGAGACGACGCTGAACAAAAGTGTCCTGCTGCATGATGAGGTGGCGTCCTCCTTCCACACTCCAGGAAGAGGATTACCCTCCTCTTCCTCAGTCTCCAACATTAGATGCAGGTCGACATCGATGAAGTGAGAGGCAACCCTGCCCCGGGTACCAGGCCTTTGGCTCTCCTGTGACATCTTGCTCCCCTCTGGTGCTGTGGAAGGCAGATCTCTCCCTTAGAACAACCACTGGCCTCAGTGATGCCGGCTACGGGATTCTACATGACCCCCACTCTTCATCTGACCCACCTCCATTCCTGCCCCCACTTTCTCTAATTGGATAGGTAACCTGTCACCATACCAATTCAGGGTTCATCCCTGTGAACATCGTAACTTTAATCAGTTTCCTACCGAAGGCAGGTTTCTGACCCAATGACTAACCCGGGTCCTGTTTCCCGCCTCCGTGGCGAAGATTCAGCCCATGGAGACTGGGAGCTGTACACCCAGAGACTCTGATTGGCATTATTTTAAATTAATAGTAAAAATATTGATCAGAAAATCCTTTCCCTTCATCTACACCAAGAGATGTGCATCCAAAATAGCCCAATATTAGCCATCCCCTCCCCCACAAGTCACTGCCAGTTACTTTTGAGTTCCAATCAATGAAGGTTTTACCTTGATAAGAGGGAGATCAGGTGATCAGGAGTGGTGGGATCTGGGCTGAGTGGGGGTGAAGTCACAAAAGCAGCAGCCTTGGCCCAGTTTTTGCTCCAATAATGTGTCCCGTCTGTGCCAAGGCTGGCACTGATTGGC